>NC_079192.1:71757912-72060943 GCF_029499605.1 Hyla sarda
TAGTAAAAGTTAGTGTCCCACTGTGGGGCCTGTGGTTGGTTGTCATCCACATGTGTCTTTTTTATATTTCTATAGTGTTTTATACTTTTTACTGTGTGTTGCACTGAAACCATATCTGGTACCTAAAAGCTAAAGAGTTAAGATATGCACACATGCATATATATATATATATATATATATATATATATATATATATATACTTACTCTGGGAACCTTCCAGAAGGAAGTGAGGTGCTTGCTCCGGGTTTGCTTTTTTTTTAATGAGAAGAGGAAGAGGAAATGGTCAGTAGTCTAGCGTAGAGTGTGCAAAGCTACTGAGCTAACCGGCAGCATATTCTCCTGTTTTAGACACTGCGATCAACTTTGATCTTGGCGTTTAAAGGGTTAATACCGGGCATTAGCCCGATCGGCGATGTCGGGTATTAGCCACGGGTCCCGGGTGATGATAGCAACCGGGACCCCGCACATACGAAGTGTGCTCAGCTTCTGAGCGCGCGTCATAGATTGGGAGTCGGCCACGGACGTAAACATACGACTGTGGTCATTAACCCCTTAACGACGCAGGACGTATATTTACGTCCTGCGCCGGCTCCCGTGATATGAAGCGGGATCGCGCCGTGATCCCGCATCATATCGCGTCGGTCCCGGCGCTCATCAACGGCCGGGACCCGCGGCTAATACCACACATCGCCGATCGCGGCGATGTGCGGTATTAACCATTTAGAAGCGGCGGTCAAAGCTGACCGCCGCTTCTAAAGTGAAAGTGAAAGTGACCCGGCTGCTCAGTCGGGCTGTTCGGGAGCGCCGCGGTGAAATCGAGGCGTCCCGAACAGCTGACCGAACACCGGGAGGGCCCTTACCTGCCTCCTCGGTGTCCGATCGGCGAATGACTGCTCCGTGCCTGAGATCCAGGCAGGAGCAGTCAAGCGCCGATAACACTGATCACAGGCGTGTTAATACACGCCTGTGATCTGTGTAGAAGATCAGTGTGTGCAGTGTTATAGGTCCCTATGGGACCTATAACACTGCAAAATTATTTTTTTTTTAAATGTTATTAAAGATCATTTAACCCCTTCCCTAATAAAAGTTTGAATCACCCCCTTTTCCCATAAAAAAAATAAAACAGTGTAAAAAAAATAAATTAATAAACATATGTGGTATCGCCGCATGCGTAAATGTCCGAACTATAAAAATATATAATTAATTAAACTGCACGGTCAATGGCGTACGCGCAAAAAAATTCCAAAGTTTTAGGTGGAAAACCCTGCTGGGAGCTGTAGTTTTGCAGCAGCTGGAAACATTCTGGTTGATACACTACTATGGACACTACCTGGTGCCCCTGAGAGTAGAAAAGTTTGGTTATAGAGGTTTTCTGGGGGCTGGGAGGTATTCTAGCTATTGCCTCAAAAGGCTGTAAATGTAAAAAAAAATCTGCTATACTCCCCTTGGTTGTACATACAATGGGGGAGATTTATCAAAACCAGTCTAGTGGAAAAGTTGTTGAGTTTCCCATAGCAACCAATCAGATTGCTTCTTTCAGTTTTGAAAAGGCCATTGAAAAATGAAAGAAGTGATCTGATTGGTTGCTATGGGCAACTCAACAACTTTTTCTCTGTACAGGTTTTGGTAAATCTCCCTAAATATGTCTATATAAATGATAGATTTTATGTTCTATAATAACTTGTATTCTATCATTTCATCCTTTCTGTTAACCTGTAGGGAAGGTTTTGTTTCAGACCCCTGACTTCTCTGTTCCCTTTGCCGTAATGAGGGAAAGCACATGTCGCCGTGTCTTGCTCACTTTATTCACAGTTCATAGAAGTTCATTAATTCCTTTCTCAGCTCACAAAGGGTGACGATAATCTTACTTTCCAGTACAAAATAATTGTGTATGTTCACACTTCATCAGGAAGAGAAGCGTGAACCTGACTGGCGGGCCCTCGTGGGGCCATTATCAGAAGAGACATACACAAATTCCTTATTATTCGCATACTTCTAGTGCTGGGCATTTTTTACTATGCATCCTGGCCCCGTATGTGCACATCCTGCAAAATGAAATACATATTGATCTAAAGAAGAAAAAAAGTAGATCAATAGAACTGCAAGTGCGGGAGATCTGGGCAGAATGTGCTTGCTGAGATGTTCCATCCATGAGCTCGGAATTTTTTCTCTACAACCCAAATCTGTTGTGTACAATAATGGCTTTTATTATTATGTAATAATCATGGAAAGAGTTTTTCCCTATATTTAAGATTAAACCATGACTAACAATATACTTCCTATTTTCTTAGTATTATTTTGATCACCAACTACTGATTTTTTGCCAATGGACATTTTTACTGTGTTAAAGTTACGCTATTGGCTATCTATCTATCCATCCATCCATCCATCTATCTATCTATCTATCTATCTATCTATCTATCATCTATCTATCTATCTATCTATCTATCTATCTATCTATCTATCATCTGTCTATCTATCTATTACATAGATATCTCATATCTATCTATTGTTATATCTGTATCTATCTATCTATCTATCTATCTATCTATCTGTCTATCTCATATCTATCTATCCATCTATCTCATATCTATCTATCTATCTATCTATCTATCTATCAATAAATCTATCTATCACATCTATCTATTATCTATCTTCACTTGAAAAAGGTAGCATGAAGCTACTGAAACGTTGTAACCTTTGATACACCATGGAATAAATGGCACTTCTTTTGGATCTTCTATCTATATATTTATTTATCTATCATATATCTATCTATCTAGACTGCCGCTATATACTGCTGATAGTCGACACAAGAAATCAACACCAGACAAAATATTGGTATATATCTCCTTCTCAGCATATTGGCTAAGGAGCTGTCCCAAGGAGTTCTGTTTATTATACAGAAGTACATTGGGGGAGATTTATCAAAGGATTTAGACTGTTTTTTCTTGTCTAAATTTGTCGCACAGAAAGTCGCAGTCTAAATCTGTGCGACTTTTCTGCGACTTTTGCTCTAGAGGATTTTTAGAACATTATGCATTCTAGTCTATTTTAGACTGAAATGCATTGAAAAATGCATTGGTGCTGAATTTATCAAAAGCGACTTTTCAGCGACAAGTCGCATAGGCTGAAAGTACGCCGAAGTGTCAGACCATGTTGGAGCAGGATTAAATATAGACTAAAGCATAGATCATGCAGTCTGTGCACAGAATTTATCAAGAGCCGTGCGCCATTTGATAAATTAGGTGCACAATAGACCAGACTAACCCTCTGTAGTTTGGTCTATATTGATGCGGAACATAGACAACTTTGATAAATATCCCCCATTGTTTTTTAGAGTTGACAAAAAGGGGAGGTTCGTTATCACGTCAAAATCATCATGATATATTTTGATTGATTATTTGAGTATTGCATCTGTATTTATTAGCATTTTAAGCATTCATTTGCTTCTTAACCATAGGTCACTTATGTTGCCATTTCCCTATTCTACCAGAAAATTCCGGATGTATCTGTCCTTCTGCACAGTCTATATTTCCTCAGATTTTTTCTCTCTAACTTCCAACTTCTTCTTTATCTTGCGTCTTTTGGCCTCGTCCCAAGGTCTTCATCTTAGTTACAAGCAAATAACAAGCTGATATATAGGTTAAGGGTAACAAATATCTTTCTGCAGCATTAGCAATGGCATGTAAGTATTAATATATTGATCAACAATCAGAATCATTATAATCAATTTCAACACATCTACCTATCTATCTATCTATCTATCTATCTACCTATCTATCTACCTATCTAACAATCATTAATTTTCCTTAATATGAATAATATATTGATTAATTACTATTCTCTATTTGGTTATCTATACAGTACATATCATACTTTGCTAAAGAATGCTGTTACACAATGGGCTCTGGCCACTTGTGCTGGCCGTGAGCACATTGCTCCCCTCTCCCCTGCTGCCGGCAGAGCTGGGATTCACATCGCGGGATGCACCCGCATGTGAATACCAGCCTGTCACTTACCACGGTCTTCTGCTGCCTCCTTCACTGTGTCTCAGCTGCAGCACGTGTCCCCGTCTGCGCCGGAGCTCTGAAATTTAAAGGGTCAGTGAGCCCACAATTATGTGTAACACCTAATACTACTCTATATGTCCCTGCATCTCCCACACTTCCCTGTCGGATCTTCAGAGCCCCTAGCCAGAGATTAAGCGTTCCTATTGTCTGTTGCCTTGCCCGTGTATGTGACCCTTCCCCTACGTTATTTGACTACGCACCTTTGTCGCCTGCCCTAACCTTCTGCTAAGTCTGATTTTGCGTGTGCTTCAACCTTCTGTACCTTGTCTTGCCCAGTTACCTGTGTGGTCAAGTTGTATCCGGAGTAGCGACCTGGGTTTCGCCTGCCGTAGTAAGCCCATCCTGCCCTGCAGCAGGCTCTGTTGAAGACCAGCAGCACCTGAGACTCCGCGTTATCTGCCAAACAGGTTGGAGGACCCACATCCAGTAGTGCTACTACCACAACCGTGAGTGTTATGAATGCATTTACTGTACATAGTATAACATTGAAGATTCTTAAACTTTAGAGTAAATTCCTTCTGAGGTTCGAATAGCTAAGATTGAAAAAAAAATGTATAAATCAAGGCAGCAAAACTAGTTTTGTGCTAAGATATATGTACATATTAGAAACATAATCATTTTCAATGTGTTTTAGACACTTTTTAGAAATTTTTTCTCCTAGCTCTACAAAGGGGCAAAGCTCAATAGCTCAGTAACTCATGGAAAGGTTTTCTACAAGTGTTTTGAACAGTGAAGACAGCCAAGACAAAAAAATAAAAATAAAAAAAATGCACAAACCATGTACTGTGGTTTATAAACATAAAGTAACTAAAACAGTAATTTAACTATCACAGCAGCCAATATGCAGAGCCGGCTCCAGGTGTAGGCTAGTCCTTGGGCAACAAAGTCTCCGTTGGCCCACTGTGAGCCTCAAGCATGTTTACTCAGATCACCACCCCCTCCTTGGCTGCGCTTGAGGCTCTGGCATCTACTCCGGCTTGTCTGGCACTGAAGCCGGTCACAGTTAAACTTTTACCTGCATGATGTTCTATAGTTAGTAATTCTTTCACATTTTAGAAATTCCACTTCTTTTATGTTTTAATCTTATTCGCCAAATGTTTCTTTCCTTTCATGTAATGTCACACAGTCTTTCTAGTTGAAGGTTTCACACACATGACCTGACTTTGGTATAGTTCTATTCCACAGGCTCAGTTCTTTAGTTTACGGAGGTGCAAGCCCTATGTGAAAACACATGTATAGTCTACCTGGCCCTTGCCAGAGATCTACCGGAGAAAATATATTAGTAAGCTCCGGTCATACAATACTTTCATGTGAAGTGAGTTGCGTATGCGTGAACAATGGAAGGACAGGTCTCTTAGAAAGTGACATTTTAGTTGACATTTATTGAAGGGAAAAGTACTTTGTACATATTGAGTGAAAAATAATACAGAAACAGGGATGAACAGCAGCAGGAATTATGGACTGATGCACTGAATCAAGTCTATAGAGCCACCCAAACCTGTGTTTTTTCTTATATACATGTGTATTATATCTTACAATTTTTATTGCCCATGATATTTTCTGTCTCACTTACATCAGTCCATGTTTCCTGTGGAGTTTACTATCTAAATTCCCTCCTTGATGTTTTTCTTAATACATATAATATTTCAAGTAATGGATAATAGATTTCTGGAAACGGGACATTGATCCAGAGATTTATTCTGACTGGGAATGTATTCAAGTAATTTTTAAAGAAGTTTAACCCCTTAAGGACCAGGACCATTTTATTTTTGCATTTTCATTTTTTTCTCCTCACCTTCTAAAAATCCTAACTCTTTTATATTTCCATCCACAGACCCATATGAGGGATTGTTTTTTGCATCACCAATTTTACTTTGTAATGAAATCACTTATTTTACCATAAAATATACATAGTAACATAGTAACATAGTTCAAAAGGTTGAAAAAAGACCAGAGTCCATCAAGTTCAACATATATCCCTACTGAGTTGATCCAGGGGAAGGCAAATTACCCTCATACTAAAGGTAAAAATTCCTTCCCGACTCCAAATATGGCATAAGAATAAATCCCCGGATCAACATTCTGTCCCTAAAAATCTAGTATACATAACCAGTGATGTTATTATTCTCCAAAAATGCATCAAGACCCTTTTAGAACTCTTTTACAGAGTTCACCATGACCACCTCCTCAGGAAGAGAATTCCACAGTATCACTGCTCTTACAGTAAAGAACCCCCCTCTGTGCTGGTGTAGAAACCTTCTTTCCTCTAAACGTAGAGGATGCCCCGTTGTTATAGATACAGTCCTGTGTATAAAGAGATCATGGGAGAGATCTCTGTACGGCCCCCTGATATATTTATACATAGTTATTAGGTCTCCCCTAAGCCTTCTTTTTTCTAAACTAAATAACCCTAATACTGATAATCTTTCTGGGTACTGTAGTCCTCCCATTCCCCGCATTATCCTGGTTGCCCATCTTTGAACCCTCTCCAGCTCCACTATGTCTTTCTTGTACACTGGTGCCCAGAACTGTACACAGTATTGTATGCGTGGTCTGACTAGTGATTTGTACAGTGGTAGAATTATTTCCTTGTCATGGGCATCTATGCCCCTATTGATGCACCCCACAATTTTATTTGCCTTGGCAGCAGCTGCCCGACACTGGTCACTACAGATACATTTACTGTTAACTAAGACTCCCAAGTCCTTTTCCACGTCAGTCGTCTCTAGTGTTCTCCCATTTAATACATAATCCCATCCCAGATTTTTCTTCCCCATGTGCATAACCTTACATTTATCAGTGTTGAACCTTGTCTGCCACTTCCCAGCCCAAACCTCCAACCTATCCAGATCTATTTGTAACAGTGCTCTGTCCTCTATTGTGTATACCGCTTTACAGAGTTTAGTATCATCTGCAAAGATTGCTACTTAACTATTCAACCCCTCTACAAGGTCATTAATGAATGTATTAAATAGGACAGGACCCAAGACGGACCCCTGTGGTACCCCACTAGTAACAGTCACCCAATCAGAATAAATACCATTAATAACCACCCTCTATTTCCTATCACTGAGCCAGTTACTTACCCACTTACACACATTCTCCCCTTTCCCAATCCTTCTCATTTTATGCACCAACCTTTCATGTGGAACCGTATCGAATGCTTTGAAAAAATCCAGATACACGACATACAGCAATTCCCCCTGGTCCAGTCTGGAGCACACCTCCTCATAAAAGCTGATCAGGTTAGTTAAACAGGACCGATCCCTCATAAAGCCATGCTGACATGGGGTCATACATTTATTTTTATCAAGATACTCCAAAATAGCATTTCTTAGAAAACCCTCAAACAAGTTACATACAACGGAGGTTAAAGTAACAGGCCTATAATTCCCCGGGTCACCTTTTGACCCCTTTTTAAACATTGGCACTACAATTGCCATGCACCAGTCCTGGGGAACAGTCCCTGTCACTATAGAGTCCCTGAACATTAAAAATCTGGGTCTGTCTATTACATTATTTAATTCCTTTAGAACACGGGGGTGAATGCCATCTAGACCTGGTGATTTGTCTATTTAGATTTTTTGTAGGCGGCACTGTACTTCTTCCTGGGTTAGACAGGTGACCTGTACTGGGGAGTTTACCTTATCTCGCTGTATTTCACCTGGCATTTCATTTTCCTTGGTGAATACAGAGGAGAATAATTTGTTTAATATATTTGCTTTTTCCTGATCCCCATTTATAATTTCTTCCTCATCATTTTTTAAAGGGCCTACACTTTCATTTTTGACCTTTTTGCTATTTATATAGTTAAAGAACATTTTGGGGTTAGTTTTACTCTTTTTGGCAATCTATCTCTATTTCTGTCTCTATTTTTGCGGCTTTTATCAATTTTTTTTTTCATATTTTACATTTTTCTCTATAGATTTTTAATGCTTCTTCACTGCCGTCCTGTTTTAGTAGTTTAAATGCTTTATTTTTGTCATTTATTGCCCCCTTAACGTTCTTATTCATCCATATTCCCTTTTATTCCCATAAGGTATAGTATATACATCTTACAGTGAGAATTCAAAATATTTTTAAAAGTCTCCCATTTAGTGTTAGTATTCTTGTTTTTGAGGACATGATTTCATTTTATATTGTTAAGGGCTTCTTGGAGTTGATTGAACTTTGCCTTCCTAAAGTTCATTGTTTTTGTGGCCCCTCGAGAGATTCCCTTATTGAAGAACAAGTTAGAATGTATTATATTATGAGCACTATTTCCTAGGTATCCTTTTACTTGCACATTAGTTACTCTGTCAGGTCTATTGGTTAATATTAAGTCTAGTAGGGCGCCCCCTATGGTCGGACCCTGCACCATTTGGGACAGATAATTGTCTTTAGCTATAGTCAAAATCCTGTTTCCTTTATGAGATTCACAGGACTCAGTCTCCCAGTTTATATCAGGATAGTTAAAATCCCCCATCATTATTACATCATTTTGATTTGCTGCCTTGTTTATTTGCCTCAGTAATTGATCTTCTGCCTCTTCCATTATGTTTCATGGCTTATAGCAAACCTCTATCAGAATTTTTTTATATTCTTATCTCCATATATTTCTACCCATAATGACTCCACATTATCATTTCCCTCCTATATCCTCTTACAGTGCGACAGACAGGATTTTACATAAAGACAAACTCCTCCCCCTTTCCGTTTTGTCCGATCCTTCCTGAATAGACTATTACCCTGTATGTAGACCGTCCAGTCACAGCTATCGTCCAACCAAGTCTCTGTTCTACCCACTATGTCATAATCCTTCTCAGACATTTTCAACTTCAGTTTGTCAGTTTTATTGGTCAGACTTCTGGCATTAGTCAACTTGCAATTCAATGGTGTATGTTTATTTTTACCTATGACGCCTATCCCAATTAACTATTTTAAACCACCCCCAGATACAGTAATAAGTCCCCCCTCTCTATCTACACTATCTTCCCCCTCCATGTTGAGGTACAGCCCGTCCCTATGGTTGAGCCGGTATTCGACAATGAAGTCGGCCCACTTTTCCATGAACCCAAACCCCTCCTTCCTACACCAGCTTCTGAGCCACTTGTTTACCTCCCTAATCTCCTGCTGTCTCTCTGGTGTGGCTCGTGATACCGGTAATATTTCAGAAAATCTTACCTTGGAGGTCCTTGCCTTAAGCTTGCGGCCTAAGTCCCTGAAATCATTTTTAAGGACACTCCACCTACTTCTTACTTTGTCATTGGTGCCAATATGTACCATTACTGTTGGGTCCTCTCCAGCCCCACCCAGCAACCTGTCAACTCGATCTGCGATGTGCCAAACTCGAGCACCAGGAAGGCAACACACTGTCTTGGTGACAGATTGACCTGTCTGTCCCCCTAATAATTGAGTCCCCCACTACCAGTGCCTGTCTGGCCTGCCCTGCACTCCTCCCTCCTTACTGGAGCATACACCCCTCTGGCAGTAAGAGGCAGAGTCCTGCTGCAGTACTACTAGCTCGTAAATGGCATCCCCCTCATCTGCCAACTGGGGAAACTTGTTGGGGTGTGCCAGTTCAGGACTAGCCTCACTGACACTTCAGGACTCCCTCTACCCCGTTTACTAACTGTAACTCAGCTAACTGCCTGACTGTCCTGCACCTCAGTCCCACTATCCTCCCCCACCTCTATCCCAGAGAGTACTTGCTCAGTGAGCAGTAGACTTCTTTCAAAGTTGTCAATGCATCTCAGTGTTGCCAGTTTCTCCTCTAGATCCAGGATCTGGGCTTCCAAATAAACAACTCACACACATCTCACACAATATGCACCCTCAAACTGCTGTTCTGGGATTGCATACATTGTGCAAGATGTACACTGGACTGCATTTTCCAACTTGGAGGTCATACTAGATTTGGGGATTGCAAAAATTAACAGTAAAAAACAAAACAAAAAAAAAAAAAAAATAAAAACTATCAAATATTTCAATTTAAACTCCCTGAATTTAAAGTCCCTTAATTTTAAGTCCCTCTCACTTTTATACTTACACTCACTTATATACTTCACACTCTTGTATACAGACACACAATCACTAGCTCAAACAGTCGCTTAGTGTACTTGCTTTTATATTTACCACAAACCACCTCTCTCTCTCTCTCTTCCACTGCCTGGAAGAATCATTTAGAAGAGGTTTTCTTCTGGGATGACAGCCATGCAGACCAATTTCATGCAGTGTGTGGAGTATGATCTGAGCACTGACATGCTGCCCCCCCCCACCCCCACCCCTTAAATCTTTGCAGCAAAGCTGGCAAACACATCTTCTGATCATTACGTTAATCATGTGTATTCAACTTCTTTGATCAAGCATGTTTAGACCTTTTTTGAATGGAACCTGTCCTGTAAAACAGCTGTATGATCTTGCCCACTGTTCTGAAGTTCATGTGGGCAATATTTTATAGCCACATCTTTATGTAGAGTTTTTTGAAATGTGGTGCCATGTTGAACTTTAACCCCTTAAGGACTCAGGGTTTTTCATTTTTTTGCACTTTCCTTTTTTTCCTCCTTACCTTTTAAAAACCATAATCCTTTCAATTTTCCACCTAAAAATCCACATTATGGCTTATTTTTTGCGTCACCAATTCTACTTTGCAGTGACATTAGTCATTTCACCCAAAAATTCACAGCGAAACGGAAAAAAAAATCATTGCGCGACAAAATCGAAGAAAAAACGCCATTTTGTGACTTTTGGGGGCTTCTGTTTCTACGCAGTGCATATTTCGGTAAAAATGACACCTTATCATTATTCTGTAGGTCCATACGTTAAAATGATGCCCTACTTATATAGGTTTGATTTTGTCATACTTCTGGAAAAAATCATAACTACATGCAGGAAAATTTATACGTTTAAAAATGTCATCTTCTGACCCCTATAACTTTTTTATTTTTCCACGTACAGGGCGGTATGGGAACTCATTTTTTGTGCTGTGATGTGAAGTTTTTATTGGTATGATTTTTGTTTTGATCTGACTTTTTAATCACTTTTTATAAATTTTTAATGGTATAAAAAGTGACCAAAAATACGCTTTTTTGGATTTGGAATTTTTTTGCGCGTAGGCCATTGACCATGCGGTTTAATTAATGACATATTTTTATAGTTCGGAAATTTATGCACGCGACGATACCACATATGTTTATTTTTTTATTTATTGACACTTTTATTTTTTTTTATGGGAAAAGGGGGGTGATTCAAACTTTTATTAGGGAAGGGGTTAAATGACCTTTATTAACACTTTTTTTACTTTTTTTTTTTGCAGTGTTATAGGTCCCATAGGGACCTATAACACTGCACACACTGATCTCTCATGCTGATCACTGGCGTGTATTAACACGCCTGTGATCAGTGTTATCGGCGCTTGACTGCTCCTGCCTGGATCTCAGGCACAGAGCAGTCATTCGTTGATCGGACACCGAGGAGGCAGGTAAGGGCCATCCCGGTGTCCTGTAAGCTGTTCGGTACACCGTGATTTCACCGCGGCGGTCCCGAACAGCCCGACTGACTAGCCGGGATAGTTTTACTTTCCCTTTAGAAGCGGCGGTCAGCTTTGACCGCCACTTCTAAAGGGTTAATACCGCACATTTCCGCGATCGGCGATGTGTGGTATTAGCCGCGGATCCCGACCGTTGATGAGCGCCGGGACCGACGCGATGTGATGCGTCATATCGCGGGAGCTGGCGCAGGACGTAAAAATACGTCCTGCGTTGTTAAGGGGTTAAATAACAAATATTAGAGAGTGTGAGAGCCTTAACACCTAATTTAAGAGATCTTTTCCCATTTGCCCAAAGTCTAAAGGGAAAGTAAAAGCATCCCGGCAGCTCAGTCGGGCTGTTCGGTGAAACCGCGGCATTCCGAACAGCTAAGAGGATTGGGGGAGGGTCACTACCTGTCTCCTCTCCATCCAATCAATGATCTGCTGCTCCATGTCTGCTCAGCAAAAATGGTGTAAAAAAAAGTGAATAAATGTGATTCAACCCCTTCCCTAATAAAAGTTTGAATCCCCCCCCCCCTTTTTTCCATTAAAAAAATTGTAAACAAAAATACACATAAACATATGTGGTATCGCCACGTGCATAAATGTCAGAACTATAAAAATATAATGTTAATTAAACCGCATGGTTAATGGCATACAGGTTCAAAAATTCCAAAGTCCAAAATTGTGTATTTTTGGTCACTTTGCATACCATCAAAAAATGTGTAAAATGCGATCAACAAATGAGCCTTCATAAAGCCCTGCATGCAGAAAAATAAAAAAAGTTATAGGAGTCAGAAGAAGAAAATTTTAAACATTCAAATTTTTATACAAAAAGTCATCATTTTTTTAAACAGGTAAAACAAAATCAAACCTATATAAGTTGGGTATCATTTTAATTGTATGGACCGTAAAGTGCACTGTGTAGAATCGGAAGCCCCCAAAAGTTACAGAATGGCACCTTTTTTTTCAATTTTGCCTCACAAATATAATTTTTTCGGGTTTTGCTGTAGATTTGGTGAAATGATTGACAATATTACAAATTAAAATTGGTGGCACAAAAAAACAAGCCCTCATATGGGTCTGTAGGTGAAAAACTGAAAGCATTATGATTTTTAGTAGAGAAGAAAAAAACTAAAGTGCATGAAGGTAAAAAGCTCCGTCCTCTAAGGGTTAAAGGGGTTATCCAGGAAAAAACTTTTTTTTTTTTTTTTAAATCAACTGGCTCCAGAAAGTTTAACAGATTTGTAAATTACTTCTATTAATTTTTATTAATCCTTTCAGTACCTATGAGCTGCTGAAGTTGAGTTTTTCTTTTCTGTGCTCTTCTGATGACACCTGTCTTGGGAACTGTCCAGAGTAGAAGCAAATCCCTATAACAAACCTCTTCTACTGTGCAGTTCCCGAGACAGAGAGAGAGCAGAGATGTCAGCAGAGAGCACTGTTGCCAGACAGAAAAGAACAACTCAACTTCAGTAGCTGTTAATTATTGAAAGGTTTAAGATTTTTTAATAGAAGTAATTTAAAAATCTGTTTAAATTTTTGGAGCCAGTTGATAAATAAAATAAATTTTTTTCCTGGAATACCCCTATAACCCCTTCCCGCATATGGACGTTTATGAACGTCCATTTTTCCTGTCATTAAACGTTCAATACATTTTCTATCACCATGTCCCGTGGCATAGTGATAGAAACGTCATCGCAGCTGTTCTGAACAGCTGACCGATGACACGATGCAGCTGGGGACCAATCAGATTGGTCCCCTCCTGCTGATCGTTGTCTTTGGTCAGTCAGTAAGTGACTGACCAATGACATGTGACTTGTAGGTTTCCGGGCTGATTGGGTCTCTGGTGACCCGATAACCTGGAAAATAGGGATGATCGGATCTGTCAGAGACATCTCCGATCATCCTGAGGGAAAGGAGCGAGGTGCCACCTTCTCCTATCGCCAGCCAGGACTAACCTATAGAAGTTGGGGGTGGGCGAGTTAAAGTTTAAATCACTGCTCTGCCCGCCCCTGGATGTCGGGGCAGAGCAGGGGGGAAAGAAGATGGTGGCAGGTGATCGCGGCGGGACCTGTGGCATGGGGCGGAGGCAGCGGTGGAGGCAGCAGTGAAGATCAGTGTTAAGTGATCTTCACTGTCGCCTTCTAGGAGTTGCCAAACTGTTGTAGTTTTGCAACATCTGGAGGGCCACAGTTTGAAGACCACTGTGCAGTGATGTCCAAACTGTAGCCCTTCAAGATGTTGCAAAACTACAACTTCCAGTATGCCCAGACAGTCCAGACATGCTGGGAGTTGTAGTTCTGTAACATCTGGCCCTTCAGATGTTGCAAAACTACAACTCCCAGCATTCCTGGGCAGTCTGAGCATGCTTGGAGTTGAAGTTTTTGAACATCTGGAGGGCTATCGTTTGGACACCACTCCACAGTAGTCTCCAAACTGTTCTCCTCAAGTTGTTGCATAACTACAACTCCCAACATGTCCTTTGGCTGTCTGGGCATGCTGGGAGTTGTAGTTTTGCAACAGCTGGAGGCACACAAGTTGGGAAACACTGAGTTAAGTAACAAACTCTCAGTGATTTGCAACCAGCGTGCCTCCAGCTTGTGCATAACTACAACCCCCAGCATGCATGGACAGCCAAAGGGCTTGCTGGTAGTGGTAGTTTTGCAACAGCTGGAGGTAATTCTTGCATCCGGGTCCGTCCCTATGCAAATCCCTTAGTTAGGCCTCAAATGCACATGGAGCTCTCTCACTTTGGAGCCCTGTCGTATTTCAAGGCAACAGTTTAGGGCCACATTTGGGGTATTTCTGTACTCAGGAGAATTTGACTAACAAATTTTGGGGGGGCTTTTTCTCCTTTTACCCCTTATGAAAAGGTAAAGTTGGGGTCTACTCTAGCATATTATTGTAAAAAAAAAAAATGTTTACACTAAAATGCTGGTGTTGCCCCATACTTTTCCTTTTCACAAGAGGTAAAAGGAAAAAAAGACCCCCAAAATTTGTAACACAATGTCTTCTGAGTATGGAAATACCCCATATGTGGGCGTAAAGTGCTCTGCAGGCGCACAACAAGGATCAGGAGTGAGAGAGCGCCATGTACATTTGAGGTAATTTGCACAGGGGTGGCTGATCGTTACAGTAGTTCTGACATAAACGCAAAAAAAACGCAAGGTGGCCTTGACGTGGCGAGTGGGCTTGTACTTGTTGATCAAAAATGTATACTAACAACCTGTTAGTTTTTGATATTATGCTGAGAAGCAATCAGATCATTATACAAGAATGTAGATGTGCACCATGTCCCCACCCACATGTGACCCCATTTTGGAAACTATACCCCTCACAAGGAGTATAGCGAGGCTTAACACCCCACAGGTGTTTGACAAATTTTCGTTAATGTTGGACGTGAAAAGGATTTTTTTTTTATTTTTTCACTAATATGCTGGTGTTATTCTAAATTTTTCATTTTCATAAGGGGTAATAGGAAAAAAGCCCCCCAAATTTGTAACACCATTTCTTCTGAGTATATAAATACCCCATATGTGGATATAAAGTGCTCTGCGGGTGAACTACAATGCTCAGAAGAGAAGGAGTGCCATTTGGCTTTAGGAGAGAGAATGTGTCTGGAATTTAAGGCCATATCCGTTTACAAAGCCACCATGGTTCCAGAACAGTGCCCCCCCCACATGTGACCCCCCCCCCCCCCACATGTGACCCCATTTTGGAAACTACATCCCTATAGGAATGTAAAAAGGGGTGAAGTGAGCATTTACACCCCACAGGTGTCTGTCCATAAAAATGAAAATTTTTAATTTTTCATTTGCACAGCCCACTGTTCCAAACATCTGTCAAAGGCCAGTGGAGTGTAAATGCTCACTGCACCCCTTATTATATTCTGTGAGGGGTGTAGTTTCCAAAATAGGGTCCCATGTGGGTGGCGGGGGTCCATTATTCTGGTAGCATGGGGACTTTGTAGATGCACATGGCCCCCGACCTCCATTCCAAACACATTCTCCAAAAGCCCAATGGTGCTCCTTCTCTTCTGAGCATTGTAGTTCGCCCGCAGAGCACTTTACATCCACATATGGTGTATTTCCATACTAAGAAGAAATGGGGTTACAAATTTTGGGGGGCCTTTTCTCCTATTACCTCTTGTAAAAATTGTAAATTTGGTAAAAAAAACAGCATTTTAGTAAAAATTTTTTTTTTTTTTTTCGTTTACACATCAGACTTTAACGAAAAGTCGTCAAACACCTGTGGGGTGTTAAGGCTCACTGCACCCCTTGTTAAATTCCTTGAGGGGTGTAGTTTCCAAAATAGTATGTCATGTGTTTTTATTTTTATTTTTACTGTTCTGACACCATAGGGGCTTCCTAAATGTGACATGCCCCCAAAAACCATTTCAGCAAAATTTGCTTTCCAAAAGCCAAATGTGGCTCCTTCTCTTCTGAGCATTGTAGTAGGCCCGCAATGCACTTGACGTCCACACATGGGGTATTTCCATACTCAGAAGAGATGGAGGGAATTTTCTCCTATTACCCCTTGTAAAAATGTAAAATTTGGGGGTAAACTAGCATTTTAGTAAAAAAAAAAAATTCATTTACACAGACGACTATAATGAAAAGTCCTCAAACACCTGTGGGGTGTTAAGGCTCACTGTACCCCTTGTTTCGTGCCTATGTGGGGGTTTCTGGTATGCCATGTGGGGGTTTCTACTGTTCTGGCACCATAGGGGCTTCCTAAATGTGACATGCCCCTCAAAAACCATTTCAGAAAAACTCATTCTCCAAAATCCCATTGTTGCTCCTTCCCTTCTGAGCACTCTACTGCGCCCGGTAAACACTTTACATACACATATGAGGTATTTCCTTACTCAAGAGAAATTGGGTTACAAATTTTGGGGTGATTTCTCTCCTTTTACCCCTTGTAAAAATGAAAAAAAAAACTGGGTCTACCAGAACATGCGAGTGTAAAAAATGCAGATTTTGAATATTCTCCTTCTCTTTGCTGCTATTCCTGTGAAAAACCTAAAGGTTAAACACACTTAATGAATGTCATTTTGAATGCTTTGAGGGGTGCAGTTTTTATAATGTGATAATTTATGGGGTATTTCTAATATTAAGGCCCTTCAAATCCACCTCAAAACTGAACTGGTCCCTGAAAAATTCAGATTTTGAAAATTTTGTGAGAAATTGGAAAATTGCTGCTGAACTTTGAAGCCCTCTGATGTCTTCCAAAAGTAAAAACATGTCAACTTTATGATGCAATCATAAAGTAGACATATTGTATATGTGAATCAATATATCATTTATTTGGTATGTCTTTTTTCCTTACAAGCAGGGAGCTTCAAAGTTAGGAAAATGCCAAATATTCTATTTTTCATGAAATTTGGCAATTTTTCACCAAGAAATGATGCAAGTATCGACAAAAATTTACCACTATGTTAAAGTTGAATATGTCACAAAAAAACAGTCTTGGAATCAAATTCATAAGTAATAGCATCAAAGAGTTATTAATGCTTAACCCCTTAACGACGAAGGACGTATATTTACATCCTCCGCCGGCTCCCGCAATATGCCGCAGGGTCACGCGGTGTCCCCGCGTCATTTCGAGTCGATCCTGACGGCTGTCAACGGCCAGGACCCGGGGCTAATACATGACATCACCGATCGCAGTGATGCCCCGTATTAACCCTTCAGACGCGGCGATCAAAGCTGACTGCCGCGTCTGAAGTGAAAGTGAAAGCAACCCGACTGCTCAGTCGGGCTGTTCGGGACCGCCGCGGTGAAATCGCGGTGTACCGAACAGCTTACAGGACACCGGGAGGGCCCTTACCTGCCTCCTCGGTGTCTGATCGACAAATGACGGCTCCGTGCCTGAGATCCAGGCAGGAGCAGTCAAGCGCCGATAACACTGATCACAGGCGTGTTAATACACGCCAGTGATCAGCATAAGATATCAGTGTGCGCAGTGTTATAGGTCCCTATGGGACCTATAACAATGCAAAAAAAAGTAAAAAAAAAATGTTACTAAAGGTCATTTAACCCCTTCCCTAATAAAAGTTTGAATCACCCCCCTTTTCCCATAAAAAATAAAACAGTGTAAATAAAAATAAAAATAAACATATGTGGTATCGCCGCGTGCGTAAATGTCTTAACTATAAAAATATATCATTAATTAAACCACACAGTCAATGGCGTATGCGCAAAAAAATTCCAAAGTCCAAAAAAGCGTATTTTTGGTCACTTTTTATACCATTAAAATATGAATAAAAGTGATCAAAAAGTCTAATCAAAACAAAAATGGCACCAATAAAAACATCAGATCACTGCGCAAAAAAAGAGTCCTCATACCGCCCTGTACGTGGAAAAATAAAAAAAGTTATAGGGGTCAGAAGATGACATTTTTAAACATATACATTTTCCTGCATGTAGTTATGATTTTTTCCAGAAGTACGACAAAATCAAACCTATATAAGTAGGGTCTCATTTTAACCGTATGAACCTACAGAATAATGATAAGGTGTCATTGTTACCGAAATATGCACTGCGTAGAAAAACTGAAGCCCCCAAAAGTTACAAAATGGCATTTTTTTCTTCGATTTTGTCGCACAATGATTTTTTTTCCATTTCAATGTGAATTTTTGGGTAAAATGACTAATGTCACTGCAAAGTAGAATTGGTGATGCAAAAAATAAGCCATAATGTGGATTTTTAGGTGGAAAATTGGAAGGGCTATGGTTTTTAAAAGGTAAGGAGGAAAAAACGAAAGTGCAAAAACTGAATAACCCTGCGTCCTTAAGGGGTTAAAGTGACAGTGGTCAGATGTGCAAAAAACGCTCTGGTCCTTAAGGTGAAAATGAGCTTGGTCCTTAAGAGGTTAAATACTGTTATACAGCCTGTCCACTCACTACTTTACATTGTAGCAGAGTGTTATTTCTTTAGTTTTGTCACATGAAAATATATAAGAAGACATTTACAAAAATTTGAGCCGTGGACTCATTTATGTGATATACTGTCATTGTAAACAATGAGGAATTTGCTGACACCAGGCTCAACATCATATAATCCATCCCTTCCTCTTGAGATGACCGAAAATAAGCCACATTATCCTTTTTAAACAATGCAACCCCTGGAAGAAATTTACAACTTTTCCTTGCTGCTTGTCACGATTCGGCTGGCTGGAGGTGGATCCTCTGTGCCAGAGAGGGATTGGCGTGGACCGTGCTGGTGGACCGGTTCTAAGTTGCTACTGGTATTCACCAGAGCCCGCTGCAAAGCGGGATGGTCTTGCAGCGGCGGTAGCAACCAGGTCGTATCCACCAGCAACGGCTCAACCTCTCTGACTGCTGAAGATAGGCGCGGTACAAGGGAGTAGACAAGAGCAAGGTCGGACGTAGCAGAAGGTCAGGGCAGGCAGCAAGGATCGTAGTCAGGGGCAACGGCAGGAGGTCTGGAACACAGGCTAGGAACACACAAGGAAACGCTTTCACTGGCACAATGGCAACAAGATCCGGCGAGGGAGTGCAGGGGAAGTGAGGTATAAGTAGGGAGTGCACAGGTGAACACACTAATTAAGCCTGCTGCGCCAATCAGTGGCGCAGTGGCCTTTTAAATTGCAGAGACCCGGGGCGCGCGTGCCCTAAGGAGCGGGGCCGCGCGCGCCGGGACAAGACCGACGGGGAACGGGTCAGGTACGGGAGCCGGGATGCGCATCGCGAGCGGGCGCCTCCCGCACCGCGAATCGCATCCCGGCTGAGAGAGATACTGCAGCGCACCCGGTCAGCAGGTCTGACCGGGGCGCTGCAATTGCGAGGATGTTGCGAGCGCTCCGCTCGGCGTAACACTGCTGCTGCTACTGCTACAATCAGGCACCTGGCTGCTGCTGCTACCTGTGCTGGGTTTGGGCAAATGGGTGGTGTCCACAGTGCTGGGCCTGCCACCAACATGTTTACAGGCAGAGAACATGGCAGGGGTGCTTTTTCTTCCACCCTGTCCTCATGCAACTATCGCAGTAAAAATTAAAAATGTCTACAGTGATTTGAACAACTGTGGTAAAGTAGTACCTTCTTTGGGAAAAGCATAGCAAATACAGAAAATGTGCAGCAAGAAATGCAATGTGTGAATACAGCCTCAAGAAAAACACCTTATAGAGAAGGCTAAAACGTTGCGATTACTTTGCATTGACTGCATGGGAGGATAGAACCTATGTTTTGTGCACTGGACTGCTGGAGTGCCGTTTTGTCTTTTTTTTTTTTTTTTTTTACTTTGTATTTCTGTGAGACCATTTAGTAGGGTCTTGAAGCAGGCTGAGCACCTGTATTTTCCAAGGACTACAAGTCCCTGCACTGTGCCGCTTCATTCTAAATATTTTTAGACAGCATCAGGAAAGGTGTATATCTACTATAAAACCTGATACTAAAAAAATAAAATAAAAAAAGCTGTATATAGATCTTGGTAGAGAGGGGAGGGGAAAGGTCTTTGAGCTGCTAAGAGGGGACCTGGTAGTTGAAAATGTTATCCTGTAGTTTACATAAAGTAAGCTGACCCAAGACTGACTTCCTTTTGTCACTTTAAGCCATACAGCTTTGGGTCATACTGGTGACTTTGACTGTGGGTCATACTGGAGACCACATGACCAAGGAAAGAGGTAGGGAAGATCTAAACAAACTGAAGGCAAAGAAAAACAAGTTATGCTAAAACTATATTACCTTTCAAGCCATGTATTATCCAAGCAGAAAATGTCCTAAATAAGGGACTATCCTTCTGTCCAACTGGAAAGTTGGACGAGTTCAAAGTGTTTGTAGATCTGAATGCTTACATTAGAAAGCTTCCATTACTCACCCGCCACTTCACCATGGTTGAGGAAAACAGAACAAAACCAGCGGTCACACAAGAGGACTTTGCGTCCAACTTGGATCCTCTGGCTACATACCGACTTGAAACCAAAGTCCACATTTTACCCCATATACCATAAAGGGGAATTTATTGAAACACTCTAGTGGCAAAAGAATTCCGGAGCATCAATAGCAAGTGCAAGTTCAGACGTAACCTTACATCCACCCAGGAAAAGGCTATGAAAGATCTAGCCCAAAACAGGGATATTGTTATCTGCAATGCAGGTAAAGGAGGCTTAGTAGTGATACAGAATAGTTCCACCTATCTTGCTGAAGCCTTTAAAATTATTTCTGATCAAGACTACTACATTGAGTTGCCTACAGATCCAACATAGAATTTCATGCAGGAGTGCAACCAACTTGTGGATCATGTATATGACCTTGGAGTACTCAACAAAAAAAGAACACAATTTCATCAAGGTTGAGAACAAAAAAACACCAGTGTTCTATCACCTCCCTAAACTCCACAAGGATCCTACTAATCCCCCAGGACGCCCCATCATCTCGGGGTTAAACTCCATTACAAGTAATCTATCCAACTGTGTAGACATTCTTCTACAAAACTACTTGGTGGAATTGAATTGTCATTATAGCTCAAGGACACACAGACACTTATAGAATTACTGGGCCCAATAACTTGGAAACCTAGCTTCAAGTGGGCAACACTCGATGTTTCGACACTGTACTTGAATATTCCCTATCAATGAGGAATCAAGGTTATCACAGCAGTCCTCTCTAAAGACACCACAATGACTATGGAGCAGAATAAATTTATTGCAGACAACATCGCGTTTATATTGTCACATGACTATTTCATCTTCAAACAGAAAATGTTCCTTCAAATAACGGGGACCGCCTTGGGGACGAATTTCACTCCAGCCTTCGCAAATCTTTACATAGGGGGCCTATGAAAATGAATATATTTATACCAACCACCCATGGAGTCAGTGCATTACTCTTTATAAAAGGTATATCGACAATCTGCTTTTTATTTGGGATGGATCAGAAGAACAATTTATTAATTTTACAAACTACTTAAACACTAATGATTTGAACCTCAAACTTTCGGGGAAATGCATGAGGGACAAAATGGATTACCTTGACTCTGAATTAACATCCGAGGGCCCCACCATCATCAACAAGACATATTTCAAAGCAGTAGACTGTAACAGCCTGCTTGATTACAAGAGCTGCCATTTTGATAAATGGAAGAAGAGTAAGCCCTATGGCCAGTTCCATAGAGTAAGTCATAACTGCACAAAAGAGTCTGATTTTCAAACACAGAGCAAAATTACAGTATAATGAAAAGATTGTGTGGAAAAGGATATCCCATAAGCATAATACAAACAGCCAAGAAGAAGGCATTAACATCTTGTCAGACCGCTATCAATAATGGCACAAAAAAGATGACCTGTGAAGATTTCAGATTCAATTTTATAACAGACTTTGCAGCAGGATACAAGACTGTGAAACAGATCTTTATTACACATTGGAACTTATTGAGACATGATCCCATTTTCAAGGAAATCCTACCGAAGAAACTTGAATTTACATATAGGGGAGCCAGAAACATCAAGAATAACGTTGCTCCAAACCGTCTACGTAAGATTAAGAAAGAGAGCAATGACACCCCTTCTGTGAAAGGCTCTTTTAAATGCTATAATAAAACCTGTAAACCTGTAAACTGTGTATGAAGAATAGCGTTAAGTCTTTCACCAGCAATCAGACAGGTGAAAACTTCCAAATCAAAACTAAAATGGACTGCGGTTTGTTTGTAATCTACCTTTTGGAATGAACATGTTCGCTACAATACATAGATCGGACCACACAACAACTGAGGAGTAGAATCAATGGTCATAGGTACAATGTTACACACAAATTTTCCAAACAGTGTATCGTGGCATGCATTGGAAAAACATAACAGCAACTTCCAAGAATTCACAGTGACAGCACTGGAACATATTTCAGAAGATATTGATGACCGCTTTGGCAAACTTTGTAGACTTGAGTCCTACTGGATTTGTAAAATGGATACACTGTATCTGTCCTGACTTTATGAATGCCTGGACCATGTTTAAACTATTACCAACATACGGAACTCATAGACAACCCTTTAATACACACCATTCATATTTTTTCCTATTTATAGGAATAGAGTGTAGACCATATATATATATATATATATATATATATATATATATATATATATATATATATTGTAGTAAAGTGTATGGGAAAGTGGTGGATGGGTTTTATATTTCACCTGGTTTCCTCAGCCAGGTACGATAAAGGAAATCCAGAAGGCTATATACTGCTTTCACAGAACATAGTCTGCTAGGGCTCTTTTGTTTAAGTTACATGGGCTGGATTTCCTGGACTGGAATACAGGTTGGAAGCGGGAGTGCTTCAGTCCACACCCCTAGTCCACTACGGGTTTCACTAATCCAAGGTGTTTTCAGGTGAGGCTTCCTGTGCTGATTACTAGGGAGGATGCCCTATAGTAAAGGGTTGTTCGGGTTTGAGTGCTAGAGAGACTAAGATGAGAAGCAGCCACAGCCAGAACTGCAGCTCAAACCTACCAGGTCTGAACCTTCCTCTATGGACATTTTGTGAATTTGCTTCTGGCTAGACATTAGGCCCACAGTAGGATAGTCAGGTATCCTGATGTTTAGTTAGAGCCGGATATGCTTAGGTTTTGTTGTTTTGTTTGCACTGTGCTTTATGCCTAAAATCGTTTAAATCCTCTTAGACATTTGAAACCCGCTGCCTGAGTGAATACTGTAATTTCCCACCCCACCGTGTGAGCTGTTGCCTACAATTAGTGGAGGATGCAGGCAAAATTTTACTAGGGGCAATGGCATGACAAAACACTGAATTTTAATTTTGTGGACATTGAAAGGGCCAGAAGCATATGCCCTGGGTGAAAGCTGCTGCTGCATTGCAAGGCCCATCCAGCACAATGGAAGAGGTGATAAAGCAGCTGATATAGGCTAATCTGAGACATGACCAGTCCTTGGAACAGCAACAGAAGTTTCATGCAGAAGCTTTTCAAGCCTAGCAACAAGCACAACAACAGGAAAGAAATTGCTTGTTAATGGGGCATATTGCTGCGCTCAGAGAGACTGTTTTGGCTCAGAGACCTCACAGGTGGAGAGAGCCCGCCTGAGACTGTGAATATGAGGAGGGCTGTTCAGTGGGTCTTACAAAAAAATGGCACCTGATGATGACGTTGAGGCCTACCACACCGTATTTGAGAGAGTGGCAGAGAGAGTGCCAGTCGCAGAGTGGGCAGAAGTGATTGTGCCCTTTCTAACAGGTGAACCGCCTATCATGACCTCAGGGAGCAGGATCTTTGGGACTATGCTAAACTAAAAATGGAGATCCTTGCTCACCTTGGTGTTTTACGCCAGCTGTTCGTACCAGGAGAGTCCACAGTTAGAGCTACGCCAAGGACAAACCCAAAGATGTATGATGTTATTCATCTTGCACAAAAGTGGCTGGAACCAGAATTCTCTACAACCGTCCAGATTGTGAAAAAGATCGTAGTGGACCATTACTTCAGGACCCTCCCAACAGAGTTACAACAATGGGTTGCACAAGGAGAACCCTCAGACTGCTGAGCAGCTTGTTAACATGGTGGAAAGGTTCGTAGCAACTGAGGACTACCACCGTGATGTCCCTGCAGTACCGACACCTTCCAGAACCGTCAAACCCGTGACATCTGTGGGTAAGAAAGTTCCAGCTGGAGGTGTGTGGAAAATTGTGAATGGGAGCAGGGCTCTAGAGTTTGGGCAAGGGAAAAAGACTGATCCTGAACCCCAGGGGCTTCCCAGTCCTAGAAAGGACTCCATGATAAAGAAGCCAGGGACCCCCCAGTGCTGGAGGTGTTATGAGAGGGGACACATAGCCGCCTATTGCCTTCTTTCCCGTCAGCCCATGGTGTGTAATGCTAGCTGGCGACAGTCGCTATTTGCAGAACCTGCTTTTGCAGTCGTTCCAGGGTCAGAGACTGAGCCACATGTATGTATGGTAAATATAAATGACTGCTCCATGAAGGCCCTTTTAGACTTGGGTAGCCTGGTATCTTTGGTTTGGGCCAGCCTTGTGGCTAGGGACTATGTGCTGAACAAACACATAAGAGTGCTATGCATCCAAGGAGACATTGCAGCTAACCCTGTGGTCCCTGTTAAGTTGGTGACTCCATCTGGAACTGTGACCTACAAAGTCGGGGTTGTGAAACAACATATGTATGCAATTATATTAGGCTGTGATTTCCCATTTCCCTTTTGGACATAGGTAGCCTGGTATCTTTGGTTCGGGCCAGCCTTGTAGCTAGGGACTATGTGCCGAACAAACACAAAAGAGTGCTATGCATCCAAGGAGACATTAGGGGATATTTATCAAAGGATTTAGACTGTTTTTCCTGTGGGGTGTATGGGGTGTATGAAGAAGTGAAAAGATAATTAGTGTTGCTCGCGAATATTCGCAATTCAAATATTATTTGCGAATATCGCATATTCGCGAATTCGCGAATTTCGCAAATATAGCGCTATATATTCGTAATTACGAATATTCGTTTTTTTTTTTTCTTCACAGTACACATCACAGTGATCACCCCTCTCTGCTTCCAGCTTGTGTGGTGTAAAGAAGGCTGTAATACTACTGTGTGAGACTGGCGTGCAAAAATTAGCATATGCGAAAATTAGCATATGCTAATTTTCGCATATGTGAATTTTCACGTATGTTAATTTTGTATATGCTAATTTTCACATATGTTAATTTTCGCATACGCGAATATTCGCATATGCGAAAATAAAACGAGAATATAATGAATATGCGAATATTCGCGAATATATGACGAATATTCGTCCATATATTCGCGAATGTTCGCGAATTCGAATATGGCCTATGCCGCTCAACACTAAAGATAATGTGAGTCATGCCCCACATGCCAATTAAGTGGCCCAACACCACACTTCCGTAGCTCCTTGGTGCCACTTCCCATTATTGAAGTACCCTTTGAAAAAATTCCCATGGATCTGGTGGGGCTTATTGTCAAATCTGCTAGGGAACACCAATACATAGTGGTGGTATTTGATTATGCTACTCGGTACCCAGAGGCGGTGCCCTTAAGAAACATGGCTTCCAAAAGTATCACAAGGGAATTGTTTTACATGTTCTCTCACACAGGGATCCCTAAAGAAATCCTTACTGACCATGGTCTGCCCTTTATGTCAAAGGTCATGAAAGAAATATGCAAGTTGTTTAAAATCACTCACATCCGTACCTCAGTGTATCCCCCTTAAACGGACAGGTTAGTAGAGAGGTTTAACAAAACCCTAAAACATATGCTAAAAAAGGTAGTAGATGGCCGGGACTGGGACTTTCTATTGCCCTTCCTCATTTTCTCTCTCAGGGAGGTGCCCCAGTCATCTACAGGGTTTTCACCCTTGAGTTAGTCTATGGCCGGCATCCAAGGGGTTTATTAGATGTTGCCAAATAAACCTGGGAGACCGAGGCCACCCCATATAAAAGTATTATTGAACATGTGGCCCAGATGCAGGACCGGATAGCGACGGTGATGCCTATAGTCAAAGAGCATCTGCAAAGAGCTCAAGAGGCCCAGAGCAAAATTCCAGGGTGAGGGCCTTCAATCCTGAGGACAGGGTCCTGGTTTTAATGCCCACCATCGAAAGTAAGTTTCTAGCAAAGTGGCAGGGTCTTTATGAGATTGTAGAAAAGAGGAGTAAGGTGAATAACAAGGTCCATCAACCAGACAGGGGAAAACCCTTCCAGGTATTACCACAAAAACCTGATCAAGCCGTGGAAAGATGGCAAAGCTTTGGTGGCCTACCAAATTGAGGTTAAAGATGTAGTGAAACCAGTTCCTCCAGTAACAATAGGTGAGACACTGTCAGTGCACCAGAAGCAGGAGGGGAGGGAATTCCTGCAGGAAAACAGACGCAAGTTTTCTGACCTACCAAGCCGTACTCACCTAATAAAACACCATATTAAAACTGAGCCTCACAGTAAAATAAACCTAAAGCCATACAGGATTCCAGAAGCGCGTATGGAGGCAGTGTCCTCTGAGGTACATTCTCTCATACTGTTTAATGCTATGCCATAGCATAGCATTGATCAGTGTTTCTGCCGCTTGACTGCTCCTGCCTGGATCTCAGGCAGGGAGCAGTCATTCAGCGATTGGACACGGAGGAGGAAGGTAAGGCACCTCCTCATGTCCTCCAGCTGTTCGGAACCCTGCAATTTTGCTGCAGCGGTCCCTAAAAGCCCACTGAGCTAACCGGAACTTATTAGTTTTCACTTTAGATGCGACGATCAACTTTGAAGGGTTAATAGTGCAGCACAGTGGTCAGTGCCACGCTATTAGCCACGAGTCCCAGCCATTGCTAGGTGCCGGGCCCGACCCGCTATGACATGGGGCCACGGCGTGGCCCACGTTATAGAAAGGGAAGGGACCCAGGACATACTGGTACGTCCTGGGTCAGGAAGGGGTTAATAAACCTGGCGAGGAGCCAGAATTGCAGTAAGGACTTGCTGTTTGTTGGTTTATTGTGAAAAAAAAAACGTGTTCTTTGTCTACGGCAAAGGATGATCGTAGAGTGAAACCCCTACAAAAAATATATCCGTTTTTTTTTTTTTTTTTTGCGTCCCTCTTCACATGTGGTTAATCTCCATGAAGGTAACCTTTGTACTAAACCCAAACCCAGATTACGCTGTGAAGTGGGATTATAATCACTACAGCGAGTTTTCTGCTATTACAACACTGAGACAAATTGATTTGTTTTCAAATACACAACCTACAAATGTATTATTCAGAATCCTGTTGACATTTTCAGTAGATGTTCTTCAAAGCCAGCCATCTGGAAAGTGAATACATGCTGACTACAGCTTGGTCAAAAAAAAAAGAAGAAATATGAGAGAAGAAAGTTTGGCATTTCTAGGCATACAGCAAGGATTTTCCCTAAAAGTTTTCCAAGGTCTCGCTTTAAGTGTGTGTCAAAATGAGATTAAAAAAAGTACACGCTTTCTGTTTCAGATTCTCACATACATATGTATAAAGGGTGTTCAGTGCAAACATAAGAGATGAACTTTAACTCATTAATATTTTGTAAAGGGAGAGACAATGGGAGAGATTTATCAAAACCTGTGTAGAGCAAAAGTGGTGCTCATAGAAACCGATTAGATGGCTTCTTAAATTTTCTTTACAGGCCACTTTAAAAATGAAAGAAGCGATCTGATTGGTTGCTATGGGCAACTGCACCACTCTTCCTCTACACAGGTTTTGTACCTCAAAAGCTGTGCCATCCTGAATGCTACCTGTTAAATTCCATACCTGGTGTCTAGAGCTGCATTATCATTCATGGTTCATAGAATGGTGTCTCGATGTTGCTATTGCCTTGTAGCACTGGGGTTCTGGGTTACATAGTTACATAGGGGAATATATGTCAAAACCTGTGCAGAAGAAAAGTTGCCTAGTTGTCCATAGCAACCAATCAGATTGCTTCTTTCATTTTTAAAAAGGTCTCTGGTAAATTAAAGAAGTGATCTGATTTTTTGTAATTGATAACTGGTCAACTTTTCCTCTGCACAGGTTTTGATAAATCTCCCCCATAGTTCATAAAGTTGAAATAGACATGAGTCCCTCAAGTTCAGCCTGTGTTTCTATTGTGTCCCTACTTTGATGATCCAAAAAAAGGAAAAAAAAAACCTCTCATGAGACTTATTCCAATTGCCCCATACCATGGGGAAAAATTCCTTACCGACTCCAAATATCATAATCAGAATAAATCCCTGAATCTGTCCCTATAAATCTAATATCCATAACCTGTAATATTATTACTCTCCAGAAACATGCCCAAGCCCCTTTTGAACTCTTGAATTGTGTTCACCATCACCTCTTCCTCTGGCAGAGAGTTCCATAGTCTCACTGCTCTTACAGTAAAGAACCCCCATCTGTGCTGGTAGACACCTCTGTGAATCTATATACTTCCAGAAAGCAGGATTTAGGAGGCTTTGTACATTGTGTAGTGGCCGTACTAGGTTACTGCAGCTCAGTTGCCATTTAAGTGAATGAGAACTGCAATAACCCAGCATGACTACAAACCAATTACCATATTTATCGGGGTATACCACTCACCGGCCTATAACACGGACCCTCATTTTACCAAGGATATTTGGGTAAAAAAAGTTTTTACCCAAATATCCATGGTAAAATGAGGGTGCGTGTGTGCGCGTGTATACCCCGATACACCCCCAGGAAAGGCAGGGGGAGAGAGGCCGTTGCTGCCCGCTTCTCTCCCCCTGCCTTTCCTGGGGTCTAGAGCCCTGCTGCCGGCCCTTCTCTCCCCCTGGCTATCGGCGCCGCTGCCCGTTCTGTCCCCCTGACTATCTGTGCCGGCGCCCCATTGCCGGTGCTGATAGCCAGGGGGAGAGAAGCCGCTGCCCCGTTGCCTCCCCCCATCCCCGGTGGCATAATTACCTGTTGCCGGGGTCGGGTCCGCGCTGCTGCAGGCCTCCGGCGTGCGTCCCCTGCGTCGTTGCTATGCACGGCGTGGCGCACTGACGTCATGCGCCGCGCCGTGCAGCGCATAGCAACGACGCACGGGACGCACGCCGGAGGCCTGCAGCAGCG
Organism: Hyla sarda; assembly: GCF_029499605.1. Lineage (NCBI taxonomy): Eukaryota > Metazoa > Chordata > Amphibia > Anura > Hylidae > Hyla > Hyla sarda. The sequence continues at coordinate 71,787,039 of NC_079192.1, forward strand.
CGGACCAGACCCCGGCCACAGGTAATTATGCCACCGGGGATGGGGGGAGGCAATGGGGCAGCGGCACCGGCAATGGGTGCCGCTGCCCCTTCTCTCCCCCTGGCTGTCGGCGCAGCTTCTTCCCCCTGGCTATCGGCGCCGGCAATGGGGCGCCGGCACTGATAGTCAGGGGGACAGAACGGGCAGCGGCGACGATAGCCAGGGGGAGAGAAGGGCCGGCAGCAGGGCTCTAGACTCCAGGAAAGGCAGGGGGAGAGAAGCGGGCAGCGACGGCCTCTCTCCCCCTGCCTTTCCTGGGGGTGTATCGGCGTATAACACGCACATAGACTTTAGGCTAAAAAATGTTGCCTAAAAAGTGCGTGTTATACGCCGATAAATACGGTAATTCCTTAAGGACCAAGCATTTTTCCGTTTTTGCACTTTCGTTTTTTTCCTACTTTAGCTTTTAAAAATCATAACCTTTTAAATTTTACAACAAAAAATCCATATGATGGCTTATTTTTTTGTGCCACCAATCCTACTTTGTAATGACCTCAGTCATTTTGCCCAAAAATCTTGTGACAAAATTGAAGAAAAAACACCATTTTGTAACTTTTGGCGGCTTCAGTTTCTACGCAGTAATTTTTTGGGTAAAAATGACACCTTATCTTTATTCCAAAGGTCCATACGATAAAAATGATACCCTACTTATATAGGTTTGATTTTGTCGTACTATGAAAAAAATCATAACTACATGCACGAAAATTTATACGTTTAAAATTGTCCTATTCTAACCCCTATTACTTTCAAAAAAAAAATTGCCTACGGGGCGGTAGGAGTGCTCATATTTTGCACTGTGATCTGAAGTTTTTATCGGTACCATTTTTGTTTTGATCTGACTTTTTGATCGCTTTTTATAAATTTTTTATGGTATAAAAAATTACCAAAAATACACTATTTTGGCCTTTGGAATGTTTTTTTTTGTGCATACACCATTGACCATGCGGTTTAATTAATTATATATTTTTATAGTTTGGACGTTTATGCACACGGCGATACCACATATGTTTATTTTTATTAATTTTTTTGCACAGTTTTTTTTTTATGGGAAAAGGGGGGTGATTCTGACTTTTATTAGGGAAGGGGTTAAATCACATTTATTAACTCTTTTTTAGACTTTTTTTGCAATGTTATAGCCCCCATAGGGGGCTATAACATGCAATACACTGATTGCAGGCACTGTTCAATACATTGCCATAGCATTGCATTGATCAGTGGTATGTGTGCTTGATTGCTCAAGCCTGGATCTCAGGTTTGGAGCAATCAAACGCCGATCGGACAGCTTGGAGACAAGTAGGGAGCCTCCCGCTGTCCTCTCAGCTGTTCGGGATGCCACAATTACACTGCGGCAGTCCCGAACAGCTCCGCTGAGCTAACCGTCAGCATATTCTTCCGTTCTAGACACCGCAATCAACTTTGATCGTGGCATCTAAAGGGTTTATATCAGACATCAGCCCAATCGGCAATGTCCGGTATTAGCCGCGGTTACCTATAGCAACCAGGACCCCGTAGATAAAAAAGCTGAGCGCGTTTCACAGATCGGGAGCCGACAGCGGACGTAAATATACATCCGTGGTCGTTAAGGGGTTAATGGAGTTGTTTGCTTCCTGCTCTCTTTCACTGTGTATGGCAATGTCAAAGTGGCATGAGTGCTTCCCTGTTTCTACTTCTAATACCTCTACCTATACACCCATGAACACTGCCCTCTACTGCTAATACCTCTCCCTATACACCCATGAGCACTTCCCCATTATTGCTAATTCCTCTCCCTGCTGCTCTATGATATTGTCTGCCTACCTTTAAGTCTTCTGAAGCATGATTATGGGGGTGCCCAATTTCTGCACCCTACTAATGTGAATTTGATCATTACTGATCCTGATCCTCCTCTTCCTGATGATGGTCTCAGTGTAGCTCAGCAAATAACTGGTCCCAGTGCTGTCCCGGCTAGGCCACTGAGTGGCAGAGTGGCAATGTGACGTATTGAGCCAGGGCTTTGATGTCAGGGCTCAATACACCACATGGACAATCACTGGGTTAGATGGCACAGTGCTATGGCCAGTGATTCACTGAGCTGCACTGTGACAAATCCACCCACATTACCAGGAAGACAATTGACACCTGGAGCAGGATACTGGAAGCACTGAGCAATCACAGGATATGTATATATATATATATATATATATATATATATATATATATATATTTTAATAACACTGTACTGCTGGATAACCTCTTTAAAAAGTACCTGTCACCAAATAAAATGTTCTAAACTAACTCAGGCTATGTTCCCTAACTACTCCCAACACCCCTCCAGCCTTTAAAAACAATTACAGAGCTTTAAAAAGCTGAAGATCTTACCTTTCTTCTTGCTCACCTAGTGCAATTTCCCAGCAGGAGAAAGTGGGCGTTTCCCAGAAGGCATGACATCACTAAAGACTGCTGGGGGACCACTTCCGCCTTCACATGGTTGCAGTGCTGTGATGAATAGAAGACCTCAGGCTCTGTGCATGTTTCAGTCGGTGCTGCTATCAGTGAGGCTCTCCTGCAGGTTTAAGTCTGTGCAGCTTTCTGTGTGAATCTGTGGAGCTTTCACTTTCTGTTCAGCTGTCAATCAAGCTCAGTGCAGCCAGAAACACTTCCTGAGTTTGGACTCATGCCAGGCCAGGAGGAGACCAAACTCCCTGTATTAATTGTGGCAGGGAACAGAACAGAGCCACCTAGCGGCTGTTTTTTCTATTACATTTTAAACATATTTATGTTGGTAATTTTAAAAGCAAGTGAATAGGAAAGTGTCTGCTAATTACACAAGGAACACTATATTACAAGTTTTATTTGGTATCAGGTACTCTAAGATTTCAATTTAGTTTTCATGTCTGGAGTGGGTTTGTCCAGTTAAAAGCCATTGTTGAAAAGATGCACAAATAACCTTCTTATATCCTGATTACCAATAATCGGTCTAATGGCGTGCAAACCTGCATTTAACCATTTATTTCCCAACAGGTATTCATCCAAGACCTTGGGTACATTAGGTTCTAGCAACCTTCGAGGAGTGAAGAGGTTAAACACTTGCCAATCCCCATAAGCCGATGAAGAGCTGTATTCCTAAATCCTTTGTGGAGACGATAACACTGGCCTTTCACAAAAGCCCTCAGTAATGAGAAAGTGCCCTCCCTCTTTAAATAAATGCATAACAAATTGACTGGAGCTGTCTGTCTGAAGCCAAAAGGAATCACTAATCCCGCAATTAAAGTTCAGGTTAAAAGGATTTGCTGCCTGATCCATCCCACCTCTGTGCGGAGGTCTGCTGCCACTCTCGCTTCATTATCTTGTAAATCCATTTTTATGATGCCGAGCTCCCCCTCTTGTCACTCATCTTCTGGACTTCATGTGCCAGTCCACCGCATTTGTGGAGCAAAGGACCCAATGTATTAGTTACATGACCATGCTTCTGCTCCAGGACCCTTTATTTGCCAATGCTTCCTAATTGCAAAAATATAGAAGGGGATATATCAATGTCTTTAGAGCTATTTTTGTGTGCATATTTGTCTCACAGTTGGTGCTGTACAGCATCTCAGGCTCTTTTTTGCACCTTTTGGTTTACACTTTTTTTTAAGTGTGTACAGACCAGCTGATAAAGGTGTACTCCGATAGAAAACAAGAAGGATATACACCATCCCAGACTTAGCTTAGTTTTTTGGTAAGTGTGTAGAGTTAAATTTCATAAAATGTGTATCTGCACAAAATGTATCACATACCCTGCCACAATTTAATACATTTGGTGCACCTACACATTACTAGTGTTGAGCGGCATAGGCCATATTCGAATTCGCGAATATTCGCGAATATATGGACGAATATTCGTCATATATTCGCGAATATTCGCATATTCGTTATATTCTCGTTTTATTTTCGCGTATGCGAAAATTAGCATATGTGGAAATTCGCATATGCGAACATTAGCATATGCTAATTTTCGCATATGCGAATTTTCGCACGCCAGTCTCACACAGTAGTATTACAGCCTTCTTTACACCACACAAGCTGGAGGCAGAGAGGGGTGATCACTGTGATGTGTACTGTGAAGAAAAAAAAAAAAAAAAAAAAAAAAAAAAAAAACGAATATTCGTAATTACGAATATATAGCGCTATATTCGCGAAATTCGCGAATTCGCGAATATACGATATTCGCGAATAATATTCGAATTGCGAATATTCGCGAGCAACACTACACATTACCACCACACAAAAAAGTCTACAAATATGCTTACACCTACACCTACAATAAGAAATTCCCTCCATAGGCCCTAACCTCTAATGCAGAAAATTATGTAAGGTATCTTTGGTATGAAACCACTATAAATTCTTCTTATCACATACAGTAACCATACAGTTACTGGGTTGAAACGTTTTAATCAATTAGTAATGACCCTTGAGTCATTTATACTCGGGTTTAAAGGCAACCTTCATGAATTTTCATGCTGCCAGAGCTACAAAATATTGGGGTGTCCCTGGTGGCTGCATGCCTCCTCATTATTCTTAATTGATAGATCTGTCCCTGTTTGGGTATAGGGAGAGATCCATAAATCAAAGCAGATGGGGAGACCAGAGACCACCCCAAGATTGGTTGTTCGGGTAGCATGAAAGTGATGGTAGGTTAGCTTTGCACACACCGGTGTACATGTACGGAAACTAAAGGGGTTATCCACCATAAGGTGATTTTAGTACCTACCTGTCAGACAGTAATGGCCATGTTTAGGAAGGATCTGTGCTTGTCTTGGGGATAAATGGCTATGTTGTGAGATAACCATAACACTGTGGCTAGCTTTTTGTGAACTGGTATTTACTGTTTGACTCTTCTTTTTTTGACTACAAATCCCACAATTCCATTTTCCTCCCTCCCACACATCAGCCACCCCAACGATTGAAACATAAATGAGCTGCATCCATTCAAAAGACCTGTGGTTTTCAATCAGGGCGCCTACAGCTGTTGCATTAGTTGCAGATTGATCTCTCTCCCACCAAGCGATTGCTCCACCCATTGAAGCAGACAGGCTCCCTGTCATCAGCTGACTAGTGAGGTCAGGTCTCGGCTGTATTGCAACCTGGGAAAAATCTGAGACAACAGTCATTTTGTATGCTGTTAAAAATAAATATTGGGGTGAAAATCACATAAGAATTGTAAGCTTTCTTATACTTTTTACTGTGGAATTTACCGTAACGTGCACTTTATCCAATATTTAAATTAGGTTTTATGATGCACTGGGGGAGTTGTTGCAAATCTGACCAATTCCCTCTAATTCTTACATCAAGCCTGTCATAGAAGATTTAGCTGCCCCTCGTGGGCAGATGTCAGGAAGAGGCCACAGAGAAATGGCACACATGCACAGTAATGCACAGAAATGCAGATACACCAGAGGTGTATCTGCAGCCACCTCTTTATGGGTAGGGAAAACCAGCTCATATTTCTATAACAAATTTTGCATATGTTAGAGAGAATAGGGGTCAGGTTGGCAATAAGGGTGCCCCAAGATCTGCAGAAACATCGCCAGCGCACCAAATTCCTAATTTGCATATTGCAGGAGAAACATGTAATGAAAATACGGTTAATTACAGCATAAAACCTTGTATAACGCGGCATCAGTGATTTTTTATGGACAGAAGTGGTGGAAAACTGTGTTTAAAGGGGTACTGCGGCGCTTAGAAATCTTATCCCCTATCCAAAGGATAGGGGATAAGATGCCTGATCGTGGGGGTCCCGCTGCTGGGGACCCCCGTGATCTTGCACGCAGCACCAGAGTTAAAATCTGTCCCCTACGGGTCTGATTACTGGCGACCACGGGGCCGGCGGCGTGTGACGTCACGCCTCCACCCCCGTGTTACGTCATGCTCCACCCCTCAATGCAAGCCTATGGGAGAGGGCGTGACAGCTGTCACGCCCCCTCCCATAGGCTTGCATTGAGGGACGGTGCGTGACACCACATGGGGGCGGAGGTGTGATGTCACACGCCGCCGGCCCTGTGGTCGCCGGTAATTAGACCCGGAGCGATCATGCCCCGGGACTGATTTTAACTGGGGTGCTGCGTGCAAGATCACGGGGATCCCCAGCAGCGGGACCCCCGTGATCAGGCATCTTATCCCCTATCCTTTGGATAGGGGATAAGATGTCTTAGTGCCGGAGTACCCCTTTAAGAATTGGAAGATTCCACTATTTTACTGTGTTAGATGTAACATTTTGTGAAGTCAACGGTAGATTTTTACTTTACTTGTAATATTCTGACATAGGAAAACTTAGCCTTAAGCAGTCATGTCACCTGCCAGGCAATAGTAATTTTACTGTCGAAATTCTACTTGCGGTACCTCCTGGGTAGAAAATTATAGATTGCTTAACTTCAATCTGACATGGTCTGGACAGTGTAAACTCATGAGCATTGATTCAATCCCCAAATACAGTAAGAAGACTGGAAATGCACTTTGAGATCCATTTATTCATACAGTGACGGAACAAAAATATTTGATCCCCTGATGATTTTGAACATTTTCCCACTGACAAAGAAATGATCAGTCTATATTTTCAATGGTAGGTTTATTAGAACAAAGACAAAATAACAGCAAAAAATCCGGAAAAAACACATTTCAGATAAGTTATTAAGTAATTTGCATTTCCTCAGCGAGCTTGCCGGCTTCCATGTATCTTTTATACAGATAGTAAGCTGAGATTAGGGGCACTCTCTTAAAGGGAAAGCTCCTACCCTCAGCTTATTATCTGTATAAAAGACAACTGCAGTTAGGAAACTCTCCACCATGGCCAAGACCAAAGAGCTGTCCAAGGATGTCAGGGACAGGATTGTAGACCTACACAAGGCTGAAATGGGCTGCAAGACTATCACCAAGCAGCTTGGTGAGAAGTTTACAACAGTTGGTGTGATTATTTGCAAATGGAAGTGTGGTGTCCCGGCACCAGATTGCGTCCGTTGCTTTGTGGTGGGGTCCCCAAAGTCAGAGTCCCTAGGTGTAGGTGGGGTCCTCATCCTTATCTAGCCCCTTGTCACCCATTTTGTAATTAAAATTATTTAAATTTATTGTATATATTTATATAGTAAGTGTACTTACCTAGTTAGCGTCGCAGGACCTGCGGGTCACGTGATGCATTCCAAAGACTCTATGGTTTATGTTTCAAGGACCTTTGGAGGAAGTCCGGTGTTTACCCATCAGGCTATGTAACGGTGAGTGACAGCTGACTTGGACCAATCCAAATGGCCCTGCCCATATAAGGGAGCGGTGGCCATTGCTCACTCTCTTTCCTCGTGGGCTGTTGACAGGGAAGGATCTGCGTTGCTGTCATCAGTGAGTTAGGCCCGAGCCTTGCGGTGACGGCTGATCTTTACAAAACTGTGAGTGTAATCAATCCCTAAGCACTCTGCAAGATCACCGGACCATATCTATCCCCTTAATCCGGACAGATCTTCGCAAATTACCCTAAATTCTAAGACTTATATCAAAAGTCAAGGTCCGCAACAACTGTCAGTCACTGAAATGTATGGAGACTGTTTTAATGAGACTGTTACTGTTCATTGGATGTACCTCAAGTCATTAAGTAAAGTTTATCCAAGTTCAAGTTCAACTACTTTGTGGACCTTCAGTCATTTTATGCATGCACCTATCGTTACTAGGAAGGGTGGCTATAGGCTGGAGAATTACCTCAGCATACTAGCCCTCAGCCTGGCATCACGAACAATAGAGTTAACCTTAACCCCTGATTTACTGAAGCAATACCCTGACTACACTACCCCTACCCCAGAGGCCTATGACAAAGCCTTTTTGGTGTCGCACGAACAGGATTCGGGTGTGTGCCTACTACAGTCGCCACTAGTGAAAGTGTACTCCCCCCCCCCCCCCAGAAAATTAACTTTATTGATGTACTGTGACTTATACTCCGGGGTAAGGGGTTGCGCACACGATGCTGTGTGGAGGAAGTGCGCATGTAAGGGAGGAGGCGAACAGCACAGAGGAGTTACAAGCTGTGAAAGGAAGAACTGAAGTTAGCGCGGGGCCTTCCTGTGCACGTGATCCAGAGACCCCGCCCGCGGTGCCACGGCGGCCATTTTGTTGCAGTCTAGTGCCGGAAACCAACAAAGAGAGAGAGTTCAGAGCAGGAAAAGGTGCAGAGTGCGACAACGGGTTGGAAGCTGTAAGGAGTCGGAGCAGTACGGGACTCTGAGACACCAGATTGCCGAATTGAAGTCCTATAAAGAGTCACTTCAGCTGCCGATCCACGTACTCAAATTTCAATTAAAAGCTATTGAGTTTCTAGTCACCGCTCTCAAATTTGAAATCTACGCTCTCAAGTTCCAGATAAGAGAACAACTGCGTATCTCCTTGAAACATAGGAATTCAAGATCTATTTAAAGGGCCAGCATACCAAATACAGAGATGTTAGAACCTGCAGCACCACAGTCCCCATCTGAACAGCAAGGGGGCGATGCTCCAGTGACCCCACCAATGGGGTCTCCACCCCAAGTCAGAAGGGTGTTGCCGCCTTCACCAACACTTTCTACCTCACAAAGACGTGCTCTACCTGTGATTCCAGCAACACATCAATCACAGGCGGAGCAGGACCCAGCAAGTCCACCTCCAGTTTCTTCCTATGTGTTGGGAGCCCCTGTTGCTGCGCCTGTCTTCCTGGGGAATCCTGTGCTTCCCACCTACAATGGTGACCCTTTTACATTGAGAGACTTTAAAGAAAAGTTTACAGCCTCTTTGGGTTTTATGCATTACCCCCTCGTCAACAGATATAGCTGCTTCTGGGACAGCTCCAGGGACCTGCCTTGGAGGAACTTCGCACCTGGCCGGCGGCTGATAAAGTCACAGTGGGACAGATTTTTTGAAGGACTTTCTCAAGTGTTTGAATCTCATTCTCCCTCGGAGGTACGCCTCAGATTATATGAACGACGTCAGAAGCCAGGTTAGACTCTCAGAGCATATGCAGTAGCTTTAAAGAGCGCATTAGAGACGGTACATAAATTGGACGGCATCAGAAGGGGCACTGAACAAATGGGACAAGGCCCAACTTAGGATGCTGGATGTGCAAAATCCCGACATGGCTTTCCCAGCTTTAAAGAGACTAGCGGTTAAAGTGATAGAGTCAGGACCTCAGACAGAAGAGGCTAGTGTTCCCATTACAGAATCTCAGGGGCCCTCGCCCCTGCCACCTGTCCCTTCTCAGCCTGCCCTGCCAACACCTTCTTCTAGCCCTTGGACAGCTGACCTACAAGACATCAAACAGGACATTGAGCAGTTAGCCAAGGCCTTTAAAGAAATGGCTGTACGGCCAAATCCTTCTAGATCTGCAACACCAACACCTAAGAAACCTGACCCCCGCCCTGCTGGTCCACCTAATACCCCTCCTGTGAGACCACCTGGGAGTCAGAGACCTGTCTGTAGTTATTCTAACAAGAAACAAGAATGGACACTGGAAGAGGCAATGCTGGGCTTTAAACGGGCGTCCCCTGGGGTCGAGGACCGCACCCCAGGAGTAGATGCCGAAGGTCCAGAACCAACCAGCGACAATAAAGGACTTACTATGTATGTAGCTTCTTGTCCTTATGTACAGGTGATAGTTGAAGGCATCCGGTTTCAAGCTCTGATAGATATGGGGTCTCAGGTGTCCCCTATTCCGCAGGGGTTTTTCTATAAGTATTGGGGCCCAGAGAGATTGTGTGAACCTAAGGAAGTGGAGCTTAGAGTAATTGCAGGGAACGGGAAACCAGTACCCAGGCATTTGCTGGTTATTACCGACGCTTCATCCCCCATTTTGCTCAAATTACTGGGCCCTTAACCGAGTTGCTGAGAGGGACTGCCCGGGATAATTATAATGGGAGGCTCCCCATACAGTGGGCTGAAGAACAAGAAGATGCCTTTCGAGCCCTGAAGTACCTCCTCACAGAACCCCCCATTTTGGAGTATCCTGACTACAGCCTGCCGTTCCGTTTACATACAGACGCTAGCTTCGAAGGTCTGGGGGCAGTCTTTTCTCAGGTGCAAGATGGCAAAGAGAGGGTGATTGCCTATGCCAGCCGACATCTCCGAGGTGCTGAAAATAATGACGCCAACTATAGCTCCTTCAAACTGGAGCTCCTGGCCCTGGTCTGGGCCATTACTGAGAAGTTTAAGGACTATTTGGCTGCTACTCCCTTCATGGTCTACACTGATAACAACCCCTTGGCCCATTTGAATACTGCTAAGTTGGGAGCTCTTGAACAGCGCTGGCCCTCTCGGTTGGCCAACTATGATTTCAACATTAAGTACCGCAGCAGAAAAAACAATGTTAATGCGGATGTACTTTCTCACATGGCCTCGAGAGAAGCACCTCCTGCTGAAGATGTGTGGGAAGATGTGGAAATGCCTCCCTTCTACCGAAGGTTCGTGAGCCAGAGTGCTCTAACTGCCCAGGCGGGTGACGGACCTGAATCTCCCAAAGTCCCTGAAGATTTGTCTACATGGAAGACACTTCAGGATGAAAGCCGGGTTATCGGGGATGTCTTAGACTATTGCCTCCACAAGAAAGTGCCCACTCGGGTGCACAAGACACAAGGGGACTTTGAATTGAAGCGGCTGTGGCGGCAGAGGAATCGCCTGTTCCTGCACAAGGGGTTGGTCTACCGAAATTCCCTGGACCCAGTCCTCGGAGACCGCATACACAGATTGTGGTTCCCAGAAGAGATGCAGCCATGGTCCTGAATGCCTATCATGATCAATCTGGACACTTCGGGGTCCATAAGACAGAGGCCACCGTCAGAAGGAGATTTTACTGGATTGGGATGCGGGGAGACATCGAGAAATGGTGTGCCAAATGCTCCGTGTGCAACATGATTAAGAATCCCCGAAGGGACGCAAGAGCCCCTTTACATCCCATCTGTATGGAGAGGCCGAACCAGATTGTTGCCTTGGATCATGTGAAGCTGGCCCCCACTCGATCTGGCTATTGTCATGCTCTAACCATGGTGGATCATTTTTCCAAGTGGGTGGTCGTGGTCCCTGCCAAGGATCTTATTGCCAAGACTGCCGCTCAGCTCTTCTATCGTCATTGGATCCAACCTCTGGGGTGTCCCGAATTGGTTCTTACGGATCGGGGAACCGCCTTTGAAGCCCAGTTGTTCCAAGAACTTTGCCGGTTGCATGACTGCAAGAAGCTCCGGACGACAGCCTACCATCCCCAAGGGAATGGGCTCTGCGAGAGGATCAATCAAGTGTTCATCCAAATGCTCAGAGCTGCCTCTGTCTCAAAGCACGAAGAGTGGCCTCAGCTGTTGCCTGAACTCCTAGAAATTTATAACAACACTGTCCATTGCTCTACGGTGTATATGCCTTTTTTTTCCTGATGATGGGCCGACACGGCCAATTGCCAAAGGATCGGACCTTCGGGCTGCAGGCACCTTTCAACAATTCCCCCCAGGTTTCCCAAGGTTGGGTGTCAGAGCATCAACGAAGAATTGAGGAAGCCAAAGACATTGTTGAGAAGAAACTGGGGGAAGTTCATGAGCGCCAGCAGAAGGATTATAATCGACACGCTTCGGCTTAGCCCTTACAGCTTGGAGATAAAGTGTGGCTCCGAAAATTCCCTAGAACCCATAAATTGGACTCATTGTGGGAAACAGAACCATACACCATTACTGCAGTCCCTTATCCCGAAACGGACGTGTACGAGATACAGAAAGACGGGTTCTTGCCACAGGTGGTCCACAGGAATAGGATAAAAGTGTGCCTGAAAGAAGATATGCTTGGCCCATCTCCTTCTACTCCTCCTTCTACTTCTACTCCACCTCCAACAAGGCCAGTGAGAGAATATATGCCAGGAGAAGGGATCCATCCCACTATGTACGTTCCTTTGTTCCCATCTCAGCAGCCTACCATGTATTGGGGTATACCGTTTCCAGCTCCATCCAGCCAGCCGCCACTGGTTGCTCCACCCAGACAGTTGCCAGTTGCCGTTCCACCTAGCCAGTTGCCAATAGCTGTTGCTCCCTGTCAACCACCATTGGTTGCTACACCAAACATCAGCCCTGCTCCTGTGACTGCTCCAGGTCTTGATGCCCCTACTCCACCTGTCTTCAGAGAACCCCCCAGTCCAACCGAAGATGTTGCTTCTATTTCCAGCCCTCCAGCTGGTCCCTCAGGGACTGAAGTTCTTGAAGAATCCCTAAGTGAAGGAACTCCTGATGACTCGGAGGTGGTGTTGCGGCGGTCTCAAAGGACTACATGGGGCAAATTACCGTAAGGTACCAAGATTCACATTTAGTACCTGCACACCTAGTCCTTTTGATAACCCACTTCAATGCTCTGCCCATAACTTTTCAGTACGCTAGATTACTGATTTAAATGTACTACTTTAAGTTTCTCTAGTACATACACCAAAATAAATATCTCACTTAAGAAAACACTTTAGGGATTGTAGCCTATTGAAGTTCAATTCCTGTCACTGTTAGGTACACTTCTTCTTCTCCTTCTTTGCGTGTGTGAGATGCTCTACCTGGCCAGTAGGTACTCTTGCGAGTTAACAAATGAAACACGTAGTTCTTAAAGTAACCTAGGTAGATTATGTGAAGTGCTCTAGGGGTTAGTAGCGTGTAGCCGATAGACCCTAACAGCCAATCTTACTGTGACCTAGCTTCCGGCTAGCCAGTATACCTTATGTGTACTAACAGGAAACTCATTGTTGGCGAATAAAATGTATGAGATAATAAAATTGTTTAGTCAGCTTGAAACTAAAAGTATAGAGAGCTGTGCTAATGTTTAGTTAGCCTCATAAAAATGTGAAGAGAGCTAATAAAATGCCTCAGGAGCTAGAAACTACATGTTAGATAGTTGCCTAATTGTCTAGTAAGCTTTAAAATGTATAGTAAGATTAATAAGAATGTTTTAGAAGCTAGAAACTAAAGGTCTAGATAGCTTCATAATTATTTAGATAGCTTTATAATTGATTAGATAAGTTTGTAAATGTCTTAGAAGCCTTCTTAGATGTCTAGTAGGATTACTAGTCTACAAAATGTTTAAAATGCCTAGAAAAGGTTTAGTAGGTTTAAAAGTACCTAATGTGTATAAAAGTTTGTCAGGATGTAGATTCTGTCTAGTTAGAGATCCTGCTTAAGTCTGTCCTAGTTCCTCTGCCTTAGGGGACGGGCGTCGGGGTCGACTTATTTTAACCCTTTAAGGACCCAACCAATTTTCACTGTAGGACCCGGCCATTTTTTGCACATCTGACCACTGTCACTTTAAGCATTAATAACTCTGGAATGCTTTCACCTTTCATTCTGATTCCGTGATTGTTTTTTCGTGACATATTCTACTTTACGTTAGTGGTAAAATTTTGTCGATACTTGCATCGTTTCTTGGTGAAAAATTCCAAAATTTGATGAAAAAATTGAAAATTTTGCATTTTTTTAACTTTGAAGCTCTCTGCTTATAAGGAAAATTAATATTCCAAATAAATTATGTATTGATTCACATATACAACATGTCTACTTTATGATTGCATCATAACATTGACATGTTTTTACTTTTGGAAGACGCCAGAGGGCTTCAAAGTTCAGCAGCAATTTTCCAATTTTTCACAAAATTTTCAAAATCTAAATTTTTCAGGGACCAGTTCCGTTTTGAAGTGGATTTGAAGGGCCTTCTTATTAGAAATACCCCAAAAATGACCCCATTATAAAAACTGCACCCCCCAAAGTATTCAAAATGATATTCAAAATGTTTGTTAACCCTTTAGGTGTTTCACAGGAATAGCAGCAAATTGAAGGAGAAAATTCAAAATCTTCTAGACCCAGTTTTTGAATTTTTACAAGGGGTAAAAGGAGGAAATCTTCCTAAAATGTGTAGCCCAATTTCTCTCGAATAAGGAAATACCTCATATGTGTATGTCAAGTGTTCGGCGGGCGCAGTAGAGGGCTCAGAAGGGAAGGAGCGACAATGGGATTTTGGAGAGTGAGTTTTTCTGAAATGGTTTTTGTGGGGCATGTCGCATTTAGGAAGCCCCTATGGTGCCAGAACAGCAAAAAAAAAAAAAAAAAAACACATGGCATACTATTTTAGAAACTACACCCCTCAAGGAACACATCAAGGGGTACAGTGAGCCTTAAAACCTCACAGGTGCTTGACAACTTTTTGCTAAAGTCGGATGTGTAAATGAAATTTTTTTTTTTACTAAATTGCTGTTTTCCCCCCACACTTTATATTTTTACAAGGGGTAATAGGAGAAAATGACCCCCAAAATTTGTAACCCCATTTCTTCTGAGTATGGAAATACCCAATGTGTGGATGTCAAGTGATCTGCTGGCGCACTACAATGCTCAGAAGAGAAGGAGCGCCATTGAGCTTTTGAAGACAGAATTTGGTTGGAATAGAAGTCGGGGGCCATGTGCGTTTACAAAGCCCCCCGTGGTGCCAGAACAGTGGACCCCCCCACGTGACCCCATTTTGGAAACTACACCACCCACAGAATTTAATAAGGGGTGCAGTGAGTATTTACACCCCACTGGCGTTTGACAGATCTTTGGAACAGTGGGCTGTGCAAACAAAAAAATTACATTTTTCATTTTCACGGACCATTGTTCCAAAAATCTGTCAGACACCTGTGGGGCGTAAATGCTCACTGTACCCCTTATTACATTACATGAGGGGTGTAGTTTCCAAAATTGGGTCATATGTGGGGGGTTCCATTGTTCTGGCTCTATGGGGGCTTTACAAACAACAACAAAAAACGTGGTCTCAAATGGCTGGAGGTGCTCAACCCCAAATGCAGTTGTGCATATATACTGGGGGAGCAGATCCTGCCCTTGTAGTCCGTTGCTAGAGGCGATCCCCAGCATAAAAATGCATACAATGGAGGATGCCTGCAGCGGACTACAAGTGCCACAATAGAATCCTACACCAGATAAACGGTGTGGATGTGTAACAATTAGAATAATACAATACAGAAATGTAGGTGCACTACTGTGGTAGATGTATACAATGACATTGGCTAATCCCTCAACACTGATGTTAAAATTGAGACATTCGCCAGTGTATCCTTATATTAAGGACACACCAGAGCCCGCACACCAACGCCAAGGTTTCTCAGATGGCACGGGACCTAACGCTAACCTACCTGTGCGTAATAAGCAAAAACCAGGGGCCAGTGGGCAATTACAGCAGCACTAGGTCGACATGTAGCCTGCTCCCAGTTCCCTCCAGCGTGACTAAGCACACATACAATGGAAGGGGGGAGAGAGGCTACAAGCCCCACCCAAGTTGGCTGATATAGGTGCATGGCCTCACAGGTGCAACCCTAATGCTGCCTGGAAAATGTTCAAGGCGCATTAACATATGGAGTTTACACACCTCCACGTATAAATTTACAAACAACAACAAAAAACGTGGTCTCAAATGGCTGGAGGTGCTCAACCCCAAATGCAGTTGTGCATATATACTGGGGGAGCAGATCCTGCCCTTGTAGCCCGTTGCTAGGGGCGATCCCCAGCATAAAAATGCATACAATGGAGGATGCCTGCAGCGGACTACAAGTGCCACAATAGAATCCTACACCAGATAAACGGTGTGGATGTGTAACAATTAGAATAATACAATACAGAAATGTAGGTGCACTACTGTGGTAGATGTATACAATGACATTGGCTAATCCCTCAACACTGATGTTAAAATTGAGACATTCGTCAGTGTATCCTTATATTAAGGACACACCAGAGCCCGCACACCAACGCCAAGGTTTCTCAGATGGCACGGGACCTAACGCTAACCTACCTGTGCGTAATAAGCAAAAACCAGGGGCCAGTGGGCAATTACAGCAGCACTAGGTCGCCATGTAGCCTGCTCCCAGTTCCCTCCAGCGTGACTAAGCACACATACAATGGAAGGGGGGGGGAGAGAGGCTACAAGCCCCACCCAAGTTGGCTGATATAGGTGCATGGCCTCACAGGTGCAACCCTAATGCTGCCTGGAAAATGTTCAAGGCGCATTAACATATGGAGTTTACACACCTCCACGTATAAATTTACAAACAACAACAAAAAACGTGGTCTCAAATGGCTGGAGGTGCTCAACCCCAAATGCAGTTGTGCATATATACTGGGGGAGCAGATCCTGCCCTTGTAGTCCGTTGCTAGAGGCGATCCCCAGCATAAAAATGCATACAATGGAGGATGCCTGCAGCGGACTACAAGTGCCACAATAGAATCCTACACCAGATAAACGGTGTGGATGTGTAACAATTAGAATAATACAATACAGAAATGTAGGTGCACTACTGTGGTAGATGTATACAATGACATTGGCTAATCCCTCAACACCGATGTATTGTATTATTCTATGAGGGCTTTGTAAACACATGTAGCCTTCAATTCCGGACAAATTTTATTTTCAAAATCCCAATGGTGCTCCTTCTCTTCTGAGCATTGTAGTTCGCCTGCCGAGCACTTTACATCCACATATGGGGTATTTTCTTACTCAGAAAAAATGGGGTTACAAGTTTTGAGGGGCTTTTTTCCTATGTTTCCTTGTGAAAATGAAAAATTTTGGGTAACACCAGCATTTTTGTGAAAATTTTTTTTTTTTTCATTTTTCCATCCAAATTCATAAAACACCTGTGGGGTGTTAAGGCGCACTATACCCCTTGTTACTTTCCGTGAGGGGTGTAGTTTCCAAAATGGGGTCACATGTGGGTATTTATTTTTTTGCGTTTATGTCAGAACCGCTGTAAAATCAGCCACCCCTGTGCAAATCACCAATTTAGGCCTCAAATGTACATAGTGCGCTCTCACTCCTGAGCCTTGTTCTGCGCCCGCAGAGCATTTTACGCCCACATATGGGGTATTTCCGTACTCAGGAGAAATTGCGCTACAAATTTTGGGGGTCTTTTTTTTCCTTTTAACACTTGTGAAAATAAAAGGTAAAGACTAAGTGTCTGCGCATCCACTTGGCAAATGAGGTTCAATGTGGATAAATGTAAAGTTATGCATCTGGGTACTAATAACCTGCATGCGTCGTATGTCTTAGGGGGGATTAAACTGGCAGAGTCACTGGTAGAGAAGGATCTGGGTGTACTTGTAGATCACAGACTACAGAATAGCATGCAATGTCAGGCTGCTGCTTCCAAAGCCGGCAGGATATTGTCATGTATCAAAAGAGGCATGGACTCGAGGGACAGGGACATAATACTCCCCCTTTATAAAGCATTGGTATGGCCTCACCTGGAATATGCTGTTCAGTTTTGGGCACCTGTCCATAAAAGGGACACTGCGGAGTTGGAAAGGGTGCAGAGACGCGCGACTAAACTAATATGGGGCATGGAACATCTTAGCTATGAGGAGCGATTAAAGGAGTTACAATTGTTTAGTCTTGAGAAGAGACGTTTAAGGGGGGATATGATAAACGTATATAAGTATATTAATGGCCCATACAAAAAATATGGAGAAAAACTGTTCCAGGTTAAACCCCCCCAAAGGACGAGGGGGCACTCCCTCCGTCTGGAGAAGAAAAAGTTTAGTCTCAAGGGGCGACACGCCTTCTTTACCGTGAGGACTGTGAATTTATGGAACGGTCTACCTCAGGAACTGGTCACAGCAGGAACAATTAACAGCTTTAAAACAGGATTAGATACATTCATGGAACAAAATAACATTAATGCTTATGAAGAAATATAAAATCCCATCCCTTCCCCAATATCGCGCCACACCCCTACCCCTTAATTCCCTGGTTGAACTTGATGGACATATGTCTTTTTTCGACCGTACTAACTATGTAACTATGTAAAAGGACAACACCAGCATGTTAGTGTAAAATTTTAATTTTTTTTACACTGACAGGCAGGTGTAGCCCCCAACTTTTCCTTTTCATAAGGGTTAAAAGGATAAAAAGCCCCCCAAAATTTTTAACGCAATTTCTCCCGAGTACGGAGATACCCCATATGTGGCCCTAAACTGTTTCCTTGAAATACGACAGGGCTCCGAAGTGAGAGAGCGCCATGTGCATTTGAGGACTAAATTAGGGATTGCATAGGGGTGGACATAGGGGTATTCTACGCCAGTGATTCCCAAACAGGGTGCCTCCAGCTGTTGCTAAACTCCCAGCATGCCTGGACAGTCAGTGGCTGTCTGGAAATGCTGGGAGTTGTTGTTTTGCAACAGCTGGAGGCTCCGTTTTGGAAACACTGCCGTACAATACATTTTTCATTTTTATTGTGGGGACAGTGTAAGGGGGTGTATGTGTAGTGTTTTACCCTTTATTATGTGTTAGTGTAGTGTTTTTAGGGTACAGTCACACTGGCGGGTTACAGTGAGCTTCCCGCTAGAAATTTGCGCTGCGGCGAAGAAATTTGCCGCAGCTCATACTTGAAGCAGGAAACTTACTGTAAACCCGCCCGTGTGAATGTACCCTGTACGTTCACATTGGGGGGCAAACCTCCAGCTGTTTCAAAACTACAACTCCCAGTATGTAGTGACAGACCGTGCATGCTGGGAGTTGTAGTTTTACAACAGCTGGAGGCACACTGGTTGGAAAACCTTCAGTTAGGTTCTATTACCTAACTCAGTATTTTCCAACCAGTGTGCCTCCAGCTGTTGCAAAACTACAACTCCCAGCATGTACTGATCGCCGAAGGGCATGCTGGGAGATCTAGTTATGCAACAGCTGGAGGGATCGCAACTACAACTCCCAGCATGCCGAGACAGCTGCTGGGATTTGCAGTTTTGCAACATCTGGAGGGCTACAGATAGAGACCACTGCACTGTGATCTCCAAACTGTGGACCTCCAGATGTTGCAAAACTACAAATTCCAGCATGCACAGACAGCAAACAGCTATGTGGGCATGCTGGGAGTTGTAGTTTTGCAAGATCTAGAGTGCTACAGTATAGAGATCAGTGTGCAGTGGTCTCTAAACTGTAGACCTCCAGCTGTTGCAAAACTGCATCTCCCATCATGCCCAGCAGCTGTCTGGGCATGCTGGGAGTTGTAGTTTTGCAACATCTGGAGGGCTACAGTCTGACTGTAGCCCTCTAGATGTTGCTAGGCAACTTACCGGCTTCAGTCGGATCCAGGGAGCTGTCCTCTTCTGCTGCACGACCTCGCCGCCCGCGCCGATCACCGCCGCCGATCCGGTCCCGCAGCTTCCACCGACGGGTAAGTGGATCTTCGGCGTTCGGTCCCCGTCATTTCCCCGTCCTGCCCCGCCTATTGTGGGTGGGCAGAACGGGGAAAATGAAAGTAAACCC
This sequence comes from Hyla sarda, assembly GCF_029499605.1. Lineage (NCBI taxonomy): Eukaryota > Metazoa > Chordata > Amphibia > Anura > Hylidae > Hyla > Hyla sarda. Next base: position 71,806,338 of record NC_079192.1, read on the forward strand.
CCCGCCCCTGATCTGCTATTGGTGGTCGCGTTTAGACCACCAATAGCAGAGATAGGAGGGGTGGCAACCCTGCCACCTCATTCCTATCGCTACAGGGGGATCGTGGGTGTCTTATACAACTGCGATCCCCCTTCTATTCCGGGTCACCATAGACCCGAATGACCCGGAATCGGCGCAAATCGCAAGTGTGAATTCACTTGCGATTTGCGCCGATCGCCGACATAGGGAGGTCTGATGACCCCCCTGGGCATTTGCACGGGGTGCATGCTGATAAATATCAGCAGTCACCCCGGCCCGGTCCCCGCCCGGGGCGCGGCGGGGACCGAAATTCCCACGGGCGTACAGGTACGCCCTGGGTCCTTAAGACCCAGGTACAGAAGGCGTATCCATATGCCCTAGGTCCTGTACGGGTTAAGTAAAGGGGTTTGTGGTGTTCCGGCACCGGATTGCATCCGTTGCCTTGTGGTGGGGTCCCCAAAGTCAGAGCCCCTAGGTGTAGGTGGGGTCCTCATCCTTATCTAGCCCCTTGTAACCCATTTTGTAATTAAAATTATTTAAATTTAATGTATATATTTATATAGTAAGTGTACTTACCTAGTTACCGTCGCAGGACCTGCGGGTCACGTGATGCGTTCCAAAGACTCTATGGTTTATGGTTCAAGGACCTTTGGAGGATACCCATCATGCTATGTAACGGTGAGTGACAACTGGCTTGGACCAATCCAAAATGGCCCTGCCCATATAAGGGAGCGGTGGCCATTGCTCACTCTCTTTCCTCGTGGGCTGTTGACAGGGAAGGATCTGCGTTGCTGTCATCAGTGAGTTAGGCCCGAGTCTTGCGGCGACGGCTGATCTTTACAAAACTGTAAGTGTAATCAATCCCTAAGCACTCTGCAAGATCACCGGACCATATCTATCCCCTAAATCTGGACAGATCTTCGCAAATTACCCTAAATTCTAAGACTTATATCAAAAGTCAAGGTCCGCAACAAGTGTCAGTCACTGAAGTGTATGGAGACTGTTTTAATGAGACTGTTACTGTTACTGTTCATTGAATGTACCGCAAGTCTTTAAGTAAAGTTTCCTCAGCATACTAGCCCTCAGCCTGGCATCACGAACAATAGGGTTAACCTTAACCCCTGATATACTGAAGCAATACCCTGACTACACTACCCCTACTCCAGAGGCCTACCTCAAAGCAAACACAAAATAACTATCAAATTCCCACAATCAGGTGCTCCATGTAAGATCTCACCTCGTGAAAATTTAGTGATCATAAGGATGGTGAAGAATCAGTCCAGAACTACATGGGAAGATCTTATCAATTACCTAAAGGCAGCTGGGAGCATAGTCACCAAGAAAACAATCGATAATACACTATACTGTGAAGGATTGAAATCCTGCAGTGCCAGCAAGGTACCCCTGCTCAAGAATTCACAAGTACAGGCCTGTCTGACATTTACCAACTAACCTCTGAATAATTCAGAAGTTTATGCATTACCACATCCCAGCCTTCATGGTCTTTTACTATATGCCTTTATTGTGCTTTGTAACGTAGGTGAGAGGTGTTGTTGTGCACAATAATCCTTATTTACTATGGTCTTATATACACTGCTCAAAAAATAAAGGGAACACGAAGATAACACATCCTAGATCTGAATGAATGAACTAATTGTATGAAATACTTTCATCTTTACATAGTTGAATGTGCTGACAACAAAATTACACAAAAATGATCAATCAATAAAAATCTAATTTATCAACCCATGGAGGTCTGGATATGGAGTCACACTCAAAATCAAAGTGGAAAACCACTCTACAGGCTGATCCAACATTCATGTAATGTCCGTAAAACAAGTCAAAATGAGTCTCAGTAGTGTTTGTGGCCTCCACATGCCCGTATGACCTCCCTACAATGCCTGGGCATGCCCCTGATGAGGTGGCGGATGGTCTCCTGAGGGATGTCCTCCCAGACTTGGCCAACTCCTGGACAGTCTGTGGTATAATGTGGTGTAGGTGGATGGAACAAGACATGATGTCCCAGATGTGCTCAATCGAATTCAGGTCTGGGGAATGGGCGGGCCAGTCCATAGCATCAATGCCTTCCTCTTGCAGGAACTACTGACACACTCCAGCCACATGAGGTCTAGCATTGTCTTGCATTAGGAGGAACCCAGGGCGAACAGCACCAGCATATGGTCTCACAAGGGGTCTGAGCATCTCATCTCGGTACCTAATGGCAGTCAGGCTACCTCTGGCAAGCACATGGAGGGCTGTGCGGCCCCCAAAGAAATTCCACCCCACACCATTACTGACCCACCACCAAACCGGTCATGCTGGAGGATGTTGCAGGCAGCAGAACGTTCTCCACGGCGTCTCCAGACTTATGTCTGTCACATGTGCTCAGTGTGAACCTGCTTTCATTTGTGAAGAGCACAGGGCACCTGGGGCGAATTTGCAAATCTTGGTGTTTTCTGGCAAATGCCAAACATCCTGCATGGTGTTGGGCTGTAAGCACAACCCCCACCAGTGGATGTCGGGCCCTCATACCACCCTCATGGAGTCTTTTTCTCACCGTTTGAGTGGACACATGCACATTTGTGGCCTGCTGGAGGTCATTTTGCAGGGATCTGGCAGTGCTCCTCCTGCACCTCCTTGCACAAAAGCGGAGGATGCGGTCATGCTGCTGGGTTGTTGCCCTCCTATGGCCTCCTCCACATCTCATGATGTACCGGCCTGTCTCCTGGTAGTGCCTCCATGCTCTAAACACTATGCTGACAGACACAGCAAACCTTCTTTCCACAGCTCGCATTGGTGTGCCATCCTGTATGAGCTGCACTACCTGAGCCACTTCTGTGGGTTGTAGATGCCATCTCATGCTACCACTAGATTGAAAGCACAGCCAGCATTTAAAAGTGACTAAAACATCAGCCAGGAAGCATAGGAACTGAGAAGTGGTCTGTGGTCACACCTGCAGAACCACTCCTTTATTGGGAGTGTCTTGTTAATTGCCTATAATTGCCATCTTTTGTCTGTTCCATTTGCACAACAGCATGTGAAATTGATTGTCAATCAGTGTTGCTTCCTGAGTGAACAGTGAGATTTCACAGAAGTGTCATTGACTTGGAGTTACATTGTGTTGTTTAAGTGTTCCCTTTATTTATTTTTTATTTTTTTGAGCAGTGTACTTTGCTTGTACTTTGTTTCTATTCCTTTACTTTGTTTTTATTCCTGAAGGAGTTTTTTTGAAGTCTTCTTTGTTCTATAATGACAACCTTCTCTTTCTATGTTTAGCCTTGAAGTCAAAGTTTCTATACATTTTCCATTTTGTAGAATAAGTAATTCTCTCCGCTCCTGATTGTAGTCTTTGTTGTTATTTAGAAGCTTTTACAGCTAGTTATACAAGATCACAGAAGTGTAAAATTCCCATCTCAGCGGGAAAAGGAAAAGAAGTAAAAAAATATATATATTGGGTCAAAGAATAAAGAAGCTTCGGTCTTAAAAAAAAGGCGAAACTTGGTCTCCATAGAATTCCTTAAACTGAGCATCAGTCCATGTTATCAAGTCACAGGCCATGTCTCAAGTACTGGAATTGGAAGAAGTTAAGCAGAACAAATGCTGAAAGTGTGGCAGCTCGATGTGTGAGAATCTTCTCATCATTGGACAGCACTGAAACAAAAGCTTCTCTGCAGAAAGGGCAGACCAGTCTGTGATTCACATATTGTTCACGTCGGTCTGCTTTCTCCAGATGACCCGGTCAATCAGCCCCCGGCACTGCACTCTGGTCTATTTTTGCATCATACAAAGCAGAGAAAAATACAGGAAAAAAAAAGAATCTATATTTCTATTAGAACTTAAAAATCAATAGATGGAAGGAATTAGTGGTGCACCGGGTAGGTTTTAGCTACAGAATACAGCACACTGTAGACATAAATGGAGGGGTACATTAAAGGGGTACTCTGATGAAAAACTATTTTTTTTTTGGGGGGGTGGGGGTGGGGCAAATCAACTAGTGCTAGAAAGCTAAACAGATTTGTAAATTACTTCTATTAAAAAATCTTAATCCTTCCAGTACTTATCAGCTGTTGTATACTCCAGAGGAAGTTCTTTTCATTTTGAATTCCTTTCCAGTCTGACCACAATGTTCTCCGCTGACACCTCTGTCCGTGTCAGGAACTGTCCAGAGTAGGAGCAAATCCCTATAACAAACCTATCCTGCTCCAGATAGTTCCTGACATGGACAGAGGTGCCAGCAGAGAGCATTGCGGTCAGACAGAAAAGAACTACTAAACTTCCTCTGTAGTATACAGCAGCTGATAAGTACTGGAAGGATTAAGATTTTTTAATAAAAGTAATTTCCAAATCTGTTTAACTTTCATTTTTTTTTTGGTGGACCCCTTTAACAATAGGTCTACCAAAATACATGAAATAATACATAGATCAGCTTTAAAGTGCAACTATCACATGACAAGGCCATATAAAACTGCACACCTTGTAAAAGTTGTCTACATGTATCATGCAGTCATACCTATGGCTGCTTATTTGGTGGCTTTATCTAGAAAAAAAATTACTCTAAATTTGAGCGAGTATGAGGTTGGTGCTCTTTCCCCCTGATGTTTGGTAGGATTAGTGATGGACGTGTTCATGTTTTTCTTCTATTGTTGTGTTTATCATTTCTTTTGTTGTCGGCTAGTATACAATTATTTCTATGAAGGACGACACCAGCCAGCTAATGACTAATGACAGGAACAATCAGAGAGGCAAGATCAGGGGTCCACAATGCACCGGGGCTTCAGCCTGTGTTATTGACCAACAGGAATTTATGTACATTTTAAGTTGACATATAACCATTATTAACAGTGTTACAGACTAAGTTGTTCCTTCATAGCAGTGTTATTCTCTAATAGCAGTGAACTCTTTTAGCAGAATAATGCCCTGGCCACACTTAAAAAATGGGTTGAGAAACATAAGAAAATGTTGAAGGTGTTGACTTGACTTGGCTTACTCTGCGGGAAAAGGGAATGGGGAAAGGGGAAGGGAGGTGGGTAACTCTGCCTATACTCATAGGGAAAGGGGAGGAAAGGGGGGGGGGTAACTCTGCCTATAACTATAGGGAAAGGAGAGGAAAGGGGGGTAACTGCCTATAAATATGTGGAAAGGGGGGGTACATCTACCAATACCTATGGGGAAAGGGGGGGGGTAACTCTGCCTATATCTATGGGGAAAAAATGGGGGGGGGTAACTCTGCCTATACCAATGGGTAAGAAGGGGGGTGACTCTGCCTATACGTATGGGGAAAGTGGGGGAAACTCTGCCTATACCTATAGGGAAAAGGGGGTTTAACTCTGCCTATACCTATGGGGAATATGGGGGGTTAACACTGCCTATACCTACGGGGAAAGGGGGGGGGGCGCTGCTGCCTATACCTAAGGAGAAAGGGGGTTAACTCTGTTCCTATACCTGTTGGGAAGGGGGGATTAACTCTACTGCCTATACCAATGAGGAAGGGGGGTTAATTCTACTGCCCATACCTTTGGGGAAGGGGGGTTATCTCTGCTGCCTATTATTACAGGGAAGGGTAGGGGTTAACTCTGCTGCTGTCTATACCTACAGGGAAGGGGGGTTAACTCTGCTGCCTGTACCTACGGGGAAGGGGGGCTACCTAGCTTTATACCTAGATGCCTAACTACTTACCTCCATACCAGGCCATCTAACTACCTACATACCCAGCTACCTAACTGTACATACCTGGCCATCTAACTACCTACATACCCAGCTACCTAACTGTACATACCTGGCCTTCATACATGGCTGCCTAACTACCTAGCTAGCTTCCTACCTACCTGGCTTTTCACCTATCTACATATATGGCTTCCTGATCTAACTACCTAGTTACCTATTTACCTGGCTACCTACCTATCTGCCCTTTTACTGTGCAGGACACCAAGGATGGCTTTATAACCGTTAGGGGGGTGGGGGGCACTGAAAAAATGCAGAGTCTGACATGTTTATCCTGCAGATGTTTAGAGATCCACATGGCCGTCTTATTCGGACGGACAAGAAAAGGAAAGAGGACGCCGCTGATCAGAAAATATTTAATTGTGCGTCCTAAAATGTAACTGTAATCACTTATATGGTATACACATCCTGTGTACAGTTGATATCTACCACCATATGATCCTGTATGTAATCACTTATATTGTATACAGATCTCTGTACAGCTGGTATTTACCACCATATGTTCCTGTATACAATCACTTATATAGATCCTTTATAGTGTATTGGTCTGTGTATAGTGGTTTTATTCAGCTATTCAGCACAGTATGGCAGTATTATCCAGTTATTGTGTGGTGGTATATATTTACTCCTTGTATACCAGTATTATTGGTCATGGAAATTTACCTATGTTAAAGCGTTTCTTACATATATAAATTTTAGTTTATTGTGTGTGATATTTGGGTGGAATAGGGGCATGGCAGAAGATTGCCGAGCTGCAGAGCCTAGCAGGGGCCCTTGCCTTTTTTTGGTCCGGGGACCCCGAGTGTTGTCAGTCCGCCCCTGTTGAGAAACATGAGAAAATCTTAGAGGTGTTGACTTGGCCTCCAAATAACCCAGATCTTAATTTTATCAAGGATCTGTGGGATGTAGTCAAATTCATGGAGGCCGCATCTCACTTAGAGGACCTAATGGACCTGTCTTGGTGCCAGATACTACAGGAGACCTTTAGAGGTCTTCTGAAGCCCATGTCCCAATGGTTGGGGGGGAAAAAATGTATATGTATATATATATATATATATATATATATATATATATATATATATATATATATATATATAGATATATATATATATATATATATATATATATATATATATATATATATATATATATATATATAAATCCAAAGAAGACCACAGCACTCCAAGATATAGTGAAATAATGTTGTTAGCGTTTATTCCATCTAGTTCAGAAGGGCCCTTCTGAACTAGATGGAATAAAAGCTAACCACATTATTTCACTATATCTTGGAGTGCTGCAGTCTTCTTTGGATTTATTTACTTCTGCCCCGTGACCTGGGACTTGTACCGATAGCACCCACCTCTTTAGGTGTGCTACTCCTCTCTTGGGATATGTATATATATATATATATATATATATATATATATATATATATATATGTGTGTGTGTGTGTGTATGTCTGTGTGTGTGTTTTCCTAAAATAACTCTATGAAGGCCACTGTTCTTTGCTATGCAAAATTAATTACATACATTAAATTGATTCACTTGAATGTGTAGAAATGTGTACGGCTAAAAGATGCTGACTTTCTCGTCCATTCTGAAGAGCTTGATTTGAAACACTTCAAAGTGTAAATGTCCATGTTCTGTAGTTTGTATCAATCAATTACGTAACATATGGAGATGTAAAAAAAACAGAACAGAACCGGATTAATGATGATGTATCACTTTTGCATTGAGTGGTCCTTGAGAATAAGCATGTTCTTTATGTTCTCGTCTCAGCACTAAAGTAATGGCCTTGGTATATACAAAAATCCTTCTTTTGATGAAAGCAATGAAAGAAGAAAAATATCTATATACATACTGTAGTATTTAATGGCTGCTGCTTTCTTGATGTGCACCCTCTCTACCTGGTTTTATCTAGAGTTTGCGCTTCACATTTGAGCTACTATAAGAAAGTTTTATTTTGAGGATAAGTGATAGAAGTGAAGGGTTGGCAATAGACCATTGATAATTTGTTTAGTGCTTACTTTTTCCACATTTTGTTATGTTGCGGTCTTGGAATAAAATAATAAAATAAAATAAATAATTCCCCCATTATTCAGCACTCAATACCCCATAATGACAAGAATAAGTGAAAACAGAATGTATGAAATAAAAGAAAGGGAAATAAAATGATTTTGTGTGAAAAAAAAAAGACTCTGTGGTTTTATTTGATAAGGAGGCTTGGAGCACATCTGGTTTGGAGAGTAGGGGAGGAGGAGATTGAAACTTTTTTTGAATGGAAGTTGGGCGGTGGGATTGCACTGTGGGCGGTGTAATTATTAGACCACCACAGTATAGTAGTGTTTCCCGGGATGTTGTTAGAATGTGTATGTGGTCACATGGCTAGGATTATCCAATAAGGCTCTTTGTACATCATTTCATAATGGTCCGTCATGAGATGGAGGGGATTTCTTGGTAAGTATTTATGTAGTTCGGGTTATCCAATCAGAGTGGTCTACGGCTCTGATGTTACCAATGGGGTTTGAGTATGTCTGAGAGCTGTACTCAGGTCTTTCCCGTCGCTCCCATAGAAGTGAATGGTGTGTAAGCCGGCTGCAGCGGCGCTCCTCAATGAGTGCCGGGTCCCATCACGGTGATTGTTGTCAGACCCCCTCAATCAGCTACTTATCCTCTAACCCAGTGTTTCCCAACCTTTTTCGGGTCAGGGCACACCTTGAAAAAAATAAAATAAAACAGGGATGTAGAGGAGTGGACAGAGGGGTGTGGAGGAGTGGACAGAGGGGTGTAGAGGAGCGTACATGGGTGACAGGGGTGTAGAGGGGTATAGAGGAGTGTACAGAGGGGTGTAGAGGAGTGTACATGGGTGACAGGGGTGTGGAGGAGTGTACAGAGGGGTGTAGAGGAGCGTACATGGGTGACAGGGGTGTAGAGGAGTGGACAGAGGGGTGTAGAGGAGTGGACAGAGGGGTGTAGAGGAGTGTACATGAATGACAGGGGTGTAGAGGAGTGGACAGAGGGGTGTAGAGGAGTGTACATGTGTTAAAGAGGGGTATAGAGGAGTGTACATGGGTGACAGATGGGTGTACAGGAGTGTACATGGGTGACAGAGGGGTATAGAGGAGTGTACATGGGTGACAGAGGGGTGTAGAGGAGTGTACATGGGTGACAGAGGGGTGTACAGGAGCGTACATGGGTGACAGAGGGGTGTAGAGGAGTGTACATGGGTGACAGAGGGGTGTAGAGGAGTGTACATGAGTGACAGAGGGGTATAGAGGAGTGTACATTGGTGACAGAGGGGTATAGAGGAGTGTACATTGGTGACAGAGGGGTGTACAGAGGGGTAAAGAGGAGTGTACATGGATGAGAGAAGGGTATTGATGAGTGTACATGGGTGACAGAGGGCTGCAGAGGAGTGTACATGGGTGACAAAGGGGTGTAAAGGAGTGTACAGAGGGGTGTGAAGGAGTGTACATGATTGACCGAGGGGTGTAGATGAGTGCACATGAGTGACAGAGGGGTGTAGAGGAGTGTACGAAGGGGTGTAGAGGAGTGGACATGGGTAACAGAGGGGTGTAGAGGAGTGGACATGGGTGACAGGAGGGTGAACATGGGTGACAGGGGTGTGAACATGGGTGACAGGAGGGTGGACGGGGGTGACAGGGATGACAGGAGGGTGGACTGGGGTGACAGGGGGGGTGTACATGGGTGACTGGGGGGTGAACATGGGTGATGGGGGGGAGGACATGGGTGACAGGGGGGGGGAACAAGGGTTACAGGGGGGGTGAACAAGGGTTACAGGGGGGGTGAACATGGGTGACGGGGGGGTGAACATGGATGACAGGGAGGGTGAACATGGGTGACAGGAGGGTGGATGGGAGTGAAAGGGATGACAGGAGGGTGAACATGGGTGACAGGAGGGTGAACATGGGTGACAGGGGGGGGTGAACATGGGTGACAAGGGGGTGGACAGGAGTGAAAGGGATGACTGTAGGGTGAACATGGGTGACAGGAGGGTGAACATGGGTGACAGGAGGGTGGACAGGGGTGTGAACATGGGTGACAGGAGGGTGAACATGGGTGACAGGGGTGACAAAAGGGTGGACGGGGGGGTGGACAGGGGTGACAGGAGGGTGGACAGGGGGGTGGACAGGGGTGACAGCAGGGTGGACAGGGGGGGGTGGACAGGGGTGACCGGGGGGTGAACATTGGTGACATGGGTGTGGACGGGAGTGAAAAGGATGACAGGAGGGGGGACATGGGTGACAGGAGGGTGAACATGGGTGTGAACATGGGTGACAGGAGGGTGGACGAAAGGGACAGGAGGGTGGACAGGGGTGACGGGAGGGTGGACAGGGGGGTGGACATGGGTGACAGGAGGGTGGACAGGGGGGGTGGACAGGGGGGTGGACATGGATGACAGGGGGGATGGTGAACATGGGTGACAAGAGGGTGAACATGGGTGACAGGAGGGTGGACGGGAGTAAAAGGGATGACAAGAGGGTGAACATGGGTGACAGGAGGGTAAACATGGGTGACAGGAGGGTGGACCGGGGTGAAAGGGATGACAGGAGGGTGAACATGGGTGACAGGAGGGTGAACATGGGTGACAGGAGGGTGGACAGGGGTGTGAACATGGGTGACAGGAGGGTGGACAGGGGTGTGAACATGGGTGACAGGAGGGTGGACGGGTGTGACAGGAGGGTGAACATGGGTGACAGGAGGGTGGACAGGGGTGACAGGAGGGTGGACAGGGGTGACAGGAAGGTGGACAGGGGGGGTGGACATGGGTGACAGGGGGGTGGACATGGGTGACGGGGGGAGTGGCATGGGTGACAAGGGGGGGGTGGACATGGGTGACAAGGGGGGGTGGACATGGGTGACATTGGGGGGTGGACATGGGTGATGGGGGGGACTGGGTGACAGGGGGGGTGGACATTGGTGACAAGGGGGGGTGGACATGGGTGACAAGGGGGGGGGTGGACATGGGTGACAAGTGGGGGTGGACACGAGTGACGGGGGTATAGGGTGGACCTGGGTGACAGTATGGGGGGTTGAACCGGGTTGAGAAGGGGTAACAGAGGAGTGGAAAGGGTACAGTACCTTAAGCAAGCCGGTCCGCGCAGCTTGCAGGTCCACGGCAGGCACAGGAGTCTGCCCCAGGGACCCATTCTCGGCTCACTGCGCCGCAAGGTAGAAGTGGTAGAGGGACGCAGGGGGGGAGGGGGATGCAGGGGACGCAGTGGGGAGGGGGATGCTGTGTGCGCAGTGGGCACGCAGGCTTCCCTTCCCCCTGCACCGCCAGTCATAAGCGGGCAGGCTGGGGCGGGATATTTAAAAAAAAAAAATAATCACAGCAAAATCCTGCGGCACCACGGGCAGTGGCGAACGGCACACAAGTGTGCCGCGGCACCGCGGTTGTGAATCACTGCTCTAACCTGTGGAAAGGGGATATGCTAATTTTCACTGTAGATCTCCTTTAAAGCCCCTCTGGTTGGGTTTACAGCCTCCAGTATTTATGGGTGGTTTGCACCCCTTGGATAAGAGGATTTTCATCCATTCTTCTCTGCAGATCCTCTCATACTCTCTCAGGTTGGATGGGGGACCATTGGTGAAAGCAATTTTTAGGTCTTATCAGAGATGTTCCCTTGGGTTTCTGCCAGGGATTTGGATGGGCCACCCAAGGACATTCAGACAAGAGAGACATTTTTACCTCATATAAACAATATTATTGTCTACTGCAGTGGTTCTCAACCTTTTTGGCGTCTGTACCCCCAAAGGCTGAAAGTATGACCCCCCTCCCACGTAAATTTGTGCTGAATTTACGCGCGAGGGGTACCCGCGGACAAAAGGCGTGTGCTTACCTTTATACTAATGCGACACTTAATCCCCTTGTGCCATTATTTGTCCCTCCCTCTGATCCCCTTTTGCCATTATTCCCCCATCCATCTTAATCCCCTTGTGTCATTATTATCCGATATGGCAAAAGGGAATCAGAGGGGGGAGGGGGGGGGATAATGGCACACGGGAATCAGAGGGAGGGAGAATTATGGCACAAGGGGATGAAGATGGAAGGGGTAGGAGGGATAATGGCAAAAGGGATCAGAGGGAGGGGGGGATAATAGCAAAAGGGGATTAAGATAGAGGGAGTAATGATAATGGAAAAAGGGGATCACAGGGAGGGGGGAATAATGCCACAAGGGGATAAAGATGGAGGGGGGATAATCACCATCCTCCCTCTGATCCCCTTTTGCCATTATCCCTCTCTCCCCCTCCATCTTAATGCCCTTGTGCCATTATTTCTCTCCTTCCACCCATCCCCCCTCTGATCCCCCTGGACTAATATATATATATATATATATATATATATATATATATATATATATATATATCACATCCCTCCCATACACTTAGTTTTATTTTTATTTTTTTTTAACATTACCCAGCTTGTTCGGGTACCGCTCCCAACGAGTCCCATTCCCAGTGTCCTGTTAGGCACCGCACAGAAGGGTGACGTCCCCAGCAACCACACAGCTCCCGTAAAGTAGCCGTGGCTGGGATACTTTACTGAGAGCTGCCTCGGCCATTCCCCACAATGCTGTCAGTCATTCTCCTTGACAAAGCCACAAGAATGGCGAAACATGTTGGGGTGTGACAGTTTATGGTTTCAATCAGCATCTCCATGTAATATCCTAATATAGCCTCACTCATAGTGACTCCAGATCTATTCTCGACCCGTACCCACGGTGCACAGTGGTGTGACTTGGTCTATATATAAACATTCTGTTGATGGATTGTTATTAAGGAATATCTATTGGATAAGACCAAACTCCCATGAGAGAGGGTTATACCCTGGGAGAGCTCCAAGAGATATTATCCATACTCCCATGAGAAAGGGTTAAACCCTGGGAGGGATTCAAATTAATACCATCACTGAATGAGTGTTATAGGCTTATTGGGGATGGTTCATTCCAGATAAAGACATATAAACTTTTTCTAATAGGTCGGAGTTAAGAAATCACTATATAGTGTATCTGACTAACATATCACAATTGATCGGATATGTACATGGAGTTATGATTTTAATTGTGTGTCTCATAAGTTTCATTATTTCATTTTTTTCTATAATAAAAGTTAAGTTTTATTCTAGCACATGAAATATCAGGTTTTTGTTAACCCTTTGGGTTAAATTGTTGTTGGTTCCCCGCAATGCGCTGACAAATACTGGCCAATGGCCGGTATTTGTCAACGCATTGCGTACCACCGCACCACCAATGGCGTACCCCCGGTTGAGAACCTCTTTTTTACTAATGGTCTACAAAAGTTAAACCTTTCATTTTGTTGGACATTCTTGAGAAAGCATGTGTAAGTTAATATTCACACTGCACTATAACTGTCGGTTTACCGAATGTGCCAGGAAAAGCTTTAAGTGTATACAGCAAAGTAGATCCATAGACCTCCATTACTCAACAGAAGCCAAAAGAATGTCATTTTGGCCTCCGCTCATAAATTGGGGTTAATGTTTGCTGTATGGAATAGTTAAAAAGGTATTCCAGGATTTTTTTTATTTGACTATGCTACAGGGGCTGTAAAGTTGGTGTAGTTCATAATATAGTGTCTGTACCTGTATGTGATGGTTTTCTCACAATTCTTCTGTAATTTTCACTCCAATATTTATTTTTATCAGCATACAAAATTACTGTTGTCTAAGAATTTTTCCCAGCTTGCACTGCGGCCGAGACCTGACTCACTAGTCATCTGATGACAGGGAGCCTGTCTGCTTCAATGGGTGGATCGCTTGGTGGGAGAGAGATCAATCTGCAACTAATGCAACATCTGTAGGCACCCTGATTGAAAACCACAGGTCTTTTTATGTTTCAATTGGTAGGGTAGCTGATGTGTGGGAGGGAGAAAAATGGAATTGTGAGATTTGTAGTCAAAAAAAGAAAAGTCAAACAGGAAATTCCAGTTCACAAAAAGCTATCCACAGTGTTATGGTAATCTCACAACATAGCCATTTAGCCCCAAGACAAGCACAGATCCTTCCTAAGCATGTCCATTACTGTCTGCCAGGTACTAAAATCATCTTATGGTGGATAACCCATTTAAGAAGACAGCAGCATTCAATACAGAGGCACAGAGGGAAAACAAAACTGATAAATATCTCTGACAGACATGACAAGACACCATGTAAGAAGAGCCTAAGCCAAAACATTGCATGTTGGGTTAGATAAGATCCCTGCTTCATAAATGCTTATTTGATTGATTTACAGTTGGAGACCCCCTTTGGAGCTCAACATAATAGTGTGTCTGAAATGGATAGCGCCTATCAAGTCATGTGCACTGCAAATCTATGCCTCAAGGTATTGTTTCTACACCAATTTTCTGCCTGTCTTCTCATAAATGAGGAACTTTTTAAAATAGATCTTAATACAGTTTTTACTGCATCATAATCTGTGCCAAGTTAATGTTCCGATCACACAGCATAAGTTTACAACATGTTTAAAGTTGAAGCTTTTGTTGTTAAAATGTAATTTCCAACATTGTTAAAGAGAGGGAGGAAGGCGCCTCATGTGCGGGATCAGTAGATCTTGTTGGTGGGGGTAGGGGACGGTAATTCCCAAGCCGCTTACCAAAGTTGGTTGTGCGCCCACACACAACAAGGTAAAGTGCAGAAGAAGTAAAGAAGAAGGTCCACTGCAGCCCTCCTGGGTGAGAGTAAAATCAAAACCGAAAGACCAGGGAGTCAGGAGTTTGTCTGGCGCAGAGAGGAACCATCAGGCAGCCAAGTAAAATCAATGGATTTATTAGATGCAACACGTTTCGCTGCGCATGCGCAGCTTCATCAGGCATGACAAGAGAAGGCTGGTAACAGATATATATACCTCCAGGAATTAACCCTTAGAGTACTTTTTGAAAGAGTTGTTACATAAAATTACAAACCCACATATGAATGTGACAATGTATGAAAAATATCTAAATAGATATAAATAAATATAGATAGACAAAAGTCACAAAAATAATAATGAAACAATAATGTAAAAGCACAATGGAATCATATAAATATATATATATATATATATATATATATATATATATATATATATATATAAAATATAATTATCGCATGTGGTGTGAATATACCACCACAAGCGACTCAAGCAATCACTTGCGTTGTAGAATGCCGCACCGGTGACTAGGCGGTGTGATTGCTTGAGTCGCTTGTGGTGGTATATTCACACCACATGCGATAATTATATTTTAGATATATATATATATATATATATATATATATATATATATATATATATATATATATATGTTTATATGATTCCATTGTGCTTTTACATTATTGTTTCATTATTATTTTTGTGACTTTTGTCTATCTATATTTATTTATATCTATTTAGATATTTTTCATACATTGTCACATTCATATGTGGATTTGTAATTTTATGTAACAACTCTTTCAAAAAGTACTCTAAGGGTTAATTCCTGGAGGTATATATATCTTTTACCAGCCTTCTCTTGTCATGCCTGATGAAGCTGCGCATGCGCAGCGAAACGCGTTGCATCTAATAAATCCATTGATTTTACTTGGCTGCCTGATGGTTCCTCTCTGCGCCAGACAAACCCCTGACTCCCTGGTCTTTCGGTTTTGATTTAACATTGTTAAAGGTAAGAGATACCCTTGTCTAGTGTGATAATTAGGGATGAGCGAATCAAATCTGACGAGTCCGAATTCATTACGAATTTCAGGAAAGATTGTATTCGTAACAAATGCGAATATCGCCGCGATTGTATCTTGCGAATCGCTTCATTGAACTCCATTAGTGCGGTCCAGGCTCCAGGGCATCTAAAATGGCAGATCAGCATGTAAGGACATGAGGCTAGGAATCCTAGGAAGGCGGGAACAAGGGATGACCCTGAATCACATGCAGCATGCAGCCTATCAGCAGCCAGTCACCCCTGTGATGTCACAGCCCTATATAATCAGCAGCAATATTGTTGCAAGTGACTTCAGCCTTTCACTGCAGAAAGATAGATAGGGACAGACAGCCCTGTGTGCTGCAGAGAAAAGCTTTTTTCCAGTAGCGATTCATCTGCTAGTCAAATCAGCATTCCGTTGCACAGAGAGAAGGACAAAACAGAGTGTTTTGCCGAGAAAATTCTTACTGCAGCAATTCACCTCCCAGTCACTGTCTTCGGTGTTCTATTACAGAGAGGGATTGAGAGCAGTGTGTTGCACAGAACAGCAGCAATTAAGCTCAAGCACAAATCCTGCCTAGAAGCACTGATAGGAAAAGGAATGAGATTAAGAGAGAGAGTGCAATTTTGGGTGTAGTACACAGCGACTATGTGCTGCAGCACTGGTGTGTATTGCTGATGTTGTGCACAAATACTTTTTTAAGCGTACTGTAGCGTATTTTTTCCCCTCATAAGAGAATACTACATAAGTACATCTAAGTGGTGTACCATTTTGTACCTGTTAAAGTCTCAAGGGCCTAGATACTGTGAAAGGCCAGGCAAAAGTACTCACCGACTGGTGTTGTACACAAATACTTTTTTAAGCGTACTGTAGCGCATTTTTCTCTTCTCATAAGTGCATACCACATATGTACATCTCAGTGGTGTACTATTTTATTCCTGTTAAAGTCTCAAGGGCCTAGATACTGTGAAAGGCCAGACAAAAGTACTTACCAGCTGGTGTTTTGGAGCATAGTGGAGCGTATTGTACTCCCCTCATATACGCACTAAGTATGTCAGGCAGAGAAGTGCAAGGACATGCACAGAGGGGTGGCAGAGTCCTAAATTCATCAGGCAGAGGTTGCAGCAGACTAGGGGCGAGTGGCAGCAGGAGCTGCAAGGAGATGCCTCAACTCCCAATATCAGCTAGCGGTAGTGTCTCAACCAGCATCGATCATCGATTGGTTAACAAGGTCTTCCACCCTCCATATGTTGGACCGAGAACAGAGAAAAGCCATCACCGATTTATTGATGATCCAAGTGGATAGGGGGACTTCCCTGTGAAACTTCAATGTCAACCATTGGCAGCTCATACTTGACACCTGCCATTTGCTCAGGCCCTTCAAGGAAGTCACATTATTAGTCAGTAACCAGGATTACGGGATGAACAATGTCATTCCACTGCTTCATCTACTACAACACGTGTTGGAAACTATGGCTGGCCAGGGCACTGGAGACGTGGCACCTCCATCTCATGGCCACATGAGCCCTCTGGGGGCTGAACTGGAGGAGGAGGAGAAGGAAAGGGGGGGCACAGTGGAGCACAGTTTAGGTTTCGCGAGATAGGCGGTTTTTCCAGTCATCTGACAGGAGAGGAGGAGCAGGAGCAGCTAGAGAAACTAGAGGGTTATGAGGAAGGCGAGACAGAGGACCCAGACACACCGTGGCAGTATGCAGGGGAGATGGAGGCAGGGAGTCCCTCCGAGTCACTTGCACAAATGGACAATGCATGCTCACTTGCGTGCGTAGTGACCACCAAATTTTTACCATTCGGCAGCGAGATGATTTCTGGCTCCCCACCTTATTGGACCCTTGCTACCGGCACAAAATGGGGACCTTTTTTACACCCACAGAGAGGGAGGACAAACTGACCTACTACAGAGACATCCTACATAGTCAGTTGTTCGATGCCTATATGCATCGTCCATCCTCTCGCAGGTCTAACTGGGGGGGGGGGGGGGTTCCGCTGTGCTCTCCTTCCACTTCCATGACTGCTGGGGAGGGGTGGGGTGGGGGTGGCAGGAGCAGTACCAGCTCCATCAGCAGCAGCCTGAGTCTACAGTTGCTGATGAGTAGCTTTCTTTACCCGCATAGTGAAGCAACTCATCAACAGCAGGTAGACCTGGAGCAAGACCTGAACCAGCAGGTGATGGCATACCTTGACATGACCATGCCAACACACCTTGAAGATCCGCTGGATTTCTGGGCAGCCAAACTTGATTTGTGGCCGCAACTAGCAAATTTTGCCTTGGAAAAGCTATCTGGCCTGGCCAGTAGTGTGCCATTAGAGTGAGTGTTTAGTGCGGCGGGGGCCATAGTAACCCAAAGGAGAACTCATCTGTCCACAAAAAATGTAGAGAGACTGACCTTTGTGAATCAAGCATGGATCAGCCAGGATTTCCACCCACCAATTCCAGATGCATCAGAGTAGTCTGACCATGGTGCTACACCAACACTTCACAAATATGGATAGTGCAAAACATGTTTAAATCAACACACAGTAGAAACAGATACCCACACTCACTGCTTAGCTGCTGTAACTCAGCTCCTTTGGCTTGCACGCACGATCCAGTGTCAGATCCGCTGCAGCGAACTATGAGGCGACTGCCGGCGAAGTTTTTCATCGATTCCGCTTCTTCTAGCCTCCAGGAGGATGAAAGAAGCGCAATCAGCACAAAACTTCGCCGGCAGTTGCCTCTGAGCACCCTGCAGCGGGTCTGACACCAGATCTTCCGTGCAAGCCAAAGGAGCCGAGTTACAGCAGCTAAGCGGTGAGTGCGGGTATCTGTATCTACTGTGTGTTGATTTGGAATATGACTTTGGGCTTTCTGTTTCCCAGCACCCATGGACTCGCAGGCGCATGGACCTTGGTCTCCTGCAGGGACAGACCGTATTGATCAGCATCCCATAGGCAGTGACCTGTCATATCTATCTCGGTCTCTGACCACAATAGTACTGTCTTCAGGATTTTAGAAGTTGCAAAGCATGTTTAAGGTACTGCTCCACAGTTACAGACATTCCTCGTCATCAGACCAAAAGTAAGTATTGAGGATATAAGTATATCAGCTAAAACTTAACTTTTCTTAGGATAACATGTACGTACTCAAAGTATTTTTGAACTCAAACAAAAGGAAAGGTGTGCAAAAAACTCCATGTGCAACTTACACCACCAAGTATTGATGTGATGCAAAGGTGGAAAGGAGCAACGTATGGTCCATTGAAAGCGGTAGGGGTAAAAACTTCCCCTGTAAGGCCCTACTCTCACATAATTAATTCCCATATTTGCAAGTGTTACTCGCCCTAAAAAAGGTGGCCACACACAGGAACGTCTCTCTATTTCCCCCTACAAACACTGCCGTTTCCCAGGGTTTTTAGATGGAAATAGAGAGAGTTTCCTGTGTGGGGCCACCCTTTTTAGGGGGAGTAACACTTGCCAAGAAGGGAATTAATAGGGCAAGAGTAGGGCCTTACAGGGGAAGTTTTTATCCCCACCTGCTACAATGGACAATACGTTGTTCCCTTCCACCTTTTCGAGGAAAGTGTTACTTGTCTTAAAAAGGGCGGCCCCACACAGGAACCAATCCCTATTTCCACCTAAAAACCCAGGGAAATGGCAGTGTTTGTAGATGGAAATAGAGAGAAGTTCCTGTGTGGGCCGGCCCTTTTTAGGGCGAGTAACACTTGCGTAGAAGGGAATTAATAATGCGAGAGTAGGGCGTTACAGGGGAAATGTTTACCCCCACACACCTTCCACCTTTTCGGGTTCTTTGTATGACATCAATACTTGGTGTGTAGGTGGCACATGGTAATTTTTGCACATCTTTCCTTTCCTTTAATTAGATTTAAAACAAAAATTTGGGGGCCATATATTTTATCCTAAGCATATTGTTAAAAGTTAAGTTTAAGTATTGCATATCCTCAATACTTACTTGCGCACTATAACACTTTTACAAAAGCAACCGTTTTTTTTCTGCCTACCTGCCTCAGCTAACCCGCTTGATGCCACACATCTGATGCCAAGTTCTCCTTTTTTCACCCACTTTCGTGATCGGGTACTGTTATTGCCACCCACCGCACCACTCTGTCACCGGTTCACTTTCAGGACTCCTGATACTGCTGCTTCCACATCCAGGCTGCCTCATTCTGCCACCATATGTTCTCCTCATGCTGCTGCCACCTCCAGGCTGTGTCATTTAGCCACTATATGTTCTCCTCTTGATACCGCCACCTCCAGGCTCTGTCATTCAGCCACTATATGGTCTCCTCATGCTGCTGCCAACTCCAGGTTGTGTCATTCAGCCGCTATATGTTCTCCTCATGCTGCCGCCCCCTCCACGCTGTGTCATTCAGCCATTATATGATCTCCTCATGCTGCCGCCAACTCCAGGCTGTGTCATTCAGCCATTATGTGGTCTCCTCATGCTGCTGCCAACTCCAGGCTGTGTCATTCAGCCACTATATGTTCTACTCATGCTGCCCCACCTCCGTGCTGTATCATTCAGCCACTATTTGGTCTCCTCATGCTGCTGCCAACTCCAGGCTGTTTCATTCAGCCACTATGTGGTCACCTTATGCTGCCGCCAACTCTAGGCTGTGTCTTTCAGCCACTATATGTTCTCCTCATGCTGCCACCACCTCCAGGCTGTGTCATTTAGCCACTATATGGTCTCTTCATGCTGCCGCCACCTCCAGGCTGTGTCATTCGCCACTATATGGTCACCTCATGCTACCGGCATCTTCACATGATTCTGATAGCGATTCCTAAAATCTGCATGTCATACTGAATAACAGTAATATTACTTTAACACAGCACACTCCCTATGCATGTTAGGACAAGGCAAAGTGTTCTACAGCCCTATTGACACTCTCTGTAGGCCAGAAATAGCCGTTTTTAATAGCGATTCGCTGCAAATAAATTTGGAATGAAATGAATTTTTTGAGAAAATTCGGCGATTCAGCCGAATCAAATAAAAAAAAAAAAATGTGCTCATCTCTAGTGATAATACACATAGCCCATTCCATCTGGTGCTTACAGCAGTTTTCTCGATAATGAGCTTACAAATCCAAATGTCGGCCGTCCCTTAGTCCCACGCTGTCAGTCTATTAAAACAACTGACAAACAATCATCAGTGTCCAAATACATAGTAGCTTTTAGCTCGGCACCCATGACTGTAAAGATCTGTTGGTTTTAATTAAGTTTTGCACAGGGCAATAGTTTATGACCTGTAATATAATTTGTATCTTCTGATTCTCTCCCGTAAAACTCGCAAGCAAATTAATTTCAGATAACATAAAACCAATTTCTCCTTCCATTTGCTTATTTATTTGTTTTATTTTCATTACCAGTTGTTAAAAATATTAATTTCTGTAAAGTCTGCAGAAATATATATGTATATATATATATATATATATATATATATATATATGTCTCCCGACATAGCCCATTATCTGGTCCTTTTTATGGCTGAAAGATGATACTGAGCAGAAAGAAATTACCAGGATCCACCATTCAGCCGTGCAGCAGATCAGATTATAATATCTAGAGCCTAGGTACTGGAGGAGGGGAAGGAAATTATAGGAGAGGGTTGAGTTCACTTCAAATATTTCTGTGGGAGCTAAAAACTGTTTAACTGAAATAGCAGGCGAAAAACTATGTATATCGGTAATTTGTCAGGTCTTCGGCCAAGAGGATATACAGATCTATATAACTTTTGATATGTATTATTAGTAAAAAGGCTATACCATTTTTCTGAAGACTGAACTTCTTTTCTCATAATTTTTTAAGTGTTTGTATTATTAGTATATGTATTATTGACCTAAAGAACATTGTCCTTATGGCAAGACAGAATTCATACTAATAAATTACTTTAGAAAAAGCATAATTTAATACAGGTTATTCCCTAACCTCAGAATAGGCGACAACTATTTGATTGTGGGGACCAACTGCTGGGACCCATTGTGATTTGTGATCTCTAAAACAGAAAACTGAGTCTCCCACGAGAATAGAGTGGTGGTTGTGTGTTTAGATTGCTGCTCATTCATTAGGTAGTGGCTATCTTTGGTGCCTCCCGTAGAGAATACATAAGTGGCAGTGTACATGTTCTAGGAGACTAGTGAGTTTTTCCAAAGTTTGTTTCTTTTGGTTCGCCGAACAAAAAGTTTGGGTTCTGACCATACTAGTTCTATCCAAACCTTTACTTCGCCAGTTGCCAAAAGTGTGAGTAAAAAACCACCTAAGAGCCCTAAAAGCCATGTATAACACTGTTAGGTCACCTAGGAGTACATCTATGGAATTCTAAGCTGTTTTCAATCTAAAGTAAATTTCAAAGTAACAGCAAGATGTGTGACTAAAACAGGTTAAATAAACAAACAGATATTTATGCATTTTAAAATGTATGTCCAAAAATGATGCATTTTGAAGATGTATGCCAGTATTTATATGCACACAGAGGTATCAAAAGAAGAAATAGCTTTTTTGCAAGTGATGCAAAAATGATCCCTTTTTGGGAGTAGCAACAGGCTTTGTGACTGGAAAGTGAAGAAGCAATGGTTTTTTACCACCTGTGAACAATGATTCCTTTTTTGAGTTGTAAAACAGGTAAAAAGTGTTCAAAAGTGACCCAAAACCCACTATGCACAGCTTAATTATGTGGTATCCCAGCACAGCTTATTTATGTGCTGTCCTGTGGCTTTTGACTGCTTCGGGCAGCTATGCAGCACAAGGAGTTGGGCCCACCTGAGACTTGCTGTTATATCAATTATTGAAAAGTAATATATTTTTCTGATTAATTCTATTATTATATGTAGATACATGAATGTGTTACTGTACCCTTAAGAGAGGAGCTGTGTACACCTGTGACCATGCCTGCCAATGGGAACCCCTAAAATCTCCCTTATATAGTGTAGTGGAGGGAGGAGTTGCCGCAGCCGAGTGGCTCCTGAGCTACAGTTTGGTTCAGGTGTGTTGTGCTGTGTGTGGAAGCCTCAAGGGAAGGCCTAGCTCAAATCTACTTTTTCTGGTCTACTTTTTCATTCTGCAAGGATCTCCCGTACAGTGGAAGTTCATGCCCCGGCGGAGAAGGCTTCAATACCTTGACAGGACCCTACCTACCAGGATTTAACTACCAGTCTTACAAGTCCGTATTAATCGTTTGGTGAAAGCACCACAAGTTCCAACAAGGCAACAGGCCTCCTAAGGGTTTACGCTGCACTCTCTCACCAAAAACCGACTGTATGTGTAATACCATCTGCACCCAGTTCAGTAAAGAAGGTCATCTGTAACCTGACGTCGGTGTGTTCATTTGCTCCGCATGTCTGGCCCAGGAGATGCTGTCTCAAAACTCGGACCGTGTATAAGATAACGGTGCCATGGTATCACAAAGTGATAAGGTATTTCTCATGGCTAACACAATTACAATTAGTGTAAAACAAGCAAACAAAAAAAAACTGGCATGCTTTACTTCCAATTAAAACAGATGCAGAATGCTTTCTGCAGTGCTGCTTTTCTACAATTATTATACAGCATTTAACATGGGCAAGATGATACAGGGGTTTCACTTGGCAGGTTCCACTCAGAACAGGCCTTGCCATGCTTTTACCAATTAGTCTGATTCTGAGATTGTTTTTTTGTGAAATATTCTACTTTATGTTAGTGGTAAATTTTTGTTGTTACTTGCATCCTTTCTTTATGTTTGCATCATAAAGTTGACATGTTTTTACTTTTGGAAGACATCAGAGGGCTTCAAAGTTCAGCAGCATTTTTCAAATTTTTCACAAAATTTTCAAAATCGGAATTTTTCAGGGACCAGTTCAGTTTTGAAGTGGATTTGAGGGATCTTTATCTTAGAAATACCCCATAAATGACCCCATTATAAAAACTGCAAACCTCAATGTATTCAAAATGCCATTCAGAAAGTGTGTTAACCCTTTAGGTGTTTCACAGGAATAGCAGCAAGGTAAAGGAGAAAATTCAAAATCTTCATTTTTTACACTCACATGTTCTTGTACCCTGTACATTCACATTTGGCAAACCTCCAGCTGCTGCAATACTACAACTCCCAGCATGCACTGACAGACCATACATGCTGGGAGTTGTAGTTATGCAACAGCTAGAGGCACATTGGTTGCGAAACACAGAGTTTGTTACTTAACTCAGTGTTTCGCAACCAGTGTGCCTCCAGCTGTTGCAAAACTAGAACACCCAGCACGTACAGTCTCTCAGTGCATGCTGGGAGTTGTATTTTTGCAGCTGGAAGCACAATGGTTGCAAAACATTGAGTTAGGTAAAAAACTCGGTTTCACAACCAATGTGTTTTTGCAAAACTGCAACAATCAGCATGCATTGACAGTCAAAGGGCATGATGGGAGTTGTACTTTTGCAACAGCTGGAAGCACACTGCTACAACTCCCAGCATGCCCTTTGGTAGTCTGTGCATGCTGGGAGTTGTAGTTATGCAACAGCTGGCTGCACACTTTTTCATAGAAAATATGTGCCTCCAGCTGTTGCATAACTACAACCCCCAGCATGCTCAGACTACCAAAGGGCATGCTGGAATTTGTAGTTGGAACTCCAGCTGTTGCAAAACTACAACTCACAGCATGCCCTTTGGCTGTGCATGCTGCGAGTTGTTGCTAAGCAACAGCAGGAGGTGAGCAGGCATCACCGCCTGCTGTATCCTGCCGCCGAAACTGCCACTGCTGCTGCCGCAGATCCTTCTTCTCCTGTCGCCACCACCGATCCTGAGGGGACCCCTGCCAGACCAGGGCAAGGTAGGAGACCCCCACCGGCGCCAATCTTCGCCATCTTTGCCATCCCGATCGCCGCCCATCGGGGTAGTGATTGGTCGGTCGACCAATCAGTCATGTGATCGTGAGGCGACACCCGTGCCACCTCACTCCTGCTGGGTAAGGGTGAATGGGGCTGTCTTTTTTCCAGGTCACCAGAGACCCGATTGACCCGGAAAAGCCGCAAATGGTTGGTCTGTATTGACTGACGATTTGCGGCGATCGCCGACATGGGCGGGTCTCGGGACCCCCCATGGGTTTGCAAGGGGTGCCTGCTGATAGATATCAGCAGTCACCTTGGTCCAGTCCCCGCCCGGCGAGCAGCGGGGACCAGAATTGCCACGGGTGTATCCATACGCCCTCAGACCTTAAGGACTTTAAAACGGGGGCATATGGATACGCCCGGCATCCTTAAGGGGTTAAGAAACTATTAAGCATCTGTGGGGCATCCTCAAACTGAAGGTTGGGGAGCACAAAAGGACTCCAGTGGCAAACTGTTAAGCTTTGGTGAACTCCATGCCTAAGAGGCCCAATGCAGTGCTGACAAATATTATTGGCCACAAAAAATATTGACACTTTGGGACCAATTTAGACATTTCTAATTAGGGTTCTACTAAATTGGGTTGCCAAGGTGTTGATTTATTTTGAGGGGACACAACAATAAACATTAGTATACAGGCCGTGCACTCAGTTGGACACCCCCAATGATCAGATATTTATCCCCTATCCTCAGGATAGAGAATACAAGGAAAAAACATAGGAAAATACATAGGAAAATAGATCACTGAAGCTATGTTTTAGCTATTAGCACCCAACTTTATAGTACACTCTTTTGTTTAATTGAAGTAAACAATCTGTGTTCAATCCATATTAAGGAAGCAATACACTTTCAAAAACTGTCGGACAAATGTTCGTTCAACAGAGAGATATCTCCCCTGACCTCCCCATACACATGAATGTTTGGACTTGCAAGACAGTTAGACAATTTTGTAACTGGCTTATCTCTTTCAGAACATTAGGGAAAATCCAACAGACCCAACAGTCAAGAGGTCACTGCAGACTTTAGATAGGTAGTCACACCCATCATAGTCTACATCATTTGGCAAACTTTAGTCTTAAAGGGGGTACTCCCCTGGCCAGTGTTTCAACTGTTGGGAATATTTAGTTCTGAATGTTGTGCTCATGCTGTGTGAGTCGCCCATGCCCCCTCATGATGTCATACCATGCCCCCTCAATGCAAGTCTATGGGAGGGGGCGTGATGGCTGCCATTCCCCTCCCATATACTTGCATTGAGGGGTGTAGCTTGATGGAACAAGGGGGTGTGGCCAAACATCGCAGCATGCACAGCGTTCGTAACTAAATGCTTTGAATGCAGCCAGAACACTGGCCAGTGGAGTACCCTTTTAAGTGTATGGGCACCTTTATATTGTTTCCTGATGTACTGGAAAGGGTAACCCAAAGGCACAGGGTGCATGTCCCTAAACTCTTTCAGACCATCAGCTGGCAAGTCTAGTTTCAAGGAATGGTGTAAAATCAACCAAACAGACTCTGTGGTGCTGCAGAACTGTTTCTTTACTTAACATGTTTACAGTAAAGCATGTAGTGTGTGTATATATAGGTACCTCAGCTTGTGAGGTAGTGTGTGTATATATATATAGGCACTGATTCATTAGCTGGCCTAATTCATTAGCTGCAGATTCAAAGTGCTGCTATTTCTAAGTGCATTGGAGAGGCATTGCAGGAGACCGAATTGGAGTTTTCAACTGCAACATCTGTGTTTTTGCTGAGCGCTGCTTGAGAACAGGTAAGGAAAGATTTTAGAAAAACAGACTTTTCAAAAATGAGATTAGTCATAAATGAGTCCCTATCAGACTGGAACAGAATACATGGAGTCCAGGAGAAATGGGACTACTTAAAAGACGCATTATTGAAGGCAACAGAAAATTGCATTAGACTTATCAGTAAAAGCAGAAAAAGGAAGAGACCACTGTGGTACTCAGCCGAAGTGGCCAAAATCATTAAAAACAAAAAGCTAGAATTTAGTAATTATAAAATAACCCAGAGCAATGAAGGTAGGGAAATCTACAAGCAATAGAAAAAGGAGGTATATCAGCTTACCCAGTCGTATCCAAGATGCAAGGAATCGTGGCACAATACACCTGAACCAGCGGGAGCTTCAGATGAATCTCTGAGGTCAAGTCCTCAGGTGGAGTAATCACGGAGAAGGAAAGGAAGTTCCGGCTCCCAAAGCTGGGTAAAATTCCAAGTTTATTTCTTCATATAAGAATCCAGTGCATGAGCAACAATAAAAACATAGAAAAAATAGCAACACAAAACGCACCAACGCGTTTCGACTTAACGCTAAGTCTTAATCATGGCAACTACAATAACCAGCATGTCTTCCTTATATACCCTAATGTCCCATAATGAATAGAGGAAGGTGGGGTTTGTAACCCGCCCATGGGCGTAAACCCGCAGGTCAAGCATAAGTTCATCAAAGGACATCTGAATTTGTTCAAATGTATCAAAATATATATATGTATCAAAAATGGAGAAATATATAGAAATATAAAAAAATATATAAACTAAATGCAGGAATACATATCACCAGACACTTATGCAAAACATTAGTAAATATAAGACAAATCATGTCTATAGTTGAGTCCAGACGGGAAACGTGAGTCCATGCATAGGATCCAAAACGCTTACCATCTGAACAAAGCCTTACACCAATCTCCCCCTCTCCGGGGAGGGCGTACTCTCTCTAATCCTGTGACCTCTATCCTAGGGACAATGCCATCATGGTTATCAACTATATGTCTTGTTATGCCCGACATGGATCTATTGGTAAATTGGACATTTGTAGGTAAGTGTAAGTGTTCCTGAATTCTAACGTTAAGCTTTCTGCTGGTGCATCCGATGTATTGTAATTTACAATCTAGGCAAGTAATACTGTACACCACATGGTGGGTATGGCAATTGATATAACTTTTGATGTTATAACTGATACTGGTGACACAAGATTTGAATGTATTAGAATTGGTCATGAATTTACAGTTGCTGCATCTATTTCTACCACACTGAAAATTACCTTTAGTGGGAAGCCAGGTATCGCCCTGATTATTGCGAGTGGTAATGTCACTGGGTGATAATTGAGTGTGTAAAGATCTGGCTTTGCATGGAATTACCTTAACATTATTGGCTTGTAATATTTGTGACATGATGAGATCATGATGTAACACTGGTATGTGTTTATGAATAATATTTCTAATGTCAGCAAACTGATTAGAAAAAGCTGTGGTATACAAACATGGTATACAACTGGCAAACTAAAAAACCATACAAACCAAGATCCATATTAAAATACTCCAAAACGCACAATACACCACAGCAAAAAAACGTGAGCGTCAGTTCCTCTGAAAATGAGGCCACCGATTATGGCACAGACAGCGAATATGAAGCCAGGCCGTCCAAGATCGATTACAGAAATAATCAACCGGCAAAAAACGACAAAACGCTGAATCTGAACAGAGACATAACGCAGGCCAAAAAAGGAGACGGAGGAGACGTAGGTCGGGAAGGAAACACAAGTCGAGGAGAAACTACAAGAGCTACATACACGAGAAAGAACAAATATCAACCAAAATACAAACAATAAAAAACTCAGTAGTCAACCTATCGGCACAGATACTCAGCAGTGCACAAATAGAAGTCCTTGAAAAAGGGTTCACATTTGTCCCCACTTGTAATTTTGACCTATATCATACAATCCTTGATGTTAACAAATTTGTTCGCCTACAAACCATTAAAAGGCATTTTTTTCAAAGTACGGAGACTGAACAGGTGTCTGATAGGGACTCTATAAATATACAATACCTTAATGTCAAAGGACGAAGTCATATGCCTCTACAGAGCACGTTTCGAGATCATGTTGCCACCCAGATACTTGTGGACTTACAACAAACACCCGATGATTTAAATAAGTTTTCTAGTACCATCAATACATTCAATACAAAAAATCCAGATTTTTATCCTATCAACTCCAGATCTGACAGTATGGACACCTTTCACCAAAGGGTGGAACAGGATTTGAAAATTCTTTACCAACAACAACACAGTAACAAACATGCACAAAATCTCACAGCCAATCAAAGAAAAGCTGTCAAAGAATTAATGGATAATAAAATTTTGACCATACGACAGTCAGATAAAGGGGGCGCTGTAGCCGTCATGGACACCACATTATACGAGTTACTGATACTAAAGATGTTGCAGGACACAAATACATATCGTAAGCTAGGCTACAACCCCACAGAAATTGTCAGAAACAAATTGAAACAAATCCTGGAAGAAGGCGTGACTTTACACATTATTTCTGAAAAACAGGCTGAATATTTAAAACCGCCACATGTGAAATGCCCCATATTCCACGCCTTACCAAAATTGCACAAGGGTACATTCCCTCCACCAATGCGACCCATAGTCGCGGGTATTGATTCCCTATTGGAAAGACTGAGTTCCTGGTTGGATGAACTGTTACAGCCCCTTGTATGCAGGACCACTGGATATATTAAGGACACTAAGTCTCTTTTACAGGCTGTGGAACATCTTCAATGGTCGGAACATGAAAGTTGGATGACCTGTGACGTCACGGCCCTGTATACATGCATTCCACATGACATGGCCGTGATAGCCATAACTCATCACCTTAAAAAATACAGTAATTATAGTTATGATTTACAGGAGTATATCTTACAAGTCATGCTTTTTCTATTACAACACAACTTTTTTTGTTTCAACAATGTTTATTATTTGCAGACTACTGGTTGCCCGATGGGCTCTAAATTTTCCCCGTCTTTGGCCAATCTTTATATGGCATACTGGGAGGAGGTCGTCTTGTTTACGCCAGCCAACCCCTTTCACCATCTCATAGGGTGGTACGGGCGTTACATAGACGACCTCCTCCTAGTCTGGAGAGGTACTTCTATTCAGATGCAGCAATTTTCACAGTTTCTAAATTATAATGATTTTTCTTTAAAATTTACAATCAGTATGATTTTTGGATGTATTGATTTTTTGGATGTCACACTCATTGGTGACATACATAATAATTGTATCAATACCAAACTGTTCCGCAAATCATGCTCAGGAAACAGTCTTTTACATTCCACAAGCTGCCATCCTCGTCACATTATTCAGAACCTTCCCATAGGTGAATTTGTTAGAGCTAGACGTGCCTCCACTCAAGATTCCACATACCTAGACACATGTAGAAATATTAGGAAACGCCTACAGGATAGAGGGTACGATGAACATACAATAGCCAGAGCAGAGGGTATTGTCAATTCCAAACCACCAGGATATTACCTGAAGGACAAACCTCTGCATACACACAATGATATGGACAATACTCTAACTTTCACCACAGCTTTTTCTAATCAGTTTGCTGACATTAGAAATATTATTCATAAACACATACCAGTGTTACATCATGATCTCATCATGTCACAAATATTACAAGCCAATAATGTAAAGGTAATTCCACGCAAAGCCAGATCTTTACACACTCAATTATCACCCAGTGACATTACCACTCACAATAATCAGGGCGATACCTGGCTTCCCACTAAAGGTAACTTTCAGTGTGGTAGGAATAGATGCAGCAACTGTAAATTCATGACCAATTCTAATACATTCAAATCTTGTGTCACCAGTATCAGTTATAACATCAAAAGTTATATCAATTGCCATACCCACCATGTGGTGTACAGTATTACTTGCCTAGATTGTAAATTACAATACATCGGATGCACCAGCAGAAAGCTTAAAGTTAGAATTCAGGAACACTTACACTTACCTACAAATGTCCAATTTACCAATAGATCCATGTCGGGCAGAACAAGACATATAGTTGATAACCATGATGGCATTGTCCCTAGGATAGAGGTCACAGGATTAGAGAGAGTACGCCCTCCCCGGAGAGGGGGAGATTGGTGTAAGGCTTTGTTCAGACGTTAAGCATTTTGGATCCTATGCATGGACTCACGTTTCCCGTCTGGACTCAACTACAGACATGATTTGTCTTATATTTACTAATGTTTTGCATAAGTGTCTGGTGATATGTATCCCTGCATTTAGTTTATATATTTTTTTATATTTCTATATATTTCTCCATTTTTGATATATATATCTTTTGATACATTTGAAAAAATTCAGATGTCCTTTGATGAACTTATATTTCACCTGCGGGTTTGCGCCCATGGGCGGGTTACAAACCCCACCTTCCTCTATTCATTATGGGACATTAGGGTATATAAGGAAGACATGCTGGTTATTGTAGTTGCCATGATTAAGACTTAGCGTTAAGTCGAAACGCGTTGGTGCGTTTTGTGTTGCTATTTTTTCTATGTTTTTATTGTTGCTCATGCACTGGATTTTTATATGAAGAAATAAACTTGGAATTTTACCCAGCTTTGGGAGCCGGAACTTCCTTTCCTTCCCAGGGAAATCTACAAGACTAGGCAGAAAGAGGCCAAACAAGTTATAAGAACTTCTAAAGCGCAGGCAGAAGAAAAACTAGCTCAGTCTGTGAAAAAAGGCGATAAGACATTCTTCAGATATATAATATGAAAAAAGGAAATTTAAACAAGGAATAACTAAATTAAAATCAAAGGAAGGAAGGTATGTAGAAGATAATAAAGGGCTGTAGGACTGCCTTAATGAAGACTTCTGTTCAGTTTTTACAGAAGAACAAGCAGGAAAAGAACCTCAATTAGAGAGGAAGACTTATGAATCGTTTGATTCATCTGTGGTAGCTTGGGGGTGTAGGGCATATGGGGGTGTAGCTGTGCGGTTACTAAAGGGTGCTTGCTTAACCCTTTCTATTCGTGACGCCAGGATGAGGGCTATTCTCTGTAATGCTTGTCCTACCGCCACCCTTCCCAAGAGCGATAGGGAGGTATGAAATAATTGAATGTGCACAACCGGAGAGTTTGCTGAAACTTGTCGGAACTTTTACTTAAGATTTTATGCAATAGTGAACAGGAACAGTCCATATAACAAAGTCTATTAGAGCTTGACAAGTGGTTGGGACCTCGTAAGTCTATTGAGCTTAGGAAGGTAATTGTTGCACTGATCCACTGGATTCGGTCCAGTAATCACGATAGCTTTAGCAGGGATTGAGATTTTAACTCACAATTTAGTTTCAGGCTGAGGCCGGCAGGCTTCTGGCCTAGCTTGTCTTTGTAAGTTGCTCAGATCCGTCCTGATAGTCCGGCATCCTTGAGAGCAGCAACCCAAGAGAGCGATCATTGGCTACAGCTCCCTTATATGGGCAGGGGCTGGACTTAAGCTCACTGATCCATAACAACTGTCAATCTTCTGTTCAAAGAGTTATGGGTAACCATGTGACCCCAGGACCTCCAAAGGTCCTCCAACATACCGTAGAGGAATCAACACAATCACATGACCAAAGGTCCTGCAACACTACCAAGGTAAGTATACTAATATACATTATATTAAATATATACATTTAAACATTACAAAATTAGAAAAGAGGTGACTAGGGGCTGTCCCACCTGGTGGACCCTACCTGAACATAGTAACTCTGATTTTGGGGACCACCATACAAGGTACGGTATGCAATACGGTACCGGGACACCACACATCATTTGATGCATGTGTCTTCACAGGGGCCTGATGGGATACACCGAAAATTATTAATAGAGCTTAGCAGTGAAATAGCAAAACAATTAACAGATTTATTTAACCAATCACTGGTAACAGGAGTCGTTCCGGAAGATTGGAAATTAGCAAATGTTGTGCCCATTCACAAGAAAGGTAATATGGAGGAATCAAGCAACTATAGGCCAGTAAGTCTGACATCAATAGTGGGGAAATTAATGGAAACCTTACTAAAGAATAGGATTGTGGAACATCTAAAATACCATGAATTGCAACATGAAAAACAACATGGGTTGATCATGTCAAACATATCTTATTGAATTTTTTGACTGGGTGACTAAAATAATCGATGGCGGAGGGGCAGTAGACATCGTATATCTAGATTTTAGTAAGGCTTTTGACACTGTCCCACATAGAAGACTTATCAATAAACTACAGTGATTGAGCTTGGACTCCCATATTGTTGAGTGGATTAGGCAGTGGCTGAATGACAGACAACAGAGGGTTGTAGTCAATGGAGTACATTCAGAGCAAGGTCTTGTCACCAGTGGGGTACCTCAGGGATCTGTACTGGAACCAATTTTGCTTAATATCTTCATTAGTGATATTGCATAAGGTCTCCATGGTAAGATATGTCTTTTTGCTGATGACACAAAGATGTGTAACAGGGTTGATGTTCCTGGAGGGATACACCAAATGGAAAAGGATTTAGGCAAACTAGAAGAATGGTCAGAACTCTGGGGCGTAAAAACCCACAGGCAGAATATAAAATATTTGACACAGTCCTGACCTCAGTATCTTAGGAGAGGGATTTAGGAGTAATGATTTCAGAAGACTTAAAGGTAGGAAGACAATGTAATAGAGCAGCAGGAAATGTTAGCAGAATGCTTGGATGTATAGGGAGAAGTGTTGGGCGCGAATATTCGCATTTCAAATTTTTTATCGGGAATATCAAAAATTTGTGAATATTGCAAATATATTTGCTATATATTCGAAATTGCGAATATTAGTTTTTTCCCGCATATTCGCATGTGCGAATTTTCGCATATGTGAATATTCGCATATTCCTTCTTTTCACTTGTGGGCCAATTAGAATTGTCACGATTCGGCTTCCAGGTAGTGGATCCTCTGTGTCAGCGAGGGATTGGCGTGGACCGTGCTAGTGGACCGGTTCTAAGAGGCTACTGGTATTCACCAGAGCCCGCCGCAAAGCGGGATGGTCTTGCTGCGGCAGTAGCAACCAGGTCGTATCCACTAGCAACGGCTCTACCTCGCTGACTGCTGAGAAGGCGTGGGACAGAAGGACTAGGCAGAGGCAAGGTCAGACGTAGCAGAAGGTCGGGGGCAGGCGGCAAGGTTCGTAGTCAGGATGGGTAGCAGAAGTTCAGGTACACAGGCTTTGGACACACTAAACGCTTTCACTGGCACAAGGCAACAAGATCCGGCAAGGGAGTGCATGGGAGGAGGTCAGATAAAGGCAGGGAGCAGATGGAAGCCAATTAAGCTAATTGGGCCAGGCACCAATCATTGGTGCACTGGCCCTTTAAGTCTCAGAGAGCTGGCGCGCGCGCGCCCTAGAGAGCGGAGCCGCGCGCGCCAGCACATGACAGCAGGGGACCGGGACGGGTAAGTGACCTGGGATGCGATTCGCGAGCGGGCGCGTCCCGCTGTGCGAATCGCATCCCCAACGGCCATGACAGTGCAGCGCTCCCGGTCAGCGGGACTGACCGGGGCGCTGCAGGGAGAAAGACGCCGTGAGCGCTCCGGGGAGGAGCGGGGACCCGGAGCGCTAGGCGTAACAGTACCCCCCCCCCTTAGGTCTCCCCTTCTCTTTGTCCGGTAACTGCCTCCCCTGGGATGAGGACACCGGGAAAGAATGGAGGGTTTCCTCAACGGCAGGCAGTACAGCAGGAGTGGGAATGGGGAGGAAGGGCAGAGGGCGAGACCTGGCACGGGGCAGTGTGACACCAGGACGGGGGCCATGGGGAGGCACAGAGGCTTGCCTGACGGGACTGGGAGGGGGGGAGAGGCACTTCCTGTGGCAGGCAGAGTCCCAGTTCCTGATCTCCCCGGTGGTCCAATCAATGGTGGGGGAATGAAGCCGAAGCCAAGGCAGACCGAGGAGGACCTCAGAGGTACAGTTGGGGAGAATGAAGAACTCAATCCTCTCAAGGTGGGGTCCAATAGACATGAGGAGGGGCTCTGTGCGGTAACGCACGGTGCAGTCCAATCTGGCTCCGTTGACCGCGGAAATGTAGAGCGGCTTGACGAGACGGGTCACCGGGATGCTGAATTTATTAACAAACGACTCCAAAATAAAATTTCCAGAGGCACCGGAGTCCAAGCAGGCCACGGCTGAGAGGGAGGAGTTGGCTGAAGAAGAAATCCGCACGGGTACCGTGAGACGTGGAGGAGCAGACTTGGAACCAAGAGACGCCACACCCACGTGAGCTGGGTGCGTGCGTGCGTTTCCCAGGCGTGGAGGATGGATAGGGCAATCCACCAAGAAATGCTCGGTACTGGCACAGTAAAGACAGAGATTTTCTTCCCTACGGCGATTCCTCTCTTCCTGGGTCAGGCGAGACTTATCCACTTGCATGGCCTCCTCGGCGGGAGGCCCAGGCGTAGATTGCAACGGATACTGTGGGAGAGGTGCCCAGAGATCTAAGTCTTTTTCCTGGCGGAGCTCTTGGTGTCGCTCAGAAAAACGCATGTCAATGCGGGTAGCTAGATGGATGAGTTCTTGCAGATTGGCAGGAATCTCTCGTGCGGCCAGCACATCCTTGATGCGACTGGATAGGCCTTTTTTAAAGGTCGCGCAGAGAGCCTCGTTATTCCATGATAACTCGGAGGCAAGAGTACGAAATTGGATGGCGTACTCGCCCACTGAAGAATTACCCTGGACCAGGTTCAACAGGGCAGTCTCGGCAGAAGAAGCTCGGGCTGGCTCCTCGAAGACACTCCGGAGATCAGCGAAGAAGGCCTGGACTGTGGCTGTGGCAGGATCATTGCGGTCCCAGAGCGGTGTGGCCCAAGACAAGGCCTTTCCTGAAAGAAGGCTTACTACGAACGCCACCTTAGACCGTTCTGAAGGAAACAAGTCCGACAACATCTCCATATGCAGGGAACACTGAGACAAAAATCCACGGCAGAGTTTAGAGTCCCCATCAAATTTGTCCGGCAGGGACAAGCGGAGGTTAGGAGCGGCCACTCGCTGCGGAGGAGGTGCAGGAGCTGGCGGAGGAGATGGTTGCTGCTGTAGCAGAGGCAGAAGTTGCTGTAACATGGCGGTCAACTGCGACAGCTGCTGTCCTTGTTGGGCAATCTGCTGCGATTGCTGAGCGACCACCGTGGGAAGATCAGCGAGACTTGGCAGCGGCACCTCAGCGGGATCCATGGCCGGATCTACTGTCACGATTCGGCTTCCAGGTAGTGGATCCTCTGTGTCAGCGAGGGATTGGCGTGGACCGTGCTAGTGGACCGGTTCTAAGAGGCTACTGGTATTCACCAGAGCCCGCCGCAAAGCGGGATGGTCTTGCTGCGGCAGTAGCAACCAGGTCGTATCCACTAGCAACGGCTCTACCTCGCTGACTGCTGAGAAGGCGTGGCACAGAAGGACTAGGCAGAGGCAAGGTCAGACGTAGCAGAAGGTCGGGGGCAGGCGGCAAGGTTCGTAGTCAGGATGGGTAGCAGAAGTTCAGGTACACAGGCTTTGGACACACTAAACGCTTTCACTGGCACAAGGCAACAAGATCCGGCAAGGGAGTGCATGGGAGGAGGTCAGATAAAGGCAGGGAGCAGATGGAAGCCAATTAAGCTAATTGGGCCAGGCACCAATCATTGGTGCACTGGCCCTTTAAGTCTCAGAGAGCTGGCGCGCGCGCGCCCTAGAGAGCGGAGCCGCGCGCGCCAGCACATGACAGCAGGGGACCGGGACGGGTAAGTGACCTGGGATGCGATTCGCGAGCGGGCGCGTCCCGCTGTGCGAATCGCATCCCCAACGGCCATGACAGTGCAGCGCTCCCGGTCAGCGGGACTGACCGGGGCGCTGCAGGGAGAAAGACGCCGTGAGCGCTCCGGGGAGGAGCGGGGACCCGGAGTGCTAGGCGTAACAAGAATGATGCAAATACACTTGTCAGAGGTTATCAACAACATACCTAGCAACCAATAGTAAAGTTGCCCACCCCCTCACTGTTTTCTTCCTCCAATACGCGAATATGCACATTTGCGAATATAACGAATACGCAAAATTCGTGAATATAGGATGAATATTCGTCAATATATTCGTGAAATATCGCAAATTCGAATATGGGCAATGCCGCTCATCACTACAAAATAGTACACTATGTATATGTAGGTATGTGATATGCACTCATTAAGGCAGAAAAATGTGCTGCAGTATGATTAAAAAAACATATTTTTGCACAACATCAGCAGAACACAACAGTTCTGCAGCACACAGTCGCTGTGTACTTAACCCAAAATTGCACAGAATTGTGCTGAAAAACTATTCCTCCATCCTCTGCTAAGGTTTATGAAGTTGAGGCAGCTTGTTGAAATGTATGAGGCCACACACAGCTCTCTGCCCCTCTCTGTAATACAATGCTGTAGAAATAACCCACCGTAGAAACAACCCACCGTTGTTCCTGCCTACCCAGAGTTCCTTGCCCCATGTCCTCACAAGTGGATCCGCCATTTTAGATGCCCTGGAGCCCAGACCACACAAAATGGAATTTTAAGGGGTACTCAACTGGTGCCAGAAAGTTAAACAGATTTGTAAATTACTTCTATTAAAACATCTTAATCCTTCCAGTACTTATTAAGGGCTATATACAACAGAAGAAATGCTTTTCTTTTTGGATTTCTCTGATGTCATGACCACAGTGCTCTCTGCTGACCTCTGCTTACCCTTTTTGGAACTGTCCAGAGCAGGAGAAAATCCCCAAAGCAAACGTATGCTGCTCTGGACAGTTCCTAAAATGGACAGGAGAGGTCAGCAGAGATCACTAAGGTCACGACATCAGAGAAATCCAAAAAGAAAAGCATTTCTTCTGTAGTATACAGCCCATAAAATATATTGAAAGGATTAAGATTTTTTAATAGAAGTAATTTACAAATCTGTTTAACTTTCTGGCACCAGTTGATTTATAGAAAAAAGTTTTCAATGGAAATACACCTTTAAAGAAGCGATTCGCGCGATAGAATCACAGCGATATTCGCATTAGTTTCATATCAAATTTTTCATGAAATTCGGAACAAATTCGGATTCGTCAGCATGATTCGCTCATCTCTAAACACGTGGATAGCCTGAGTCTACCAGAATAAGGAATTTGTGCAGGATTCTTCTTTCTGGCTCATAGGGAGAGGCCTAATAGGTTGAGACCATACACAAATCTGCGTGTGACATTATTCAGTGTGGATGGAAGAGGTGACTTCATCATTGTTTTTACTACATATGTTATAGAACTTTTAGAGGAAGGCCATAATAGGCAGAAACATCAATACAACCATTTGATTGGTCTAAAAAATTCTTTATTAAAAGAATTCAGGAACGTAGCCAGGGGTCGTCACCGGGAGATCAGTCAGAATGAAACTAAATCATGGTCGGGTGGGAATCATAGTCCATAAAACTCAGCCGAGGTCATGTCCGGGGGATCATTCAGGAGGTGGATGTTCCTCAGGTCTCTGGTGGATCCAGGCAGATGCTGTAAAAAACACAATGTTATTATTATACTAGATATAGAGAGAGGGAGTGAACTGTATTTATTTAATGTGAAATATTACATACCTATAGCAGCAAAGCAGGGCCAGGAACAGCATCAAGAACGGAGTGCCGATAATAACGCTTCGTGGGATATACTGGAAGCGATCGCTTAGTTCTTGAATTTGCGAAGCTATTGATCGCCGAATTCCTAAAAAACACAAAATCATGTTATTAAAACAGGTATTTATCTTATTTCCTACTATACACATAGAGGAGGATACTTACTGACGAGTCCCTGGTCCTTGGCACTGTCTGTGGGTACATCATGTCCAGAATGAGGGATGATGGTATTTTCCTCAACTGGAGGCAGAGGACGGCTACTGACAGCACACATCCAACACACAATGAAAAATAATTGGAAAATCATTTTCAAAATGCACAAAACACACGATAAATAATTGAGCAATGCTCTCTCTCCTATCACTTCTCTCTCAAAGAGATCTACAGCTCCTGACCACTGATTCCTTGTATGAAACTCAGTGATGTCATAATAGACACTGTCAGCTGCCTGAGACATCACCAAGGGGCAGTGTAGCATATTCCCCTTTTTCCATACAAGGTATATATATATATATATATATATATATATATATATATATATATATAATATTAGGTTGTTATTTTAGGTAATTATCATTTATTAATTTACTTTTATTACATTTTTTGGAAGAAAAAAAAGAAAGCAATTTAGCATTTTCTTCTTTTTTGTCTTAAAATTTTGCAAATTTTTATCTCCATGGAACTTTTTTCTGTAGGATGGTTTATATTTTTTAGTGAAAACATATAGAGGGAGATATATCAAAACCTGTCCAGAGGAAAAGTTGCTGAGTTGCCTATAGCAACCAATCAGATCGCTTCTTTCAGTTTTAAAAAAAGGCCTCTGAAGAATGAAAGAAGTGATCTGATTGGTTGCTATGGGCAACTCAGCAACTTTTTTGCTGGACAGGTTTTGATAAATCTCCCCCATAGAGAATACAATAGCACTTTGTAAACGCTAAGACATATGTGAATA
The DNA here is from genome assembly GCF_029499605.1 of Hyla sarda. Classification (NCBI taxonomy): domain Eukaryota; kingdom Metazoa; phylum Chordata; class Amphibia; order Anura; family Hylidae; genus Hyla; species Hyla sarda. Next base: position 71,845,068 of record NC_079192.1, read on the forward strand.
TTGGATATATGAATTATTTTGAACTGTTCTATATACTATAGTAATAGACTTTCAGTCCACAGCAGATATTCTGATCCAATTTTTCACGTCCCCGATCTTCAAATATGTCATATATGCACTTGCAGTGTGCTGCCGATCAGATCTAGTATATGATGGGAACCAACACTAAACAGAGTCACCCCACTTGGGTGTAGGCTACAAAATATTCTCATGGAGGATCCAGCTTTACTCTGCTATTATTATGAGCCCTGGAAAGATGGGTGGAGCTCACAACCAAGATGGCTGCAGCAACTCCTTTACAAGTATAATACAATAAAACATCATTGACTTTTGTAAAATCACAGTGAAAATCTGCAAAACAATAAGATTTGGGCACAGGGATTTCTGATGATCTGACCATGTTTATTCTCCAAACTAATTTGGGTTAAATTGTTCTGTTTGTTTATGTCACTCATTGTGGATCACCATATACTAATGTTACACTTTATTAGTTGCTTACAATTTGAACTTTATGTTCTTACAGCAAGTAGGATAACATTGTCTTGTACTTAAAGGGGTACTCCACCCCTAGACAACTTATCCCCTATCTAAAGGATAGGGGATCAGATGTCTGATTGCGGGGTCCTGCCACTGGGGACCGTCACGATCTCGGCTGTGGCACCCTAGACATCCGGAGCACGGAGCGATCTTCGCTCCCTGACCGATGACTGGTGATGCGGGGTGGAGGATTGTGATGTCATGGTCATGCCCCGCTTGTGACATCACTGCCGCGCCCCCTCCCACAGACTTGCATTGAGGGGGCATAGCTGTGACATCACGAGCGGGGCATGACTGTGACATCACGAGCCTCCGCCCCCCCCCCCCCCACACACACACAAAATGTATTTAAAAAAAAAAAATTATGTGTGTGTGTTTGAAACATGTTAACATGGGTAAGATAATTATCCATGACCAATAATACCTGTATACAAGGAGGAAATATATACCACCACACAATGACTGGATAATACAACCATACAGTCAACATACACAGACCAAAAGTATTCAAAGGCCAAAATATACTGGTGCAGGTTATCAGGTAGGTAGCTATGTATCCAGGTGGTCAGGGAGGTAGCTATGTGGCCAGGTAAGAAGTTATATAGGTCCGTCAGGGGTACAGCAACAACCGGTTTTCAAATTCTCCTGCTGGATTTGTCTACCATATCCCTAAATCGTGATGTAAATACAGCATGAGTACGCTTAATTTTTTCTGTACAGTTTTTGTCTTTTACTTTTTTTGCCTCATTAAGGCATTATATCAGTCTGTTGTCACTGATTCTATCATCTTTTATATTTTTTGCTTTAGATCAGTGGTCTCAAACTGTGGCCCTCCAGATGTTGCACATCTTCAACTCCCAGCATGCCCAGACAGCCAACGGCGAGGGCCACAGTTTGAGAGTGACCCGGTGACAGAGTGGTGCAGTGGGTGGTAATACCAGTACCCGATGACGAATATGGATGAAAAAAGGTCTGATGCGGAGGAATGTTTGTAACTGGGGAGCAGCGCCTTAAATGGGCACTGTCAGATACAAAAACTTTTGATATGTTGTAAAGCATGCAAAACCAATAGGTTTTGCAGTTGCTTTCATTAGAAATTTTTCTGTATTTTATACTGAAAAAGCCAGTCAAACAACTGCCCCCTGCCTGCTTGGACACATACTAGTCCTGCTGTGTCCATGCATCATCACCTATGTCATGGACACACTTCCTTGATTGACAGCTGTGGGCGCGGGGCTCACAGCTGGAGGAAAAATCTTCCCACTGTCAGCTTGTGTCCCGCTACTGTCAGTGAGGACAAGCTGGGAGTTGTAGTTTTGCTAATGCTTGGGGAGATGTGAGCAGACAGCATACTGAGGGAGGGGGCAGAGACCTGCACGGTTTGGCCACGCCCCCTTCATTTGAGAGAAATTCAAAATAATAAAGGTGCTAGGCACATAAAAATTAAATGTTCATGGTCAGGATTAGGTACTGAGTGATATATTAAAATGTTTTTTATTTTTTTTTGTTGGATCTGACGGGTATGCTTTAAATCTGTTTGGCACTATCCATATTTGTGAAGTGTTGGTGTGGCACCATGGTCAATCTACCCTGATGCATCAGGCATTGGTGGGTGGAAATCCTGGCTTATCCATACCTGATTCATCTTTACAAAGGTCAGTCTCTCCACATTTTTCTTGGACAGAAGAGTTCACCTTGGGGTGACTATGGGACACAGTGGAGCATGAGGAGGCGGAGTCGCACACTATCGCAAGACCAACGGCCTGAGAGCGAGGAGGTGGAAGCGGCATGACCTGTCCACATTCACCCAGTGGGCCGTAAAGGACATGTATTGTCCCTGACCATAGTTACAGCTCCACACGTCTGTGCTGCTGTGCACTTTGGTAGAATGGGGTCGTGAGTGTTAATACCAGTACCCGGTGAAGACGGTGGGTGAAAGAAGGAGATCTAGGCATCAGATGCGTGGCATCAGACGGGTGGAAGGATCAGAATAGTAGCTGAGGCAGGTAAGTAGAAGAAATCGGTCTTTTTTGTCAAAGTGTTGGTGTGCACAAGTAAGTATTGAGGGTATGCATTACTTAAATCTTAACTTTTAACATTATTCTTAGGATAAAATATATGGACCCAAATCTAACAAAAGAAAAGGTGTGCAAAAAAACACCATGTGCCACCAGCACCACCAAGTATTTAGGTGATGCAAAGACCTCTAAAAGGTGGAAGGGAAGAGCATATGGACCACTGTAATAGGTGGGGGTAAAACCTTCCCATGTAAGGCCCTACTCTCACACTTTTAATTCCCTTATTGGCAAGTGTTACTCGTCCTAAAAAGGGCGGCCCCACACAGGAACCTCTCCCTATTTCCACTTAAAAACACTGCTATTTCCCATGGTTTTTTAATTGGAAATAGGGAGTGGTTCCTGTGTTAGGCTGCCCTTTTTAGGACGAGTAACACTTGCCAAGAAGGGAATTAATAGTGCAAAAGTAGGGCCTTACAGGGGATGTTTTTACCCCCACCTGTTACAATGGACCATGCATTGTTCCCTTCCACCTTTTAGAGGTCTTTGCATCGCATAAATACTTGGTGGTGTTGGTGGCACATGGTGTTTTTTTTGCAAACCTTTCCCTTTGTTAAATTAAAAAAAAATTGTCTCCATATATTTTATCATAAGAAAGGTTAAGTTTTAGCTAATACATATCCTCAATACTAACTTGTGGTTTAATGCAGATGAATTTCTGAAACTGGGGACCAGAACCTTACTTGTGTTTTGCAGTATCCATGGCAGAATAATGAGAGAGCCTGGAGGTAATAGCATTAGCATGAGGAGACCATAGAGCAGCACAATGAGAGAGTCTGGAGGTTGCAGCATCAGCATGAGGAAACCATAGAGCAGCACAATTAGAGAGCCTGGAGGTGGCAGCATCAGCATGAGGAGACCATATGGCAGCACAATGACAGTGCATGGAGGTGGTAGCATCAGCATGAGGAGACCATATGGTGGCACAATGACAGAGCGTAAAGGTGGTAGCATCAGCATGAGAAGACCATAGAGAAGCACAATGAGAGAGCCTGGAGGTGGCAGCATCAGCATGAGGAGAACATATGGCGACACATTGACAAAGCCTAGAGATGGTAGCATTAACATGAGGAGACCATAGAGCAGCACAATGAGAAGGCCTGGAGGTGGCAGCATTAGCATGAGGAGACCATATGGCGGCACAATGACAGAGCCTGGAGGTGGCAGCAGCATGAGGGCAATGACAACTGAGGGTTGAGTCTGAGGAACCCACCGACTGCTGACTGGGGGGTGTCGGATGTCACTTGAGATGAAGTGGATGACCGAGTGAACCGATCAATCACGGATGCTGGGTTGCTGGTCAGGACATGACTGCTAGCTGACCCCGGGAGCTCAGACCTCTCGCTGCGACTCCAGCTGCCACACACCCCTACTCTGCTGCGACCTCTGCCTGCGCCTGATGAATTTAGGCCTCTGCCACTCCTCTGTGCACGTCCTGGCACTTCTGTGCCTGGCATACTTATTGCGTATATGAGGGGAGTACAATATCCTTCACTACGTTTAAAACAGTATTTGTCTAGAACAGCAGCAGGTGTGTACTATTGGCTGTCCTTTCACAGTATCTAGGCCCTTGACAGATTAACAGGTATAAAATAGTACACTACTTAGATGTAGGTATGTGGTATGCACTTATTAGGGCAGAAAAATGTGCTACAGTATGATTAAAAAAAACATATTTTTGCACAACAACAGCAGAACCCAACAGTTTTGCAGCACACAATCGCTGTGTACTAAACCCAAAATTGCACTCTCTCACAGACTATTAGGAATTGACTTCTGGGTATTATACGGTCCACAGAATAGTATAACCAGCAGTCAATTTGTTGTGGAACAAAGACACAGAATTGCGCTGAAAAACGATTCCTCCATCCTCTGCTAAGGTTTATGAAGTTGAAGCAGCTTGTTGAAATGTATGAGGCAACACACAGCTCTCTGCCCCTCTCTGTAATACAATGCGGGGAATACGGGGAATACGGGGAATACGGGGAATACGGGGAATACAATGTAGAAACAACCCACCGTAGAAACAACCCACCGTTGTTCCCGGCTTCCAAGAGTTCCTTGCCCCATGTCCTCACACGTGGATCTGCCATTTTAGATGCCCTGGAGCCTGAACCGCACAAAATGGAGTTTAACCCCTTAAGGACCCTTGACGTACGCGTAAGTCATGACACCCTGGTACTTAAGGACCCATGACGTACGCGTACATCATGGAGAATTCCGGCCCCCGCCGCGCACCGGGTGGGGATCGAACTGGGATGCCTGCTGAAATCATTCAGCAGGCATCCCGTGCAAACGCCCAGGGGGGTCATCAGACCCCCCCATGTGTTGGCGATCGCGGCAAATCGCAAGTGAATTCACACTTGTGATTTGCGCAATTACGGGTCTATAGTGACCCGGTGACTCGGAATATAAGGGGGATTGCGGTTGTTTAAGACACCCACGATCCCCCTGAAGGCATAGGAGTGAGGTGGCATGGGTGCCACCCCTCCTATCCCTGCTATTGGTGGTCTAGACGCGACCACCAATATCAGATCAGGGGCCGGGGGGGTTAACTTTCCCTTTCCCCATCCTGCCCACCCACAATAGGCGGGGCAGGACGGGGAAAGATTCACGCCGAAGATTCACTTACCGATCAGGGCGGGCGACAGAGTTCGGAGGGCAGCGATGATGTGCGGCTGGATCCGACGGAAGCCGGTAAGTTGCCTAGCAACATCTGTAAGGTACAGATCTGGTCTCTAACTGTAGCCCTCCAGATGTTGCAAAACTACAACTCCTAGCATGCCCAAACAACTATTTGCTGTTAGGGCATGCTGGAATTTGTAGTTTTGCAACAGCTGGAGGACCACAGTTTGGAGATCACCTTGCAGTGTTCTCTAAAACTGTAGCCCTCCAGATGTTGCAAAACTGCAAATCCCAGCATGTCCAAGCAGCAAACAGCTGTCTCTGCATGCTGGGAGTTGTCGTTGCGTACCTCCAGCTATTGCATAACTACATCTCCCAGCATGCCCTTTGGCGATCAGTACATGATGGGAGTTGTAGTTTTGCAACAGCTGGAGGCACACTGGTTGGAAAATACTGAGTTAGGTAACAGAACCTAACTGAAGGTTTTCCAACCAGTGTGTCTCCAGCTGTTGCAAAAGTACAACTCCCAGCTGGCACAGTCTGTCAGTACATGCTGGGAGTTGTAGTTTTGAAACAGCTGGAGGTTTGCTCCCCCATGTGAACGTACAGGGTACATTCACACGGGCTGGCTTACAGTAAGTTTCCTGCTTCAAGTTTGGGCTGCGGCAAATTTTTCACCCAGTGCAAACTCCTAGTGGGGAACTCACCGTAACACGCCAGTGCGAATGTACCCTAAAAACGCTACACTACACTAACACATAATAAATGGTAAAACACTACATATACACTGTCCCCCCCAATAAAAATGAAAAAATGTATTGTATGGCAGTGTTTCCAAAACGGAGCCTCCAGCTGTTGCAAAACAACAACTCCCAGCATTTCCGGACAGCCACTGACTGTCCAGGCATGCTGGGAATTTAGCAACAGCTGGAGGCACCCTGTTTGGGAATCACTGGCGTAGAATACCCCTATGTCCACCCTTTATGCAATCCCTAATTTAGTCCTCAAATGCGTATGGAGCTCTCTCACTTCGGAGCCCTGTCGTATTTCAAGGAAACAGTAACGTTAGGGCCACATACGGGGTATCTCCATACTCGGGAGAAATTGTCCTACAAATTTTTCTCCTTTTACCCCTTATGAAAAGGAAAAGTTGGAAACTACACCCCTCACTTAATGTAATAAGGGGTACAGTGAGCATTTACGCCCCACAGGAGTCTGGCAGATTTTTGGAACAGTGGTCCGTGAAAATGGAAAATGTAATTTATCATTTGCACAGCCCACTGTTCCAAAGATCTGTCAAATGGCAGTGGGGTGTAAATACTCACTGCACCCCTTATTAAATTCTGTGAGGGGTTTCGTTTCCAAAATAGGGTCATATGTGGGGGGTCCACTGTTCTGGCACCACGGGGGGCTTTGTAAACGCACATGGTCCCTGACTTCCATTCCAAACAATTTTTTTCCCAAAAGCTCAATGGCGCTCCTTCTCTTCTGAACATTGTAGTGCGCAAGCAGAGCACTTGACGTCCACACATGGGGTATTTCCATACTCAGAAGAGATGGGGTTTCAAATTTTGGGAGGCATTTTGTCCTATTACCCCTTGTAAAAATTTAAAATTTGAGGGAAAACTAACATTTTAGTGAAAAAAAAATAATTTTCACATCCAACTTTAACGAAAAGTCGTCAAACACCTGTGGGGTGTTAAGGCTCACTGGACTCCTTGTTACATGCCTTGAGGGGTGTAGTTTCCAAAATAGTATGCCATGTGTTTTCGAAATGTGACATGCACCTTCTGAGCCCTCTACTGCGCCCGCCGAACACTTGACATACACATATGAGGTATTTTCTTACTCGAGAGAAATTGGGTAACACATTTTGGGAAGATTTCTCTCCTTTTACCCCTTGTAAAAATTCAATGACTTGGTCTACAAGAACATGCCAGTGTAAAAAATTAAGATTTTGAATTTTCTCCTTCAATTTGCTGCTATTCCTGTGAAACACTTAAAGGGTTAACAAACCTTTTGAATGTCATTTTGTATACTTTGAGGGGTACAGTTTTTATAATGAGGTCATTTGTGGGGTATTTCTAATAAGAAGGCCCTTCAAATCCACTTCAAAACAGAACTGGTCCCTGAAAAATTTAGATTTTGAAAATGTTGTGAAAAATCTGAAAATTGCTGCTGAACGTTGAAGCCCTCTGATGTCTTCCAAAAGTAAAAACATGTCAACTTTATGATGGAAACATAAAGTAGACATATTGTATATGTGAATCAATATATAAATTATTTGGAATATTTATTTACCTTATAAGCAGAGAGCTTCAAAGTTAATAAATGCAACATTTTAATTTTTTTCATCAAATTTTGGAATTTTTCACCAAGAAATTATGCAAGTATCGACAAAATGTTACCACTAACATAAAGTAGAATATATCATGAAAAAACATTCTCAGAATCAGAATGAAAGGTAAAAGCATCCCAGAGTTATTAATGTTTAAAGTGACAGTGGTCAGATGTGCAAAAAATTGTCGTGTCCTACAGTGAATATTGGATGGGTCCTTAAGGGGTTAACCCCTTAAGGACCGAGCCCTTTTTCACCTTAAGGACCGGAGCGTTTTTTGCAATTCTGACCACTGTCACTTTAAACATTAATAACTCTGGAATGCTTTTAGTTATCATTCTGATTCCGAGATTGTTTTTTCATGACATATTCTACTTTAACTTAGTGGTAAAATTTTATGGTAACTTGCATCCTTTCTTGGTGAAAAATCACCAAATTTGATGAAAAAAATGAAAATTTTGCATTTTTCTAACTTTGAAGCTCTCTGCTTGTAAGGAAAATGGATATTCAAAATATATATTTTTTGGGTTCACATATACAATATGTCTACTTTATGTTTGCATCATAAAATTTATGAGTTTTTACTTTTGGAAGACACCAGAGGGCTTCAAAGTTCAGCAGCAATTTTGAAATTTTTCACAAAATTTTCAAACTCGCTATTTTTCATGGACCAGTTCACGTTTGAAGTGGATTTGAAGGATCTTCATATTAGAAATACCCCATAAAAGACCCCATTATAAAAACTACACCCCCAAAGTATTCAAAATGACATTCAGTAAGTGTATTAACCCTTTAGGTGTTTCACAGGAATAGCAGCAAAGTGAAGGAGAAAATTCAAAATCTTCATTTTTTACACTCGCATTTTCTTGTAGACCCAATTTTTGAATTTTTGAAAGGGGTAAAAAGGAGAAAATTTTTACTTGTATTTGAAACCCAATTTCTCTCGAGTAAGCACATACCTCAATTGTCTATGTTAATTGTTTAGCGGGCGCAGTAGAGGGCTCAGAAGGGAAGGAGCGTCAAATGGTTTTTAGGGGGCATGTCACCTTTAGGAAGCCCCTATGGTGCCAGAACAGTAAAAAAACACACATGGCATACCATTTTGGAAACTAGACTCCTCAGGGAACGTAACAAGGGGTAAAGTGAACCTTAATACCCCACAGGTGTTTCACGACTTTAGCATATGAAAAAAAAATTATTTTTTTTTACCTAAAATGCTTGGTTTCCCAAAAATTTTACATTTTTAAAAAGTGTAATAGCAGAAAATACACCCCAAAATTTGAAACCCAATTTCTCCCGATTCAGAAAACACCCCATATGGGGGTGAAAAGTGCTCTGCTGGCGCACTACAGGTCTCAGAAGAGAAGGAGTCACATTTGGCTTTTTGAAAGCAAATTTTGCTCTGGGGGCATGCCGCATTTAGGAAGCCCCTATGGTGCCAGAACAGCAAAAAAAAAAAAAACACATGGCATACCATTTTGGAAACTAGACCCCTCGGGGAACGTAACAAGGGGTTAAGTGAACCTTTATACCCCACAGGTGTCTCATGACTTTTGTATATGTAAAAAAAAAAATTTTTTTTACCTAAAATGCTTGTTTTCCCAAAAATTTGACATTTTTAAAAAGGGTAATAGCAAAAAATACCCCACAAAATTTGAAGCCCAATTTCTCCCGAGTACGGCGATACCCCATATGTGGCCCTAAACTGTTGCCTTGAAATACGACAGGGCTCCAAAGTGAGAGTGCCATGCGCATTTGAGGCCTAAATTAGGGATTGCATAGGGGTGGACATAGGGGTATTCTACGCCAGTGATTCCCAAACAGGGGGCCTCCAGCTGTTGTAAAACTCCCAGCATGCCTGGACAGTCAGTGGCTATCTGGCAATACTGGGAGTAGTTGTTTTGCAACAGCTGGAGGCTCCGTTCTGGAAACAGTGGCGTACCAGACGTTTTTCATTTTTATTGGGGAGGGGAGGGGGGCTGTGTAGGGGTATGTGTATATGTAGTGTTTTTTACTTTTTATTTTATTTTGTGGTAGTGTAGTGTAGTGTTTTTAGGGTACAGTCACACGGGCGGGGGGTTCACAGTAGTTTCTCGCTGGCAGTTTGAGCTGCGGCAGAAAATTTGACGCAGCTCAAACTTGCAGCCGGATACTTACTGTAATCCTCCGCCCATGTGAGTGTACCCTGTACGTTCACATTGGGGGGGGGGAACATCCAGCTGTTGCAAAACTACAACTCCCAGCATGGACGGTCTATCAGTGCATGCTGGGAGTTGTAGTTTTGCAACCGCTGGAGGCTCCGTTTTGGAAACAGTGACGTACCAGACGTTTTTCATTTTTATTGGGGAGGGGGGCTGTGTAGGGGTATGTGTATATGTAGTGTTTTTTACTTTTTATTTTATTTTGTGTTAGTGTAGTGTTTTTAGGGTACAGTCGCATGGGCGGGGGGTTCACAGTAGTTTCTCGCTGGCAGTTTGAACTGCGACAGAAAATTTGCCGCAGCTCAAACTTGCAGCCGGATACTTACTGTAATCCTCCGCCCATGTAAGTGTACCCTGTACGTTCACATTGGGGGGGGGGGGGGGGGGAGAAACATCCAGCTGTTGCAAAACTACAACTCCAAGCATGTACGGTCTATCAGCGCATGCTGGGAGTTGTAGTTTTGCAACAGCTGGAGACACACAGGTTGTGAAACACCGAGTTTGGTAACAAACTCAGTGTTTTGCAACCAGTGTGCCTTCAGCTGTTGCAAAAGCTACAACCCCCAGCATGTACAGACAGCGGAAGGGCATGCTGGGTCTTGTAGTTATGCAACAGCCGGAGGCATACTACATTGGCTGGGGATGCTGGGGATTGTAGTTATGCAACAGCTGGAGACACACTGGTTTACTACTTAACTCAGTGTGCCTTCAGCTGTTGCAAAACTACAACTCTCAGCAGTCACCGACAGCCAACGGGCATGCTGGGAGTTGTAGTTATGCAACCACCAGATGCACCACTACAACTCCCAGCATGCACTTTAGCTGATTGTGCAAGCTGGGAGTTGTAGTTACACAACAGCTGAAGGTACACTTTTACATATAAAGAATGTGCCTTCAGCTGTTGCAAAACTACAAGTCCCAGCATGCCCATAAGGTGGTCTGCCTCCTGCTGTTGCATAACTACAGCTCCCAGCATGCCCTTGTTGCATGCTGGGAGCTGTTGCTAAGCAACAGCAGGAGGCTGTCACTCACCTCCAACGATCCAGCCGCACAGGTCAGTCCCTCGTCGTCTCCGCCGCCGCCGCTGCTCCTGGGGCCCCGATCCCAACAGGGACGCCGGGGATCAGGGTCCCCAGCACCGGGGGTCGTCTTCCCGCACCCGCTCACGTCCTCCGAAAGAGGGGCGGAGCGGGTTGCGGGAGTGACACCCGCAGCAGGCGCCCTGATTGGTCGGCCGGTAATCCGGCCGACGAATCAGGGCGATCGTGAGGTGGCACCAGTGCCACCTCACCCCTGCTGGCAATGGCTGTTCGGGGCCGTCTCTGACGGCCCCGATCAGCCAGTAATTCCGGGTCATCGGGTCACTGGAGACCCGATTGACCCGGAATCTGCCGCAGATCGCTGGACTGAATTGTCCAGCGATCTGCGGAATCGCCGACATGGGGGGACATAATGACCCCCCTGGGCGATATGCCGGGATGCCTGCTGAACGATTTCAGCAGGCATCCGGCTCCGGCTCCCCTCCGGCTAGCGGTGGGGGCCGGAAATGCTCAGGGCGTATCCATACGCCCTCGGTCCTTAAGGACTTGGAAACGGGGGCGTATGGATATGCCCTATGTCCTTAAGGGGTTAAAGGGGTACTCCCGTGGAAAACTTTTTTTTTAAAATCAACTGGTGCCAGAAAGTTAACCAGATTTGTAAATTACTTCTATTAAAAAATCTTAATCCTTCCAGTACTTTTTAGGGGCTTATATACTACAGAAGAAATGCTTTTCTTTTTGGATTTCTCTGATGTCATGACCACAGTGCTCTCTGCTGACCTCTGCTGACCATTTTTGGAACTGTCCAGAACAGGAGAAAATCCCCAAAGCAAACGTATGCTGCTCTGGATAGTTCCTAAAATGGACAGGAGAGGTCAGCAGAGATCACTAAGGTCACGACATCAGAGAAATCCAAAAAGAAAAGCATTTCTTCTGTAGTATACAGCCCATAAAATATATTGAAAGGATTAAGATTTTTTTAATAGAAGTAATTTACAAATCTGTTTAACTTTCTGGCACCAGTTGATTTATAGAAAAAAGTTTTCAATGGAAATACACCTTTAAAGAAGCGATTTGCGCGATAGAATCACGGCGATATTCGCATTCGTTTCAAATAAAATTTTTCATGAAATTCGGAACAAATTCGGATTCGTCAGCATGATTCGCTCATCTCTAAACACATGGATAGCCTGAGTCTACCAGAATAAGGAATTTGTGAAGGATTCTTTTTTCTGGCTTATAGGGAGAGGCCTAATAGGTTGAGACCATACGCAAATCTGCGTGTGACATTATTCAGTGTGGATGGAAGAGGTGACTTCATCATTGTTTTTACTACATATGTTATAGAACTTTTAGAGGAAGGCCATAATAGGCAGAAACATCAATACAACCATTTGATTGATCTAAAAAATTCTTTATTAAAAGAATTCAGGAACGTAGCCAGGGGTCGTCACCGGGAGATCAGTCAGAATGAAACTAAATCATGGTCGGGTGGGAATCATAGTCCATAAAACTCAGCCGAGGTCATGTCCGGGGGATCATTCAGGAGGTGGATGTTCCTCAGGTCTCTGGTGGATCCAGGCAGATGCTGTAAAAAACACAATGTTATTATTATACTAGATATAGAGAGAGGGAGTGAACTGTATTTATTTAATGTGAAATATTACATACCTATAGCAGCAAAGCAGGGCCAGGAACAGCATCAAGAACGGAGTGCCGATAATAACGCTTCGTGGGATATACTGGAAGCGATCGCTTAGTTCTTGAATTTGCGAAGCTATTGATCGCCGAATTCCTAAAAAACACAAAATCATGTTATTAAAACAGGTATTTATCTTATTTCCTACTATACACATAGAGGAGGATACTTACTGACGAGTCCCTGGTCCTTGGCACTGTCTGTGGGTACATCATGTCCAGAATGAGGGATGATGGTATTTTCCTCAACTGGAGGCAGAGGACGGCTACTGACAGCACACATCCAACACACAATGAAAAATAATTGGAAAATCATTTTCAAAATGCACAAAACACACGAAAAAGAATTGAGCAATGCTCTCTCTCCTATCACTTCTCTCTCAAAGAGATCTACAGCTCCTGACCAATGATTCCTTGTATGAAACTCAGTGATGTCATAATAGACACTGTCAGCTGCCTGAGACATCACCAAGGGGCAGTGTAACATATTCCCCTTTCTCCATACAAGGTATATATATATATATATATATATATATATATATATATATATATATATATATTTATATATATATATATATATATATATATATATATATATATAATATTAGGTTGTTATTTTAGGTAATTATCATTTATTAATTTACTTTTATTACATTTTTTGGAAGAAAAAAAAGGAAGCAATTTAGCATTTTCTTCTTTTTTGTCTTAAAATTTTGCTAATTTTTATCTCCATGGAACTTTTTTTCTGTAGGATGGTTTATATTTTTTAGTAAAAACATATAGAGGGAGATTTATCAAAACCTGTCCAGAGGAAAAGTTGCTGAGTTGCCCATAGCAACCAATCAGATCGCTTCTTTCAGTTTTAAAAAAAAGGCCTCTGAAGAATGAAAGAAGCGATCTGATTGGTTGCTATGGGCAACTCAGTAACTTTTCCTCTAGACAGGTTTTGATAAATCTCCCCCATAGAGAATACAATAGCACTTTGTAAACGCTAAGACATATGTGAATATTGGATATATGAATTATTTTGAACTGTTCTATATACTATAGTAATAGACTTTCAGTCCACAGCAGATATTCTGATCCAATAATTCACGTCCCCAATCTTCAAATATGTCATATATGCACTTGCAGTGTGCTGCCGATCAGATCTAGTATATGATGGGAACCAACACTAAACAGAGTCACCCCACTTGGGTGTAGGCGACAAAATATTCTCATGGAGGATCCAGATTTACTCTGCTATTATTAATATGAGCCCTGGACAGATGGGTGGAGTTCACAACCAAGATGGGTGCAGCCACTCCTTTACAAGTATAATACAATAAAACGTCATTGACTATAGTAAAATCACAGTGAAAATCTGCAAAACAATAAGATTTGGGCACAGGGATTTCTGAGGATCTGACCATGTTTATTCTCCAAACTAATTTGGCTTAAATTGTTCTGCTTGTTTATGTCACTCATTGTGGATCACCATATACTAATGTTACACTTTATTAGTAGTGTTGCTTGTGAATATTTGCAATGCGAATCTTAGAATTCGCGAATATTCGCGAATGTAGCACTATATATTCACAATTACGAATATTCACTTTTTTTTTTTTCACAGTACCCATCACAGTGATCATCCCTCTCTCCTTTCAGCTTGTGTGGTGTAAAGAAGGCTCTAATACTACTGTGTGAGACTGACGTGCAAATTTTTGCATATACAAATTTTCGCAAATGCAACTTTTTGTATATGCTATTTCCCGCATACGCAAATTTTTGCATATGCGGAAGTAAAACACAAATATTACGAATATGCGAATTTAGCAAATATATGACGAATATTCGTCCATATATTCGTGAAATATCACAAATTCGAATATGCCCTAGGCCACTCAACACTAATAGGGAGAAGTATAAGCAGTAGAAAGAGAGAAGTGCTCATGCCGCTGTGCAGAACACTGGTGAGACCTCACTTGGAGTATTGTGCGCAGTACTGGAGGCCGTATCTCCAAAAGGATATAAATACTCTAGAGCTAGTTCAGAGAAGATACTAAACTAGTACATGGATTGCAGGATAAAACTTACCAGGAAAGGTTAAAGGACCTTAACATGTATAGAAGAAAGAAGAGACAGAGGGGATATGATAGAGACTTTTAAATACATGAAAGGAATCAACACGATAAAGGAGGAGAGCATATTTATAAGAAGAAAAACTACCACAAGAGGACATATGTTTAAATTAGAGGGGAAAAGGTTTAAAATTAATATCAGGGTTTAAAATTAATATCATTAATATCACTTTATTGAGAGAGTAGTGGGTACATGGAATAGCCTTCCTGCAGAAGTGGTCGCTGCAAATACAGTGAAGGAGTTTAAGCATGAATGGGATAAGCATAAGGCTATCCTTCATATAAGATAGGGCCAGGGACTATTGATAGGATTCTGATTATTGGGCAGACTAGATGGGCCAAATGGTTCTAATGTGCCAACATATCCTATGTTTCTTACCCCGTGGCCCCACAGGAAGAACAAGCTGTGTTTCTAAGTCACTTGCCAGCCAGAAGGCCCTAGAATCTCAGGATTCTGGCTGAAACTGCTGTAAAAAATCCTAGATACTTAGTCTCAGCAGGGTAAAAGGAGCAGACAAAATGCCCACTGCAGAACACATTTATTTAGCAATAGTGAAATAGCCTTATGTTCATATTAGGGAATTGAAACGCTGTTTTAAAAAAAGGTCTAAAAAGGGTGGACATTGACATAAAAAGGTGAATTTTATAAATTTGTAGAAATATTACACACAAAGTTTTACACCTAAGCTAGTACATGCAGAGATATGAAAGGTTTCCAGGCTTGCGTCTTCTGGACTATAGAGTTCATTGATTTTCTTTTGATGAAGAAATGCTACTACTTACCTTGCTGAATACCACACAATCTAGAATAGACTTTAAACAACATATTGACTTTATTTTATTTATTTTGTTACCATTACCAACCAAATATTGTACAAAGGAATACAATGCAGGGAAAGAATTCTCCACCTTAGGATAATTATGTAATATGGCATAACACTTCTTTTCGATCTTTGAAAGAATGCTCTGAATTAGACATGTGCAATTCGGTTCGGCACGAATGTCTAAATTAACGAATTTTACCGTTTTGGTGCATTCGGAACGATCCGAATGCACGAAAACATATTTTGAACATTCCCGAATAGCCACGATAATACGAATAGCAAACTAACGAATACATTCGTTATTTCCCGACCATAATGCTGTAAATAACGAATGCATTCGTTATCTGTAAACGAACGTGAAGAATTCATTCTGATAACAAATATAATAAAAAGGATATAGATAGTTTGATTTTTCGGATACATTCGGTATTCGGGTACATTCGGTAAATCTTTATTCTTTTTTGGACTTTAGCGATCCTAAAAAATTATGGAGATACCTTTTTTATAAAAATTTTGTAGGGTATCATAAAAAAATCATAATAAAAAAGATACAGTGGTGATGGAAAAAATTGTATCTAATGAAATGTATCATTTTTATTATGAAATGTTTATTCATTTTTAAACAGGGATCAATTTATGTGAGCGGGTAAAGCACTAAAAATGTAGCCGACAATAATGAAAATGTAGTGTGTGCGTGTTTTTCACTTTTTTTTTAAACATTTTTTAGGTAGTACTACTACTCCCAGCATGGAACACACTCTTCCATGATGGGAGTAGTAGTTACCTGTACTAATTGACAGATTGCAGGGGTCCCTTGCGATCCTCTTGTATAATGTATAGATGAGGCGGCTGCTCTTCTATGGTCCCCTGCACTCACGTATATGTACACATATTCATATTTCCCGCAGAGCTGTGATTGGCCAGATAGTTCCAGCCAATCACAGCTCTCTGTGAGAAATAGGAATATGTGTATATATACGGCCGTGCAGGGGACCATAGGAGAGCGGCCACCGCATTCATACATTATACTGGAGGATCACAGCGGGTGTCAGGAGTGATACCCGCAGTGATCTTTCCTTTACTACAAGTACTACCACTCCCAACATGGAGTACACTCTGCTCCATGCTGGGAACTGTAGTACCTGTATTAATAGACAGATCGCAGCGGGTGTCAGAAGTTACACTCGCTGCCATATGTCTATTAATGCAGGTACTACAGCTCCCAGCATGGAGCAGAGTGTGCTCCATGTTGGGAGTATTAGTACCTGCAGTAAGGGACAGATCCCAGGGATGTCACTTCTCCTGACACCGCTGCGATCGTCCTTATGTGAATGTCGGGATCAGCTGTTCTCAGGGCTACAGAGCCGGGAGAACAGCTGACGCTGAGCCGTAGGTATACATCGTATATCTACTGCCCAGCAAGAACTTACAGTGAGCTTGCAATGTGTATACAGTATACACATTGCTGGCTCACTTAACCCCTTGCTGAGCTGTGCGCTATGCGCAAGCCCAGCAAGGGAAGAGTTAACTTACACTGCTGGACAGTGTAGGTTAACCCTTTGGGCGGTATACACTATATACAGCTATCTATAGATAGCTGTATACAGTGTATACAGAAGACGAAGTCCAGCTTACTTCCCTCGAGTCCCGGGCGGGGTTCGTGTAGCTCCGCCCCCTAGTGATGACGTCATTAGGGGGCGGAGCTACAGAAGGGAACAAGGCTAATTAATCTGAAGCTCTGTTCACATTGTACGTTATGTATAATGTGAACAGACCCTTCTGGCAGTGTCTACCCAGACAGGGAGACTCCAGCTGTTGCTAAACTACAACTCCCAGCATGCCCAGACAGCCAAAGGCTGTCTGGGCATGCTGGGAGTTATAGTTTTGCACCAATTGGTGGCTCCCTGTTTGGGTAGACATTGCATCATGGGTGCTCTCCCCAGCGGACAGCGCCAAAAATGTCATAACCAATTTTTTGTGTTTTTTTCTTCTCGTTTCAGATCCGTGTATGCAGAGGATTACTGCGGATTCGATGGATTACGGCGGATTATTTGTTTTTCCTTTAATAAAATGGTTAACGAGGGCTGTGGGGGAGTGTTTTTTTAAATAAAATAATTTTTACAATGTGTTGTGTTTTTTTTTTTTATATTGAATTTTCAAGGTTAGTAGTGGACGCTGTCTTATTGACGGAATCCATTACTAGGCCAGGGCTTAGTGCTAGCCCCAAAAACAGCTAGCGCTAACCCCCAATTATTACCCCGGTACCCACCGCCACAGGGGTGCCGGGAAGAGCCGGTACCAACAGGCCCGGAGCGTCAAAATGGCGCTCCTGGGCCTAGGCGGTAACAGGCTGGCGTTATTTAGGCTGGGGAGGGCCAGTAACAATGGTCCTCGCCCACCCTGGTAACGTCAGGCTGTTGCTGTTTGGTTGGTATCTGGCTGAGAATGAAAATACGGGGAACCCTATGCGTTTTTTTTTTAAATTTTTTAATTTAAATTTAAAAAAAAAAAACGCATAGGGTTCCCCGTATTTTCATTCTCAGCACAATACCAACCAAACAGCAACAGCCTGACGTTACCAGGGTGGGCGAGGACCATTGTTACTGGCCCTCCCCAGCCTAAATAACGCCAGCCTGTTACCGCCTAGGTCCAGGAGCGCCATTTTTGACGCTCCGGGCCTGTTGGTACCGGCTCTTCCCGGCACCCCTGTGGCGGTGGGTACCGGGGTAATAATTGGGGGTTAGCGCTAGCTGTTTTTGGGGCTAGCACTAAGCCCTGGCCTAGTAATGGATTCCGTCAATAAGACAGCTTCCGCTACTAACCCTGAAAATTCAATAAAAATAAAAAAAAAACACAACACATTGGAAAAATTATTTTATTTAAAAAAACACTCCCCCACAGCCCTCGTTAACCATTTTATTAAAGGGAAAAAAAATAATCCGCCGTAATCCATCGAATCCGCAGTAATCCTCTGCATACACGGATCTGAAACGAGAAGAAAAAAAAAACACAAAAAATTGGTTATGACATTTTTGGCGCTGTCCGCTGGGGAGAGCACCCATGATGCAATGTCTACCCAAACAGGGAGCCACCAATTGGTGCAAAACTACAACTCCCAGCATGCCCAGACAGCCTTTGGCTGTCTGGGCATGCTGGGAGTTGTAGTTTAGCAACAGCTGGAGTCTCCCTGTCTGGGTAGACACTGCCAGAAGGGTCTGTTCACATTATACAAAACGTACAATGTGAACAGAGCTTCAGATAAACTAGCCTTGTTCCCTTCTGTAGCTCCGCCCCCTAATGACGTCACCACTAGGGGGCGGAGCTACACGAACCCGGCCCGGGACTCGAGGGAAGTAAGCTGGACTTCGTCTTCTGTATACACTGTATACAGCTATCTATAGATAGCTGTATATAGTGTATACCGCCCAAAGGGTTAACCTACACTGTCCAGCAGTGTAAGTTAACTCTTCCCTTGCTGGGCTTGCGCATAGCGCACAGCTCAGCAAGGGGTTAAGTGAGCCAGCAATGTGTATACTGTATATACACATTGCAGGCTCACTGTAAGTTCTTGCTGGGCAGTAGATATACGATGTATACCTACGGCTCAGCGTCAGCTGTTCTCCCGGCTCTGAAGCCCTGAGAACAGCTGATCCCGACATTCACATAAGGACGATCGCAGCGGGTGTCAGGAGGAGTGACATCCCTGGGATCTGTCCCTTACTGCAGGTACTAATACTCCCAACATGGAGTACACTCTGCTCCATGCTGGGAGCTGTAGTACCTGCATTAATAGACATATGGCAGCGAGTGTAACTTCTGACACCCGCTGCGATCTGTCTATTAATGCAGGTACTACAGCTCCCAGCATGGAGCAGAGTGTACTCCATGTTGGGAGTGGTAGTACTTGTAGTAAAGGGAAGATCACTGCGGGTATCACTCCTGACAGCCGCTGCAATCCTCCAGTATAATGTATGAATGCGGCGGCCGCTCTCCTATGGTCCCCTGCACGGCCGTATATATACACATATTCCTATTTCTCACAGAGAGCTGTGATTGGCTGGAACCATCTGGCCAATCACAGCTCTGCGGGAAATATGAATATGTGTACATATACGTGAGTGCAGGGGACCATAGAAGAGCAGCAGGCGCATCTGTACATTATACAAGATGATCGCAAGGGACCCCTGCAATCTGTCAATTAGTACAGGTAACTACTACTCCCATCATGGAAGAGTGTGTTCCATGCTGGGAGTAGTAGTACTACCTAAAAAATGTTTTAAAAAAAAGTGAAAAACACGCACACACTACATTTTCATTATTGTCGGCTACATTTTTTGTGCTTTACCCGCTCACATAAATTGATCCCTGTTTAAAAATGAATAAACATTTCATAATAAAAAAGATACATTTCGTTAGATACAATTTTTTTCATCACCACTGTATCTTTTTTATTATGATTTTTTTATGATACCCTGCGAAATTTTTATAAAAAAGGTATCTCCATTATTTATTAGGATCGCTAAAGTCCAAAAAAAGACTAAAAAGATTTACCGAATGTACCCGAATACCGAATGTATCCGAAAAAAACAACACGAATACCCGAATACCGAATGTATCCGAAAAATCTAAACCGAAAATATTGCCGAACCGAAATTTTTTTCCAAAACGAAAAAACGAAACGAAATTAAACGAAAATTTTTCTAGTGCACAAGTCTACTCTGAATGGCCAATGCAGTTCAGAGAAGGAATGGAAATGAATTTGCTACAATTATAAGCCTTAAATGCTACACAACGTTCAATGGTTAGTTAACTTTTATAGCTGTAACCACTAAAGAATGGTCTCTTTACCAGTCAATATTTCCTTTATTCCATTTTTGATTGTTCCTCCTCACCTTTATTTGCCGTTAATGTTCTGGGCCCAGGAGGTCAGGGCTTAACATTGTGTTCACCTGACTGTTAATAAGGTGAACCACAGAATTGATGCACAAACTTGGTGGTGCTCTTGCAACACTATTTTTGGACAAATTGACCAACAAATGATGAGAATAGGCAATGTATACAGGCAGAGAGGTTGAGACTTGAACCCCAATATATCAATACAAGTCCTCCCACAGCTGACTAGGTCCAATAGGTCCATTTATGTATACTTATCAACAATAATCCTGCGATACATCTTCCCAATGAAAGATGTGCAAGTAGGCTACATATTTGTTGGAGAACAACGTATCAGAAAAGTACAGGCAATAATGACCACACACCGAACAATGGCCCTCATTTACTATTGCAAACCCGACATGTTTTGTCGGGTTGTGGGCCAGATTCTGTCGCATTGCGCCAGAAATTCTGTCTGCGCCAGATTTTGCACTAGAATTTGCGCCGGAATTGAAGAAAACCCAACTTACTCTCCATTCTGCTAAGAAAACCCAAAAAAGGGGTGTGGCCGCCAGGAAAATGAGGCATGGTCTCCAAAAAGGGGCGTGTTACCAACATTTTCACAAAAAACCAACATATTTATTAAGGTTTCCACATAAAATGTGGTGGATTTGAGCTGAGGAAAACCCTACAGATCAGAGCGTGTGTAAAAAAAGCAAAGTGTAGGGAAAGTGGAAAATGTAGAGAAACCTTAGTAAATACCGTGGGAAATAAATTGTAGGGAATTAAAATCCACAAAGAAACCTACACAACAAATCTACATCTCAATTCATCTTCATCTCAATTCTACCATATAGAAGGAGAAATCTCAAGATGATGGTTATTTCATGACTAGTCGGGGTGATTGGAATAAGCTTATATGGCAGAATACATTTCTTGGCCACTTATAGTACCATATGAAGAATTTCACTCCCAATTTCCCCAAGCGAAAAGCAGGTTGGTCACATGATAGATCATAAAAAGATTTACTTGGGCAAGCACGGGCACACTGGATATACTCTCCGACCTCCTGCCACATCGGTTATACAGCTGGGCAATGCCACATACCCTGAAACAAGTTGGCTTCTGACAAATAACACTTTGGAAAGTGGTGATCTAGGGCTTCTCTGTATGGTAGAAAAATGCATATGTGGCTTTTTGCAAAAAATCATAGTACATTTCCCTCTATTGTTTACTGACCATAGCTTTAGGTACACTGTTCCACCTACAAAGAATCAACTTGGTTATGTTAGGGTCCTCTAGTTATGTCTCCCCCCTTCTAAAGCAGTGTTCTGCTTAAACCGGAAGTAAAAGCTTACATATGCCACTATGAATATGGGAGATAGAATCAAATCTCAAGGCTAAACCTAGACAAGCATCAAAGACTCCATCCCTCCCCCCCTTCCCCACATCATGTATCAAAGTTTTACAAAAAAAAAAAATGTGAACATATTGTTAGACCCCAAATTGTTTTAAAATGCTATTTGTTTTCCCAGGAGAAGAGTTGCCCTAAAATGGGATACCCAGAAGCGCATGCGCGGCGCTCGCTGAGGAAAACGCACTCTATGTGAGCTCCGTACCGGCTGTGCTCTCTTAGCCTCACTTAGTGCCATTTAGGGCTCCTGAGCAGCAGATTAGCCTCATACCTTCTGCCAACATGTCGGCGAGGGACAAGAAGAAATCTGGTGGAGATTCCCAGCAGCTTTCGCAGACTATTCCCGAATTGTTCCGGGCGGGCCTACAATCAAATATGGCGCCGGCGGCACCTCGCGCTGCTACTTCCACAGCAGAGGAAGACGACATAGCTGATGTGCCGTCAGCTCAACTGGATGTGGCGATCCCCATGGACCCCTCTGCTCTTTTCTCCCATATTCAAAAGATGTTTAGAGAGGAACTCTCCAAGGCAGTGATGGACTTTACTAAACAGGTGGGTGAGCTGGGGCAATGGGTGTCGGACCTGGAACTTAAACATGACGGACTAGCTGATGACCTGGAGCATGACAGGCTGGCCCTCACTGACCATGCTGACAAACTGGCGCCCTTGAGCTGAAATTGGAAGACCTTGAGAACAGGTCGAGGCGAGCTAACCTGCGTATTCGGGGACTGCCAGAAAATGTCTCTGACCTGACTCCAGCAGTTACGGGCCTATTTACCGCCCTTCTCCCACAAGTAGATGTGAGTCAGTTCCGTATGGACAGGATCCACAGAGCCCTCTCACGGCCTAAAAACCAGGACATTCCCAGGAATGTGATTCTTAAACTACACTATGCTGACATGAGGGACCGTATTCTTCAAGCTGCACGTAATGTCTCTCCCCTGCCGGGCATGTCTGTGTCTGTCCACATATATGCTGATCTAGCACCCTCCACACTGGAGAGGCGCCGCACCATGAAACCTATCACCCTAGCTCTGCAGAAGCAACAAATTAGATATAAGTGGGGCTTTCCTTTTAGCCTACAATTTCAGGTCAATTCTCATACCTACCTAGTCCGTACACTTCTTGAAGCTCAAGATGCCTTGCAACGTGAGAAGATAGCTTATGAAGATCAGCCACCCCTACCACCCAGATCACAAAAATCCAGGAGAGTTTGGCACCATACTGGATCTAGCCAGAAGCGACGTAGGTCCCTTCCTTCATATAATCCGATGGCTGAAGCTACCTGTGACTGTGTTGAGTTACCTCATACCTCACCTACAGAGTATCTCTGGACAATTCATGTCTCCACGGACGCTCTGCTGCTCCTTTACAGATGGATTTCTCTGCCATGAGGATGCCTTTTTATTTATTTATTTTTTTTTTTTTTTCTTATTTTTTTTTTTTTCTTCTTGTCTCCTAATGCTTATTTATCCCATACAACCCCCTTACTCCCTTTCCTTTTCATCTTCTCTCCACCTCCATCTCCCTTCCCTCCCCACCTCCTTCCCCCCCCCTTTTTTTTTTTTTTCATGATCTTGTTGCCTTATACCTGCTGCTCCTAACAGTTTTAGGAGGCTTGACGGACCGGATTACCTTGTGGCCTCTGTGTCCTAGACACATGGGATCTTTGGTCTCGACCAGGCTTCCTGGGAGGACCCTATCCTATACTACTGTACTGTTTGTTTGGTTTTTGTTTCCCCAGTTTGTTATTCCCCTGTATGTCTTTTCTCATTATGAGGGCGAACCCTTTTTCCTAACGTACCCTACCAGATGGATATCCTGTCATTCACCGTTATGCTACTTACCAGTATCCCTGGGTCTGGGTTAGTGTGCTGTAAGCACTTGTTTTATTTACTCTGTTATGTGTAGGGTCCTATCACATAATGTGAGGGGCTTTAATTCCCCTCTAAAGCGGAAAAAGGCCTTCCGGGATTATGTTTCCCATAACCCTGACATATTGTGTATCCAAGAATCACATTTCACACCCTCCTCTTTCCCGGCTTTTCTTCATCCAAATTATAATAGAATTTTTACATCTTCATTCATCTCCAAATCTAGGGGAGTAGTGACCCTTCTCCACAACTCATTCCCCTTTTCCGTCACCTCTACTACCTCCGACCCTGAGGGTCGATTCTTAATCCTGGAGGGCCTTTACCATGATTCCCCTATGTGCATAGTTAACACCTACGCCCCTACTGGTGTGGGGACTTTAATGTTGTTTTTAATGGAGTACTGGACAGGTCCCATACTGCGGCGTTTAGGAGGTCCGGTGCACAGCAGCGACTTCTTCAGACTTCCTTTCATGACGCCGACCTTACGGATACTTGAAGGGAACATAACCTGACTCAACGTGGGTACTCATATTATTCCCCAGCACATAAACTATACACCAGGATAGACTGGATTCTTACAAACACCTCTTCAATCTCAGCCCTGCATTATGCTCGCCATATACCTTGTTCCTGGTCTGACCATGACATGGTTTTCTCTGTCTTTTCATTCCAACCCCGCGATGCCACACCCTACACTTGGAGATTGAATGAGTCGCTGCTGTGCAGACCACATATTAGAGACGAGATTGCATCAACCTTGACCTCATACTTTGCTGATAACGCCACCCCAGAGTCCGACCCAGGTTGGATTTGGATGGCTCATAAAGCCACCATTAGGGGCAAGATAATTGCTATAGCCTCAGGTCTTAGACGCTCACGGCGTAAAGCATAAACATTACTTGAGCATAAATTAGCCAGATTAGTCGTAGCCCATCAACAACTGCCGACTCCATATTTATATCATTTTATACGTTCCACTAAAAGCCAATTAGATGCTATCCTTACAGATGACACGGAGAGGGCTTTTAGATGGACCCAGGCGACCTATTATAGGTGGGCCAACAAACCGGACAAATTGTTAGCACACATGCTGAGGAAGAGACAACGCATCAATAGGGTACACAGAGTCCAGATCAGGCCGGGTGTTTTTTCTTCAAACCCTTCCCGTATCTATGAGTCATTTCATTCTTTCTATACCTCTCTTTACAGCGAACAGTCCCCCCCTCTCCCTCAATGGTGGACGCCTTTTTGACATCAATGGCCCTGCTGAAGTTGACCACAGAACAGCGGGACTATCTTAACTCCACGATCACTTCTGAGGAAGTAGCGAAGGTAAAGCTCCGGGACCCGACGGTCTTTCTGCTCTTTACTATAAGAAATTATCTGATATCTTAACTCCCCATATCTCCTCTTTCTGCAATAAACTTCTTTCTGGGGCCTCTATGCCTTCTGATTTTCTTCAGGCTTCTATAGTAGTCATCCCTAAGCCCAAAAAGGATCCTCTACATCCCTCCAACTACAGACCCATCTCCCTCATTAATCTAGACACTAAACTCTTCACATCTATCCTAGCTGGTCGTCTGAACTCCCTTCTCCCCGGTCTGGTACATCACAACCAAGTAGGCTTCATACCCGGCCGACAGGCACCTGACAACATTAGAAAAGTTCTAAACATCATTCATTGGGCGGAGACCACTTCCTCTTCTTTGACCCTATTGGGACTTGACATAGAAAAAGCTTTTGATTCTGTTTCATGGTCTTACCTGTTTGGAGTCCTTTAACATATGGGTTTCTCTGGCCCTTTTATTCATGCTCTAGGTGCACTATACTCCACTCCTAAAGCTTACCTCAAACTACCCACACCCTCCCCCACCCCCATCAGTATTGAAAGAGGGACACACCAGGGATGCCCCCTTTCCCCAGTGCTTTTTGCGTTAGCAATGGAACCACTTGCAATACTCATTAGGGATCACCCGGACATCAAGGGGGTTCAGATAGCCAGCTCTTCCTACCTTACTAACCTTTTTGCAGATTACCTTCTACTCACCCTCACTTCCCCACTGGTTTCTCTTCCCCATCTCTTCTACCTCCTAGACCGCTTTGCGAGGATATCTAGCTTAACGGTAAACCGATCTAAGTCGGAGGTGCTCTATTGCCATACCCCGCCCCATACTCAAAAACTTATAACTCTCAACTTCTACCTGATGATCCTCGTCTATCCCCTATCTTGGGATAGCACTTCCTACTTCCCTCTCATCTCTCTATAACCTAAACTACATCCCTCTATTTAAATCTCTCCGTGTGGACATGAAGAAGTGGGATCTACCTCACATCTCTTGGATGGGTCGTATCCACTCTATTAAAATGGTTCTCCTCCCTCGCCTTCTCTACTTATTCCGCACTCTTCCTATCCCTATTCGGGTCCCGGACCTTCGTAGACTTCAGGCGGACGTTTTTCAATTTATATGGAGAGGTTGTAGGCCCCGCATTCCACGCAGAATAATGTATTACCATAAGTCATTGGGTGGCCTTTCAGTACCCAATCTAATTAAATATTTCCAAGCAGCTAGGTTGGCTCAATTGCTGCTTTGTAATGCGAAGATAGGGCACCCTAGATGGGTATCTCTTGAGAATGACCTCGTAGCCCCATACTCTTTGTGCTCCTTAATGTGGTTGACTGGTCCTATTTTGCGTTACCTGCCCCCGGTGGCTCTTCTCCCTCGATACTCTCTCCTTCTTTGGAGATTGATTAGGTTTAAGCTAGCTCTTCAATCCCCTGTCTCTCCCGCTACCCCACTTTTTTCCAACCCTTCTTTCCCCCCTGGTCTGGACTCTGTGCGTTTTACGTGGTGGCACTCGCAGAAACTATTTAGGGTACATGACTTTTTAGTGAGTCGGTGGCTCATGTCCCTATACACCTTTAAAACTAGATTTGTACCTCCACCAGAGGAGTGCTTTAGGATTCACCAAATCTTTTCTTTTCTAAGCTCTGTGGTGGGGTCACTAACAGGTTTGACGACTACGACGTATGAAGCCATGGCACTATATACACCTCTCCTCCCGGGAACGTTGTCCAGGATATATTCCTCCTCTAACAGACCCCCCCCCCCCTGACACGAAACTTCCTTACATGTCCCAATGGGAATTGGAATTGCACTTCACTCTTCCTTTATCCAGATGGCACTCCTGCTGTGCATACATCACAAGGGGTAGCATGCAAGTGTCCTTAGTTAAGACGGCTGTTAAACTTCTGCACCGTTCCTATTATGTCCCTACATGCTTACACCCAATATATCCAATTTAGGGGTTGTCTGGTCCCAGGAACAATGGGTCACATCTGGTGGCAATGTCCTAGGGTTGCCGTCCTCTGGAGGTCCGTAGTTGAAGTGATACGCTCCATATTACATATACGTTGGCCTTTGAACGCCACAACTTGTCTGCTGGGGCAACCATGGCCGGACTCCCCCCATTCTGCGGATGTATCATTCTATTTACGTTTGAAGGCTATGCGACTTCCCCTATGCTCCTATGGGTTCTACTTACCCAGACGGATACTGTGGACAGTGATAACTTTAGATGCTTGTCATATGATAAGATCTCTATTGTACTCTGGTTCCCTTCATACCCCTTTATATTGGTGTAACCATGCCCTTTCCCCTTGTTTTTTATTCCTTGTTGGATTTTTCTGTACATCTTTTTATATATATACTATTGGAAAAAATGGGGGGAGTGTGCATAAAATATAACTTTTAATAACCACCTCTAAAATATTATATTAATAGTGATGAATAATAATCAGCCATTTGACCCAGATAAGGGCCTCTTAGCAATAGAACGCCAAAGCTATGCTGCTAAAATATAGACCAGGGGACAAAATCCCAAGTATATATAACAAGATATCACATCCAGGATACAATCTGCCCAGAGGGACTAGATGTATCCCATGACACAACGGCCCTACGCGTTTCGGCACAAAGTAGCATGTGTCCTCCTCAGGGGCTCAACAAATGGATGCCATAAAACAAAAAATCATTTATCCACAGTGATTTATTGGATAATGGTCTATAGCCAGGATGTGGCTCGAAGTATCGGAAACGCTTCTTTCACCCTTCCCAGATTCAACCTGTAAGAAAGATGCAGACAACAGGAAACCATATTCAGTACACCATGTCATAGCTGGGAAGGGGAGATGCTAGCCACAGTACAAACAGGAGCTGATGGTTATTTTGGAAGAGGCAAGAGAGGCAGGCCTAATTAGCGACAAGGAGTTTGAGTTCTTAACACCAGTGGCTCCCATTACCCCCACGTTCTATGCGCTGCCTAAAGTCCATAAAGGCACATCTCCACTTAAAGGACGCCCAATTGTCTCAGGAATAGGCAGTATTTCACAGAACGTGGGGGTATATATAGATAGAGTCCTTAGGTATTTTGTTACATCATTGCCGTCTTTTACAAGGGACACCATGGACCTTCTGTCTAAACTAGATGGGATTGAGGTGGAGAGCAACACCCTACTGGGAGGTATTGATGTCGAATCACTCTATTCCTCAATCCCACACGACAAAGGTATTCAGGCAGTGACCTATTATCTCTCCACGAGGGGGAACCTATATGCAGAGTCATAATGCCCTTGTCATTAAACTTATGGAGTTTATCTTGGTCCACAATTACTTTCTCTTCGACGGACGCTACTATCACCAACTCAAGGGGACTGCCATGGGCAGTCCCTGTGCGCCAACCTATGCTAACATCTTTTTAGGTTGGTGGGAGGCCATAGTGGCGTTCGTCGAAGAGAAGGAAAGATTTTTGGAATATGTCCCCTTGTGGACACGCTATATTGATGATGTCTTCATTCTATGGACAGGCACTGAGAGTGACTTTAAACAGTTTATGGACTCAATTAATGTTAATGATATAGGGTTGAAGTTTACATATACACTCAGCCTCTCACATCTGGACTTCTTGGATGTGACCATCAAGAAGGATGATCACGGTGGTCTAGTCACTAATGTTTTTCGCAAGGCTACTGCAACGAACAGCCTCCTGAGGTGGGAGAGTTGCCATCCGGGGCCCCTTAAAAAGGGGATCCCCAAAGGGCAATACCTCCGCCTCAGGAGGAACTGTTCACAGGAGAGAGATTTTATTGTGCAGGCGAGGGATCTTAGGGAGAGGTTCAGAGAACGTGGCTACCCTGATCAGGTGCTTACCCCAGCCTTTCAACATGCGGCAACAACTCCTAGGCAGGAATTGCTAGTCCCTAAAATCCAACCTGAAAAATCACACACTTGTAGAGTCATAGGTACCTTTGATAATAAATCTACACAAGTCCGAGAAATTTTACAAAGGCATTGGAGTATCTTAATGATGGACAAAGATATAGCACCTTTAGTGGGCAATTACCCACTAATTACGTACTGAAAAGGGAGAAGTGTAGGGGATAACATCACTCAAAGTCATCTAGCACCCCCCTCACCCTCTAAGACATGGCTGGGCAGTGGTACGACGAATGGATCTTACAAATGCGGCCACTGTAAGGCCTGCCCCTTTATGAGGAAAACGGAAAGTAGCACTGTGCGATCACTTGATAAAATGTTTAAAATCAAAGGTATGATTAACTGTAGTACAAAAGCAGTTATCTATGTCGCCATATGCTCCTGCAACCTACTATATGTAGGCAAAACTATTAGAGAACTGCGCCGTAGAGTGCTTGAGCATATAGGTGACATCCGCAATAAAAGGGACACAGCAGTGGCGAGGCATATTAATGAATCTCATGGGGGTGATCCTCAACATCTAGAATTTTTGGGCATAGAAAAGATGCGACCCTCACCGAGAGGAGGTAATCTGGACCAGATGCTGCTTCAACATGAGACACGTTGGATTTATACTTTAGATTCAGTAACCCCCAAGGGACTTAATGAGCGATTGTGCTATACTAGTTTCCTTTAGTTGTGGCTTTGACCGCTGGGGATATTTCTAGGGGTGACTATAGGTAGTTAGTGGGGGCTGTAGTCAGCCTCTGAGCTAGGACACACCCCTTAACTAGGGATGTGTAGGGTATCCTAGACTAGGTTCCTGTGCGGGACCGCCCTTTTTAGGGCGGCCACCCCGCCTAGGTTTAGGGACTAGTTTTAGGGTCTAATAGCGTGTATCTAGGTCCACTAGGCCCCCGCATATTCTCCCTCCCCCCCCCCCTTTCAAGCTAGGGGTTCCCCTCTCCCCAGCGGCCATTCGCGCCTCAATTACAGCTGTTTTTATCTTACTTATTTGTTTAATCTATGCGCAATTTCTCATTAAGATATGGGCTTCCCTGTGCCTCTCCCCTGGGGTCCCTCTGCCTGCATCGTTCCTCCTTACATAGATTCTTTGATTAGTAGGAGGTCCACTACTTTAATCTGATTGGATATGTTTGTTCAGTATCATTTACATCACTTGGTAACACTTTCCTCATCATTACTAATCCGGGTTTTCTCTTTGGTGTAATCTGGACTTATCCAAATAAAGCCCTTTTAGTTCATGGGCCAGCTTACCTCTGACCCATGAACCGTACTTATCCCACGGAGCTCAAAGGGCTAACTGTTCTTTGCCCGCTACCCCGTGATACGAGCGGTGTGTAGGTTACGCCCTCCAGCGTCAGGCGTTCGCATGGAGACGGCAGACGGGTGGAGACTCCTCCCATGGCTCCGGAAGCGGATAAGACGTCAGACGCTGTTAGCTCCGGACATGTGTGTGAGAAGCCGGCATACAGCTCGGCTCCCTGCCACTGCGGGTTACACACATTGTCCGGAGCGCTTCACACTTACCTCTTGCGCCAGAACCGTGAGTAAAATTCTTCCCTTGCAGGTATTGATCATAACTACCATAAGGGATAGGTGGAGAACAATATATTCCTCTATGCTTTATTACAGGTTTCACGTCGAGTCCCGACAGGACCGTGAGTGTATTGTTTTTGTACTGTGGCTAGCATCTCCCCTTCCCAGCTACGACATGGTGTACTGAATATGGTTTCCTGTTGTCTGCATCTTTCTTACAGGTTGAATCTGGGAAGGGTGAAGGAAGCGTTTCCGATACTTCGAGCCACATCCTGGCTATAGACCATTATCCAATAAATCACTGTGGATAAATGATTTTTTGTTTTATGGCATCCATTTGTTGAGCCCCTGAGGAGGACACATGCTACTTTGTGCCGAAACGCGTAGGGCCGTTGTGTCATGGGATACATCTAGTCCCTCTGGGCACCACAAGAGGGCACCATACAAGGTTAGTCAAATCTATATTTTTTGTTTTAACTTTTTTATTGAAATTTTTTTTAAAGTATTTATTTAGGTTTTGCAAATATTAATAACAAACACTGGCAACATGTCAAAATAGAAACAATCACATACAATAGCACTCCCGCGAGGTCCCAGAGACCAGCACCATCATCTTAATAAGGAGGGAGAGTACACTAAAATGGGGACCCGTGTAGCAGAAGAGCAATTCTGAGACTCAACAAAAGGAGGCCCACACAGACAGACAACCAGACATACAGCAAACACACTTCCCAGCACCATTCCCCCCCCCACCCCACCCCCAGCACACAAAATGGAAGAGTACACCGGTGAATATTTGTTTACCAAAGATATCCACCGGGACAGCGGGGGGGGGGGGGGGGGGGGGGGAGGTTGGAGGTATCCTTCCACTTCATAACTACTACTTCATTAACAAGCACACTACAGGGTCAATGAGAAAAGGGAATTCCAATTGGTCCACCAGAAACCCCATCACCTCCCTCCAGGAGACTGCAATGACGGGGCACTCCCACACAGGATGCAAGAAGGTACCAACTTCTGAGGAGCATCGAAAGCACAGGTCCGACAGAGAGAGTTCAATACACTTAAGCCAAGCAGGGGTATTATACAACCATAGGACATATCTGGATTGGATCAGCATATCTCTACTGCTAACAACTGTAGTGTAATAAGAGCCTTGAACCTCCCTCCATTGACCCTTAGTCAGACCAGGAATATCAACTACCTATTTATGGAAGGCTAGGGAGAAGGGGCTAGGCTCTAGCGACTGACTCCATGCGATCCCCAAAAACTGGCCTCCTGTAACCCATATAGGTGAGGTAAATGCACGTTCCTCCCCAAGGGTGCCCT
Organism: Hyla sarda; assembly: GCF_029499605.1. NCBI lineage: Eukaryota > Metazoa > Chordata > Amphibia > Anura > Hylidae > Hyla > Hyla sarda. The sequence goes on from NC_079192.1 coordinate 71,876,827, forward strand.
GGGAGATAACAAGGGCTGTGGAAACCCTTATCGACACCACGGACCACACCTTAGCTCCAGTTAACAGAGGAATAGGACAGGAAGAGCCAGAGTGCTACCTGTAGAGCGTATTGGTCAGAGTTTCATAAGATCCCATAAGCGCCCCAGCCAGAACAGTTGCCGAATTGGACAGATCCAGGTCGACCCACCACGTTGCATAGACCAACTGAGAGGCAAGAAACATTTTTTTTGAAGAACTAAACATAAAAGAGTTAACACAGCATACATATGCATATGGTGTCATAGAAGGAAAACCAATTCACAAATCTGTAAAAGAAAACAAAGCATCACAAATACAACAGTAGGTAGCGACATGTGGAAGGTGGTCCTATAGTAACCCCGTAGGAAAAACGGATAGATTTAACTATGAAGGCTAAAGTAATATAAAATGTTTGATCGTATGTGTATGTAAGAACACTTAACATTCTGACAATAAATCTCTATTTTCATAGATTAAAATACTATATTTTTATCAACTCAAATGGTAAAATGCTTAATTTCCAAAAGATCAGATATTTTATTCGCATAACTAATAGTGGGATACTTTCTTTAGCCATTTTAATTGGTTTGATAGCGAGAAATAAAACAAACTTTCATCAGAAAAGTTATATACATTGGGTTTTGCTGATGTGCAGAACAATTTGTGTCCTTTAAACAGAAAGCGGAGTTCAAAGTCACTCTAAATGATATCTGTATGTTAATTGTTCTCCAGCTGTATGCATGTATGTATATTTATTTCTGACAATGGAGACACTCATTTTCTGTCTGCCCATACAGTATATTTGTTCAGCTCATGAGCAATTTGCTGGAGGGTATCAGAAATGTAGGTGGCAAGGTCAGGCAATGCATGTCAGAACAGCCTGTGAATAATTAGGGCTTTTAATTGTTCCCTTTGGGAAAGATCTAGAGAATAGGAGCCATTGATGACTGATGATAGATTTGGGCTTTTTTGGAGGATGGCACAGTGCTGCGTGCTTGGATGAATATGTGCATATTCTACTATGAGCAAACATTATATATGCTCGGTGAATATAGATGAAGTTGTCCTGTATATATTTGTAAACCAACAAACACTTAGTAGATAGGGGGGAAGAAATAGGGGGGTGACATATAAACCCTCATGCACTATCTCTTTAATTACTGTAGTGACCCCCAAAGTGTAGCAGCATGTACTAAGACTCCCACTGAAACTATACACCCAAAAAGAAAATTGGAGTCATGTCAAATTAATTATAAACTTTATTGAATCAAAAACTCATAAAAACAGGCACATAATGTGCAAAGGAGGAACATAACAACACATGGGAAAAGGTAAAATGCTGCCCCGGAACCTGCGCTGTCACATGAGTTGAAGCTATGGCAAAAATGTGATGACAATAGTGCACTAGGGAAGGTAGCTATAGTTGATATTGCACTAACCCCTGTAATTAGATGGCAGTATATACATAAGTCACACTGTAAGGTGGACTAAAGGGGGTGTTCAAGATAAATGCAAGAAGTGCTGGAGTAAACATAAAAAGAACACCAACCCATAAAAGTGCAGTGTGCAAGTGCAGAATATGAACAGCAGACAACTCACAGGGTCCAAGGCAGCGTCACCCCAACGCACGTTTTGGCACGTTCAAGCCTTCGTCCGGGAGTGTATATATTTATATGTGCCTGAACAAAGTGGACATCTCTACAAGCGGGTATTTGTTGATACATGTGTAAGGCATAATTGTTTGCACCTTCATGTAACTTTGTTATATAAACTGTCTCATAATACTAATTAGCTATGCTCAAGGTGTTTTACAATGAAGGTCCATTGCTTACTTTAAAGGGGTATAATAATAATAATAATAATAATAATAATAATAATTATCAAGGAGCCATGTTAGGCCATGGTCACACGGCAGAATTTCCATGTGAAATTCCGCAGTAGAATTCCGCACAGACATTCAGCTGCAGCAGAGCCCCATTGATTTCAAAGGGATTCTGCTGCACTGTTCACACTGCAGAATTTCCATGTCAGACGTTTTTGCAGTGGAAATTCTGATTCTGGCGTCTGTAGAAAGAATAGACATGGTTTGCCGAAGCTCCGCTGTCAGTGAAATGTCCACACAGAAATGCCACCATGTGAACATAGCCTCAGAAGCACCTTTATTGGATATCCATTAACTGAGACCCACAGTCACACCTGAAGCAAGGGTTTCATGGCACTTCATAGAATGAGGAAAGACATTTTCACAATGTTGGCACTTCACCATTGATGTAAATTGGCTTTTTGATCCAAGTCTATGCCAAAGATTTTTTTTTATTACAGCTACGGATGAGCGAATCGAATCTGACGAATACAAATTGGTTACGAATTTCAGGAAAAATTGGATTTGCAACGAATGTGAATAGTGCCATGATTCTATCGTGCGAATCGCTTCATCAAACTCTATTTAGTGTGGTCTAGGCTCCAGGGCATCTAAAATGGTAGATCCACATGTGAGGACATGGGGCAAGGAATCCTAGGAAGGTGGGAACAAGGGTCGGCGGGATGACCCTGAATCAAATGAAGGATGCAGCCTATCAGCAGCCAGCCACACCTGTGATGTCACAGCCCTATATAATCGGCAGCCATCTTTCGGCCAGTCACTTCAGCCTTTTGTTGCAGAGAGAGAGAGAGAGAGAGATGGACACAGAGCAGTGTGTGTTGCACAGAAAAGCATTTATTCAGCAGCGATTCACCTCCCAGTCACATCAGCGTTCTATTACAGAGAGGGACAGAGAGCAATGGGTGTTGCACAGAAAAGCTTTTTTACAGCAGCAATTCACATCAAGCCCAAATCCAGCCTAGAAGCACTGATAGGGAAGGGAGAGAGATTGAGAGAAAAAGTGCAATTTTGGTTGCAGTACACAGCGACTGTGTGCTGCACCACTGGTTTGGAAAACAACTTACTATAAGCTAGTGCTACTATAAGCTAATAGTGTTCATTCTTTGCGCGGATTCCGCAAGCACTGCATAGCCGTCAATGGTGACGGGTCAGTGCCCCACGGCCCTAGTGCCGAAGCAACGTCGGCAGCGGCCGCCAGGCGGAATCTCCGCTTGCGGAATTCAGCGAACAGAGATTCCGTAGTGTGAACGCACCCTTACAGGGGAAGTTTTTACCCCCACCTGCTACAATGGACAATACGTTGTTCCTTCCACTTTTTAGAGGTCTTCACATCAATACTTGGTGATGTAGTTGGCACATAGTGTTTTTGGCACACCTTTACTTTTGTTTGTTTTAAAAAAAAATTTGGGGTCCATATATTTTATCCTCAGCAAATTATTAAAAGTAAAGTTTAACGTAATGCATATCCTCAGTACTTCAAACGGTGTCATTCAGCCACTTTGTGGTCTCTTTATGCTGCTGCCAACTCCAGGCTGTGCCATTCAGACACTTTATGTTTTGCTCCAGCTGCCACAAACTCCAGGCTTTTTCATTCAGCCATTATATGTTCTGCTCAGGCTGCCACAAATTCCAGGCTGTGTCATTCAGCCACTATGTGGTCTCCTCATGCTGTTGCCAACTCCAGGCTGTTACGCCTAGCGCTCCGGGTCCCCGCTCCTCCCCGGAGCGCTCACGGCGTCTTTCTCCCTGCAGCTCCCCGGTCAGTCCCGCTGACCGGGAGCGCTGCACTGTCATGGCCGTTGGGGATGCGATTCGCACAGCGGGACGCGCCCGCTCGCGAATCGCATCCCAGGTCACTTACCCGTTCCCGTCCCCTGCTGTCATGTGCTGGCGCGCGCGGCTCCGCTCTCTAGGGCGCGCGCGCGCCAGCTCCCTGAGACTTAAAGGGCCAGTGCACCAATGATTGGTGCCTGGCCCAATTAGTTTAATTGGCTTCCACCTGGTCCCTGACTATATCTGACCTCCTCCCATGCACTCCCTTGCCGGATCTTGTTGCCCTTGTGCCTAGTGAAAGCGTATTGTGTGTCTAAAGCCTGTGTACCAGAACTTCTGCTATCCACCCTGACTACGAACCTTGCCGCCTGCCCCCGACCTTCTGCTACGTCCGACCTTGCTTCTGTCTACTCCCTTGTACCTCGCCTATCATCAGCAGTCAGAGAGGTGACCCGTTGCTAGTGGATACGACCTGGTCACTACCGCCGCAGCAAGACCATCCCGCTTTGCGGCGGGCTCTGGTGAAAACCAGTAGTGACTTAGAACCGGTCCACTAGCGCGGTCCTCGCCAATCCCTCTCTGGCACAGAGGATCCACTACCTGCCAGCCGGCATCGTGACAGTAGATCCGGCCATGGATCCCGCTGACGTCCCTCTGCCTTATATCTCTGATATCACCACGGTGGTTGCCCAGCAATCCCGACAGATCGCCCATCTAACCCACCAGCTGTCGGAAGTATTCACCATTGTGCAGCAACTTCAGTCGCAACTTCAGCAGCAATCATCTCCTCCGCCAGCTCCTGCACCCCTTCCGCAGCGAGTGGCCACTCCTAGCCTCCGCCTGTCCTTGCCGGACAAATTTAATGGGGACTCTAAGTTTTGCCGTGGCTTTCTTTCGCAATGTTCTCTGCACTTGGAGATGATGTCGGACCAGTTTCCTACTGAAAGGTCTAAGGTGGCTTTCGTAGTCAGCCTTCTGTCTGGAAAAGCTCTGTCATGGGCCACACCGCTCTGGGACCGCAATGACCCCGTCACTGCCTCTGTACACTCCTTCTTCTCGGAAATTCGAAGTGTCTTTGAGGAACCTGCCCGAGCCTCTTCTGCTGAGACTGCCCTGCTGAACCTGGTCCAGGGTAATTCTTCCGTTGGCGAGTACGCCATACAATTCCGTACTCTTGCTTCTGAACTTTCCTGGAATAATGAGGCCCTCTGCGCGACCTTTAAAAAAGGCCTATCCAGCAACATTAAAGATGTTCTGGCCGCACGAGAAACTCCTGCTAACCTGCATGAACTCATTCATCTAGCCACGCGCATTGACATGCGTTTTTCTGAGAGACATCAAGAGCTCCGCCAGGAAAAAGACTTAGATCTCTGGACACCTCTCCCACAGTCTCCACTGCAATCTGCGCCTAGGCCTCCCGCCGAGGAAGCCATGCAAGTGGATCGGTCTCGCCTGACCCTGGAAGAGAGGAATCGCCGTAAGGAAGAGAATCTTTGTCTGTACTGTGCCAGTACCGAACATTTTTTGGTGGATTGCCCTATCCGTCCTCCACGTCTGGGAAACGCACGCTCGCACCCAGCTCTCGTGGGTGTGGCGTCTCTGGATGCTAAGTCGGCTTCTCCACGTCTCACGGTGCCTGTACGGATTTCTACTTCAGCCAGCTCTTCCCTCTCAGCCGTGGCCTGCCTGGACTCTGGTGCTTCTGGGAATTTTATTCGGGAGTCCTTGGTGAATAAATTCCGCATTCCGATGACCCGTCTTGTCAAGCCACTCCACATTCCTGCGGTCAACGGAGCCAGGTTGGATTGCACCGTGCGTTACCGCACGGAGCCCCTCCTAATGTGCATCGGACCTCATCACGAGAAAATTGAATTTTTGGTCCTTCCCAATTGCACTTCCGAAATTCTCCTTGGACTACCCTAGCTTCTACACCATTCCCCAACCATGGACTGGTCCACTGGGGAGATCAAGAGTTGGGGTCCCTCTTGTTCCAAGGACTGCCTTAAACCGGTTCCCAATACTCCCTGCCGTGACCCTGTGGTTCCTCCTGTATCCGGTCCCCCTAAGGTCGTTAGGGACTCTGCCTGCCACAGAAAATGCCTCTCCCCCCCTCCCAGTCCCTTCAGGCAAGCCTCTGTGTCCCCTCATGGCTCCCGTCCTTGTGTCTCCCTGCCCCGTGCCAAGCTTCACCCTCTGCCCTCCCTCCCCATTCCTACTCCTGCTGTACTGCCTGCCATTGAGGAAACCATCCATTCCTTCCCGGTGTCCTCATCCCAGGGGAGGCAGTCACCGGACAAAAAAAAGGGGAGACCTAAGGGGGGGGGTACTGTTACGCCTAGCGCTCCGGGTCCCCGCTCCTCCCCGGAGCGCTCACGGCGTCTTTCTCCCTGCAGCTCCCCGGTCACTCCCGCTGACCGGGAGCGCTGCACTGTCATGGCCGTTGGGGATGCGATTCGCACAGCGGGACGCGCCCGCTCGCGAATCGCATCCCAGGTCACTTACCCGTTCCCGTCCCCTGCTGTCATGTGCTGGCGCGCGCGGCTCCGCTCTCTAGGGCGCGCGCGCGCCAGCTCCCTGAGACTTAAAGGGCCAGTGCACCAATGATTGGTGCCTGGCCCAATTAGTTTAATTGGCTTCCACCTGGTCCCTGACTATATCTGACCTCCTCCCATGCACTCCCTTGCCGGATCTTGTTGCCCTTGTGCCTAGTGAAAGCGTATTGTGTGTCTAAAGCCTGTGTACCAGAACTTCTGCTATCCACCCTGACTACGAACCTTGCCGCCTGCCCCCGACCTTCTGCTACGTCCGACCTTGCTTCTGTCTACTCCCTTGTACCTCGCCTATCATCAGCAGTCAGAGAGGTGACCCGTTGCTAGTGGATACGACCTGGTCACTACCGCCGCAGCAAGACCATCCCGCTTTGCGGCGGGCTCTGGTGAAAACCAGTAGTGACTTAGAACCGGTCCACTAGCGCGGTCCTCGCCAATCCCTCTCTGGCACAGAGGATCCACTACCTGCCAGCCGGCATCGTGACACAGGCTGTGTCATTCAGCCACTATATTGTCTCCTCATTCTTCTGCCTCCCCCAGGCTGTGTCACTCAGCCACTATATGTTCTCCTCCTACTGCCGCAAACTCCAGGCTGTGTAATTTAGCAACTATTTGCTGCCGCCAACTCCACGCTGTGTCATTTTGCCACTATATGTTCTCCTCATGCTGCCTCCACCTCCACGCTGTGTCTCTCAGCCACTAAATGGTCTCCTCATGCTGCTGCCACCTCCACGCTGTGTCATTCAGGCACTATATGCTCTTCTCATGCTGTCGCAAACTCCAGGCTGTGTTATTCAGACACTATAAGGTCTCCTCATGCTGCCGCCACCCCCACGCTGTGTCATTCAGCCACTATATTTTCTCCTCATGCTGCCGCACACTCCAGGCTGTGTCACTTAGCCTCTATGTGTTCTTCTCATGCTGCCGCCACCTCCCCTCTGGCTGAATTTCACCACCTCAGTGGCTTTGTCAAGAGGCATGTGGGCAATAGCAGCTAAAAATGCCGACCTCACTCTTTATAACCTTCTACCATGATGTCACAGTCTTTGAAATCATAGTGGAAGGTTATAAAGAGTGAGGTCAGCGTTTTTAGCTGCCATTGCCCACATGCCTCTTGATAAAGCCACTGAGGTGGTAAAATGTTTAGGGGGGCAGTGAAAATTGGTTTTAGTTAACTGCGTACCTCAGCCAGTATTAATAGAGAGGGACATTAACTGCAGGAATGTCCACCACAATCATAACAACACTAAAGGAGCTAGTAAAGCCCTGTTATATAACGATCATTTAATGGCTGAGTGCATGCAGTGTTTTTAACAAGTGTGATTCCTTTTCACCAATTTAAGTTGGTTTATGGACCCAATTAATAAAGTCTTGTATATAAGTTATTAACACTATATTATTTAAACTTTAATGGTTGGGAACTCAAGGGTATTTTTGGACCACCCTGTGGTCTTTTCGTAATTTATAAATTCGCCCTCCAACCGTTTGGTCTCAATTCCAGATGTAAGATCGCGTATGCACTGCTCTTCACTCCCAGGTGTACCAGGGAAGCTATACCCGAGAGCAGCACATGCGGAGAATGTACCTCTACTGCATGTCAAGACAAAAGCAGGCACCATTAGAACTGCAATGGTGGGGTATAGGTGATCAATCATTTTTTTTTTTTTATACTACCTTAAACACACTTAAACATATAAAATATTTGTCAGACATTCCCTTTAAAAATAATAAACTGTCCTTATAATACCTGGACATGCCGGTCCTTTCCAAAGCAAGAGATACACTGTACATTACCCTCTGCTCTTACTAATCAATAAAGGTCCTGACCACAAAGAATTCAGAACTGCCTAAAAGTATATTGATTTTTTGTCTCACCTTACAGAAAAAGCCATGTTTTGATAAGTGCATCATAATTCAGACTTCAACTACTTTATTTTCAACAATGACTTCTTTCGAATAATCAGATGATCAATCATTGTGGTTGAATCACTTGATGCAATTTTCCAATGGTTATAAATAAGAAAAGACTATTTGCTACATTTTGCTGATACACTGCACAGGGGTAATATTCGATGGTGTCTTTGGTCACCCGAATGTCCCAAAATTGAGTCATCAATACAAGTGAATGGTGAAGTAGTATTGTAATTAAATTAATTCCTATTGGAAAGCAATATTTACCATAAATGTTATCCAGTTGCTTTCCATGTAGTTGGATTAAAAATTTCAAGGAGAAAATAGATGACAAAGACGGCACTCACCAAAAAGGTCTTCTTTATGCAAATTCTGTGGTGCTTACAGACTTCCTCTAGTCGGTTTACACCGGCTAGAGGAACCACATTGTTTACATCCCAGAGATCTCTTTCAAAGGGGTTATTCAACATAAGGTGACTTTAGTAATCAAGTGTCATACAGTAATGGACATGCTTACCGAAGTCCTTTGCTTGTGTTGGTGGTAAATGGTCGTGATCTGTGTTCCCCATCATGCTGCTGGTTTGCTTGTGTTTGCTGTTTTGTTTGTGTGAACTGGCTATTTCCATTTTGTGTGCCCTCCTTCCACCTACAATCTCCAGGATCCTTTGTTTTCAAGAGGGAGGTGACTTATCTCCTTCCCACACATCAACCACCTAACCTATTTCAGCATAGCAAGGCTCCCTTCGATGTGCACTGTGCTTGAAACTACAATTCCCTGCAGCCCTGTGGAAAATGATCTGCCTCCCAACCAGTAGTCTCTTAACCCATTGAAGCACAGACATGCTCCCTTTCAACACATAACTAGTGATGAATTGTCTCAGGCCTCACTGCAACCTGGGAAAGGCCTGAGACAACACTCAATTTGTATGCTGCTAAAAATTAACAAAGATTAAGAATTGTGAGACCAGCCATCAAATGCAGGTACAGACATTATATTATGAACTACACTAACTTTACAGCCCCTGTAGGGCAGTGAAACAATGAAAAAAAAATCCCCCCCCCCCACATAAAAAAATCCTGAAATACCCCTTTAAATATAGGTATAAAGATCATAGACGCATACACAAGAGACTACTTTCATTTATTTAGTATTTTTTCCCTGAGTTTCGGATTCAGAATTAAGCATCTGATTATTCTTGGCCCGAATTTAACCAAACAAGCTGAACTGTAGAGAAAAGAGAAGCTGCTTACGGTTTAATTATTTTCTCATTTTCCTTGCCTCAAATGCAGAAAGTGTATGTTTCTGCCACGAGGAATCATCAATTAGCATTTTCTGCCATTTTGTACGGAGATTAATTCTACATCCATTCTGTAAATCCACAGCGAGCCTGTAATCTGAGCGGGTATTTGTAGAGAGCGTTCCCTACTCTCCCTTTAAGTACGTTCCACTAATTGTATACTAATGAGCACTGGATGAATTAGAAAACCTCTTTCTCATGAATGAATTATGAAGAAGTTTATGGAGGGCTGTTCCAGGTCTATCCCCTCTAATGGAATCCCACATAGAAATTTGCGTGCTGTATGGTCTAATTAATTTGCCTGCTGTAAAATGAACTGCCTTTTCTCCCCCTGCACACATTTACTTCCCTCCGATGCTATTCATTTGCATTGTTAAGCATTTAACCTTTTTGGTGCCAGTGTCATTTTTTATATTTAATGGTGTAGGTCGGCGTACGCAAATAACTAGGTGTCATGGCCACCTTTCCATCGTCAAAATTGTTCCTGTCATGTCAGATAACTGTCAGATAACATTACAAAAAACTATTAGGTGTGTTAGTGATTGCAAAACAATGTGCCTCCAGCAGAACGCTGTCCGGTCATGCTGGAAGTTGTAGTTTTGGAACAGCTGGATGTTTTGCACCCTGGTTTGGAAACACTGGTGTGTGTGTGTGTGTACACTAAGAGCAGCACTGTTTCTAGCCATTAAAAAATTTACAACTAGCCCTCCCCTGACATGTTACACTCTTCAGAGCTTCTTCAGAGGTCGGCCTGCCATAAAATGAATGGCCTTGTCCCCCCCCCCCCCCCCCCCTGCACACATTTACTTCACTCCATTGCTATTTATTTGCATTGTTAAGCATTTAACCTTTTAAGTGCCAGTGTTATTTTTTATATTCAATGATTTTGGCATGCTCAAACAACTAGGTGTAATGGTCACCTTTCCATCATTGAAAGCGTATCTGTCATGTCTACTTAGCAGCTGTTAGTGTTTCCCAACCAGTGTTCCTTAAGCTATTGAAAAACTGCAACTGCCAGCATGTCCGGACAGCCGAAGGCTGTCCTGGCATGCTGACAGTTGCAACTTTGCAACAGCTGGAGACACCCTGGTTGGAAAACACTGGTGTGTGTACACAAAAAGAAGTACTTTTTCAACTAATATATAACTTATAACTAGCCCCCCTGACATGTTTCACTCCTTAAAGCTTCATCAGAGGTCTGAGCTATTGGCCGAAGGCTGTTCGGGCATGCTGGGAGCTGTAGTTTTGCAACAGCTGGATGCACTCTAGTTGGGAAACACTGGTGTATGTTCACAAAGAGCAGCAATATTTTTAGCAATATAACTTACAGCTTCCCTGACATGTTTCGATCCTCAGAGCTTCATTAAGCTCTGAGGAGTGTAACATGACATGGGGGATAGTTGTCTTTGTGCTTTAACCCCTTAAGGACCCAGCCCATTTTCACCTTAAGGGCCAGGGGCATTTTTTGAACATCTGACCACTGTAATTTTAAAGGGGTACTCCGCCCCTAGACATCTTACCCCTATCCAAAGGATAGGGGATAAGATGTCTGATCGCGGGGGTCCCGCTGCTGGGGAGAACCGGGATCTCGGCTGCAGCATCCCTCTGCCATTACTACACAGAGCAAACTCGCTCTGTGCGTAATGATGGTCAATACAGGGGCCGGAGCATCGTGATGTCACTGATCCGCCCCCTCATGATGTCACGACCCGCCCCCTCAATACAAGTTTATGGGAGGGGGCGTGGTAGCCATCACGCCCCCTCCCACAGACATGCATTAAGGGGGAGGGTCGTGACATCACAAGGGGTGACGTCATGATGCTCGGGCCCCTGTATCGCCCGTCATTACGCACGGAGCAAGTTAGCTCTGTGCAGTAATGACAGCGGGATGCTGCAGCCGAGATCCTGGTTGTCCCCAGCAGCTGGACCCGTGCTATCAGATATCTTATCCCCTATCCAAAGGATAGGGGATAAGATGTCTAGGGGTGGAGTACCCCTTTAAGCATTAATAACTCTGGGATGCTTTTACTTTTCATTCTGATTCTGTGATTGTTTTTTCATGACATATTCTACTTTATGTTAGTGGTAAATTTTTGTCGATACTTGCATCATTTCTTGGTGAAAAATTCCAAAATGTTATGAAAAATTTGAAAATGTAGCATTTTTTTTACTTTTAAACTCTCTGCTTAAAATGAAAATGGACATCCCAAATAAATTATATATTGATTCACATATACAATATGTCTACTTTATGTTGGCATCATAAAGTTGACATGTTTCTACTTTTGGAAGACATCAGAGGGCTTCAAAGTTCAGCAGCAATTTTCCAATTTTTCACACAATTTTCTAAATCTGAATTTTTCAGGAACCAGTTCAGCTTTGAAGTGCATTCGAAGGGCCTTCTTATTAGAAATTCCCCATAAATGACCCCATTGTAAAAACTGCACCCCTCAAAGTATTCAAAATGACATTCAGAAAGTTTGTAAACCCTTTAAGTGTTTCACAGGAATAGCAGCAAAGTGAAGGAGAAGATTCAAAATCTTAATTTTTTACACTCGCATGTTCTAGTAGATGCATGTTCTAGTAGATGCAGGGGTAAAAGGAGAGAAATCACCCTAAAATTTGTAACCCAATTTCTCTTGAGTAAGGAAATATCTGGATGTCAAGTGCACTGTGGGTGCAGTAGAGGACTCAGAAAGGAAGGAGCGACAATGGGATTTTGGAGAGTGGGTTTTTCTGAAATGTTTTTTGTTGGGGGGCATATCACATTTAGGAAGCCCCTATGGTGCCAAAACAGCAAAAACACATGACAAACTATTTTGGAAACTACACCCCTCAAGGAACGTAACAAGGGGTACAGTAAGCCATAACACCCCACTGGTGTTTGACGACTTTTCGTTAAAGTTGGATGTGTAAATTAATTTACATTTTTTTTCACTAAAATGCATTTTTTCCCCAAATTTTTCATTTTTGCAAGGGGTAATAGGAGAAAATGTCTCCCAAAATGTGTAACCCCATCTCTTCTGAGTATGGAAATACCCCATGAATGGACATCAAGTGCACTGCGGGCGAACTACAATGCTCAGAAGAGAAGGAATCACATTTGGCTTTTGGAAAGCAAATTTTGCTGAAATGGTTTTTGGGGGGCATGTCAGGTTTTTGGAGGGCATTTAGGAAGCCCCTATGGTGCCAGAAAACAGCAAAAAGAAAAAAGAACAGCAAAAAGAAAAACAGCAAACAAAATAGTATACCATTTTGGAAACTGTACCCCTCAAGGAATGTAACAAAGGGTAAAGTGAGCCTTAACACCCCACAGGTTTTTGATGACTTTAAAGTCGGATGTGTAAATGAAAAAAAAAATTACAATTGGAGAAAATGGAGAAAATGCCCCCCAAAATTTGTAACCCCATTTGTTCTGAGTATGGAAATACCCCATGTGTGGACGTCAAGTGAGCTTTTGGAGAGATAATTTGGTTGTAATAGAAGTCGGGGGCCTTGTGCATTTACAAAGCCCCTCCATGGTGACACAACAGTGGACCTCCCCCCACATGTGACCCCAATTTGGAACCTACACCCCTCACTGAATTTAATAAGGGGTGCAGTGAGCATTTACACCCCACTGGCATTTGACAGATCTTTGGAACAGTGAGCTGTGCAAATGAAAAATTATATTTTTCATTTCACGAACCACTGTTCCAAAAATCTGTCAGACACCTGTGGGGCATAAATGCTCAGTGTGCCCCTTATTACATTACGTGAGGGGTATAGTTTTCAAAATGGGGTCATATGTGGGGGGGGGGTCCATTTTTCTGGCACTATGGGGGCTTTGTAAACACACGTGGCCTTCAATTCCGGGCACATTTTCTCTCCAAAAGTCCATTGGCGCTCCTTCTGTTCTGAGCATTGTAGTTTGCCCACAGACCACTTTACATCCACAGATGGGGTATGTTCTTACTCAGAAGAAATGGGGTTAAAAATGTGGGGGGGGGGTTTCCTATTTTCCCTTGTGAAAATGAAAAATTTAGGCTAACACCAGCATTTTAGTAAAACATTTTTATTTTCTCATTCAACTTTACCGAAAATTCATCAAACACCTGTGGGGTGTTATGGGTCACTATACCACTTGTTACGTTCCGTGAGGGGTGTAGTTTGCAAAATGGGGGTCACACATGGGTATTTATTGTTTTGCGTTTATGTCAGAACCACTGTAAAATCAGCCACCCCTGTGCAAATCACCAATTAAGGCCTCAAATGTACATAGTGCTCTCTTACTACTGAGCCTTGTTGTGCGCCCGCAGTGCATTTTACGCCCACATATGGGGTATTTCCGTACTCAGAAAAAATGGCGTTACAAATTTTGGGGGTCTTTTTTTCCTTTTACCTCTTGTGAAGATAAAAAGTATGGGGCAACACCAGCATGTTAGTGTAAAAATGTTTCTTTTTTTATACTAACAGGCTGGTGTAGACCCCAACTTTTCCTTTTCATAAGGATAAAAGGAGAAAAAGCCCCCCAAAATTTGTAACACAATTGCTCCTATGTGCGGAAATACCCCATATGTGGCCCTAAACTGTTTCCTTGAAATACGACAGGGCTCCAAAGTGAGAGAGCGCCATGCGCATTTGAGGACTAATAGTGGTCTCCAAACTGTAGATCTCCAGATGTTGCTAGGCAACTACTCACCGGCTTCCGTAGTCTGTACCAGGGAGCCGCACGTCATCGCCGCTGATTGACGCCAATAAGGCATCTTCACCGCAGCTGCCAGTGACTGGAGAGTTCCCCCGTTCTGCCAGGACTACCTTGAGTGGGCAGAGCAGGGGAACCAGACTTTAATCCCTCCGCCCCTATCTGCTATTGGTCAGTCACTTCTGACTGATCAATAGCAGGGATAGGAGGGGTGGCACCCCTGTCACCTCACTCCTATCGATTCAGGGGGATAATGGGTGCCTTGGACACCCACGATCCCCCTTATTTTCTGGGTCACTGGGTAACTGGAGACCCGTATGACCTGGAATCGACACAGATTGCCGGTCTGAATTGACCGGCGATTTGCAGTGATCGCCGACAGGGGGGGTCTCATGAACCCCCCAGGTGTTTGTACGGGGTGCCTACTGAGAGATTTCAGCAGGCTTCCCGGTCTGGCCCCCGCCCGGTGAGCAGCGGGACCGGAATTCCCACAGGCTTACAGGTACACCCCTGGTCCTTAAGTACCAGGGAGCCAGGGCGTACCCGCCATCCTTAAGGTGTTAAAGGCTTTTGTTGCCAGTGTGGACTGCAGCCACCAACAATAATATCACATGCAGGAATGCAGAGCAATATAATTTGCATTGTTCTATATATGTTTAGCTGTACTAGTAGGGGCACGTTATACTTACTGGCTCAAAGGCTAAGTGCCAGAATGCAGTGCAATTAACTGCTTACCATCCCTGTGAGGGTTGGTTGCAACAGTGAGGCACTATAAGCACCTTATTGCATTGGTATAGCAATATTGGTGTTTTGAACGATATTATGTTTGTATTTTACTGTATACCAATAAAAGTTAAGCTTTATAGTGGGAAGTGTTCTTGTGTGGTGTTAATTGGTAGCTTACCCTTGTCTCCAATGGGGTACTGTGTAGTTTGTTGCATATACTGTGCACACACAGGATACTGTTCCTGAACATCTCTAGAGCACACACTCACAGAAGCAGCATGGGGGACATTATAAAACAGTACTGATCAGTAGTAGTAGTAATGCAGCCAGAATTAACTTATCCCCTATCCTGTTAGCTGAATGTGGGGGGTCCAACCGCTTGGGCCTCCCACAATCTCCTGAATGGGACCCCATGTCGCACAGTAAGGAACGCATGTCATCTAGAGGTCTAATACTCATTAAAGGTTATTGCAAACTATTTTCAGTTTCTCTGTATTTGGCTCTCCTTAGCCATTTAAACCTCCTCCACCTACGCCCCCCCCCCCCCCTCCCGTCCATAGACTTTTATGGGAAGTATGTTGATAGCATGTCTCTTCTTTTTAAGTTTTTTTTAGACTAAATAATGTGATCAAAGGTAGGAAGTGGAACCTATAAGTGTAGAAAGAGGCATTTTTCTCTGTTAAGATATGTTTCACAATTTCTTATATTTATCTCTACTATGATCATTTAGGTTGATCACTGCTGTTTTCTGTAATATCTGCAACTGGTGGGTGCATCATTACACTTTAGGTGTCAGGGTTTATGCCCAGAGCTCTGCCTATCTGGCTGTTTCTGTTAGGCGGGGCTTGCGCATTATGCCATGGCTGTACGGTGGCAAATTCAATGCACCAAGGTTTACCCATGCCATTCCTTTGGTGACATAATTTAGCTTTTCTAAGACGTATCCCCTCATCTTTCCTAATCTTTTCTTTAGCTTCTCCTCCTTTGTTATTAGCTCAGTTTGTGGCGTGTTTTGCTAATATCTTTTCTTTGCTGTTCTCTTCATATATAGGCAGATTAATATATTTCCGTATTTTGTATTAAGTCACAACCTGCAAACAAGGAAGTACAAAAGGAAGTGCATCTGAGTCAAGTGATTGACCACAATGTCCTGTGCACAGTGTATGAAGACAATACTGGGGCACTTCTGCTGTGCTGGACTGGGAGAGACTGAGTGGTGAGAATAGTTTTTTTTTTTTTCCCCCTCTCAATCCCTGCCCCTGGCATTTTTTGTTAAGTCTGGAAAACCCCTTTCGACTGGTCATGTTAACAATTTTTAATGCACATTTTATGAGTTCTTTTAGTGGCCTCATATGTTTATTCAATGGATTATTTATGTGTTAGCATTAAAGTGGGCATTCTAGAAGGATATGACACAATGTGTATTGATTTTGTAAGTAATATCACTTTTAATCAGAGATTATAGTAAATCACGCCTATACTTTATTAATATGTTGTCGGTCGTGACACATTTGCAAATCTATATCTATATTCCTTTCTTTTAGTGTGATATGTTTACTGGAAGATAAAGTGGTCTGTTTCATTAATATCCATTTACAACATGCTTATTCCAACATTTGTGATTAAAGGGCATTTCTATCCATTTATATTGGAAGGTGTTAGTGGATTTTATGCATACTGATCACAATGTTTAATGCCGGCCATTTCTTTAAAGGGGTACTCCGGTGGAAAACTTTTTTTTATTATTTTTTTAAATCAACTGGTGATCAGAAAGATAAACAGATTTGTAAATTACTTCTATCAAAAATTCTTAATTCTTCCAGTACTTAAGTTATTAGCGGCTGTATACTACAGAGGAAATTCTAATATGGATTGCCCAATTTTGTGGGGCAATAATTTTTCAGGGTTCACAATAAAGTAAATCTGGCATGCTATCTTTATTCTATCAGTACGATTTCAATGATACCAAACTTGGGTAATTTATGTTTTTTGTTAACCCCTTAGGGACCCCTTAGCCTATTTTCACCTTAAGGACTGAGCAAATTTTCGTTTTTGCATTTTCGCTGTTTCCTCCTTCGCTTCTAAAAAATCATAACGCTTTAAATTTTGCACCTACCAACCCATATAAGGACTTGTTTTTTGCATCACAAATTATACTTTGTAATGACATCACTTAGTTTATAATATAACCTGTGGCGAAACAAAAACAAAAAAAAAAAAACTATTTGTGGGATGAAATAAAAAAATACAAATAAAAAAAAAACATTTTGTAAATTTTGGGGGCTCCTGTTCCTACGCAGTGCAATATTTGATAAATATTTGGTAGTTTGCATTGGTACCATTTTTGTTTTGATGGGACTTTTTGATCGCTTTTTATTAATATTTTTATGGTATATGAAGTGACCAAAAATGCACAATTTTGGACTTTGGTATTTTTTTGTGTGTACGCCATCAGCTGTGTGGTTTAGTTAACCTAATATTTTAATAGTTCGGACATTTATGTATGCGGTGGTACCACATATGATTATTTTTATTCTTTATTGCATTATTTTATTTAAAAATAGGAAAAGGGGGGTGATATAAACTTTTAACAGGGAAGTGTTTAATGAACTTTTACTAACCCCTTAAGGACTCAGCGTTTTTCCGTTTTTGCATTTTTATTTTTTCCTCATCACCTTCCAAAAATCATAACGCTTTCAATTTTGCACTTAAAAATCCATATTATGGCTTATTTTTTGTGCCACCAATTCTACTTTGCAGTGACATTGGTCATTTTATCAAAAAATCCACGGCGAAACAGAAAAAAAATCATTGTGCGACAAAATTGAAGAAAAAATCTAATTTTGTAACTTTTGGGGGCTTCTGTTTCTACACAGTAAATTTTTCAGTAAAAATAACACATTATCTTTATTCTGTAGGTCCATATGGTTAAAATGATACCCTACTTATGTAGGTTGGATATTGTCGTACTTCGGAAAAAAATCATAACTACATGCAGGAAAATGTTAAAAATTCTCATCTTCTAACCCCTATAACTTTTTTTTTTTCCGCGTACAGGCCGGTATGAGGACTCATTTTTTGCGCCGTGTTCTGAAGTTTTTATCGGTACCATTTTTGTATTGATCGCACTTTTTGATCGCTTTTTATTAATTTTTTCATGATATAAAAGTAACCAAAAATACACTATTTTGGACTTTTGAATTTTTTTGCACACACGCCATTGACCGTGCAATTTATTTAATGATATATTTTTATAGTTCGGACATTTTTGCACTCCGCAATACCACATATGTTTATTTTTATTTACACTGTTTTTTTATGGGAAAATAGGAGGGTTAAATGACCGTTGTTACCTTTTTTTTCACTTTTTTTTTTCAGTGTTATAGCTCCCATAGGGACCTATAACACTGCACACACTGATCTCCTATGCTGATCCCTGCAAAGCCATAGCTTTGCAGGGATCAGTCAGATAGGCGGTCGATTGCTCAAGCCTGTAGCTCAGGCTAGGAGCAATCAATCGACGATCGGACGCCGAGGAGACCTCCGCCAGCGTCCCAGCTGATCAGAACATCGTGATTTTGTCGCGATGTCCCGATCAGCCCAACTGAGCTGCCGGGAATGGTTTACTTTTGTTTTCAGACGCAGCGATCAACTTTGATCGCCGCGTCTGAAGGGTTAATAGCGTGCCGCACTGCGATCAGTGCCGCGCGCTATTAGCCACGGGTCCCGACTGTTGTTAGAGGCGTTAGGGCCGTGGCCCCACATTATAGATCGGGAGCGGACTCATGACGTAGCAGTACGTCATGAGTCCTTAAGGGGTTAATATTTTTTTACACTCTTTTTTTCTTTTTTAGCCCCCATAGGGGGCTAAAACATGCAGTCTTCTGATTGCATGTACTGATCAGTGCTATGCCATTGCAAAGCACTGATACGTGTAACCGGCAATCTGCTGCTCTAGCCTGCTGCGCAGGTATGGAGCAGTAGATCGCTGATCGGACAATGGAGAGGCAGGTGAGGACCTGGTCTGGTAAGCTGATCGGAACATCGCGATTTTGTCGCGATGGTCCCGATCAGCTCCGCTGAGCTGCTGGGATTGATCACGGCATCTAAGGGGTTAATGCCGGGCATTGGCCAGATCGGCTGTGCCTGGAATAAGCCGTGGGTCCCTGCTGCCCAAAAAAAATTTTACTTGAAAAAAAAAGTTTTGTTAATGCCATGTTTTGAATCCCTATAACTTGTTTTATTGTTCCAGCTATGTTAGGGTTTATGTGTTTGCACCATTAGCTATAGTTTTTAACGCTACCACTGCGTATATATGACTTTTTAATCACTTTTTATTGTGTTTATTCTGGGACGTGATGTGACAAAAAATCAGCAATTTTGGTGTTTTGAATTTTTTTTAGCATTCATACCTTTTACTGTGCAGCATCAGGAACATTATAATTTTATAGTTTGGAAAATGATGTAAGCAGCAGTATCAAATATCTTTATTATTTATTTATTTTGATAGTGTTTTATTTAAACAATAGGAAAAGGGGGGTGATTTGAACTTAGAGGAAGATTTTTTTATATTTTAACCCCTTAAGGACCAAGGACGTATGAGTACGTCCTTGGTCCCGCTCCCGTGATATAACGCGGGGTCCCACGGTGACCCCGCATCATATCGCTGCGGGCCTGGCATCATAGCGAAGCTGGGACCCGCCGCTAATAGCGCGCGGCACTGATCGTGGTGCCGCGCGCTATTAACCCTTTAGCCATGCGCTCAAAGCTGAGCCACGCGGCTAAAAGTGAAAGTAAAAAGTGCCGGTTAGCTCAGGAAGCTGTTCGGGATCGCTGCGGTGAAATTGCGGCATCCCGAACAGCTGTATTACAGGAGGAAGGTCTCTTATCTTCCTTCCGCAGTCCGATCGCCGATTGAATGCTTCAAGCCTGAGATCCAAGCTTGAGCAATCAATCGCCGAAGACCCTGATCAATTCATCCCTATGGAGATGCATTGAACACTGTTAAAGATCAGTAAATGCAATGTTATAGCCCCCTATGAGGGCTATAAAATTGCAAAAGAAAAGTGTAAAAAAATCATTAACCCTTTGAATTATCCCTTCCCCTAATAAAAGTTTGAATCACCCGGTATTTCCAATAATAATAATAAAAAAAAAAAACAGTGTAAATAAAAACAAAAATAAACATATGTGGTATCACCGCGTGCGGAAATGTCCTAATTAAAAAAATATATAGCTAATTAAACCGCACGGTCAGTGGGGTACGCACAAAAAAATTCCAAAGTCCAAAATAGCGTATTTTTGGTCACTTTTATATGATGAAAAGATGAATAAAAAGCGATCAAAAAGTCAGATCAATACAAAAATGTACCGACAAAAACTTCAGATCCCGGCACAAAAAATTAACCCTCATAGCGCCCTGAACAGGGAAAAATAAAAAAGTTATAGGGTCAGAAGATGACCATTTTAAACGTATAAATTTTCCTGCATGTAGTTATGATTTTTTTCTGAAGTAATACAAAATCAAACCTATATGGGTAGGGTATCATTTTAACCGTATGGACCTAGATTATAAAGATAAGGTGTCATTTTTACCGAAAAAGGTACTACGTAGAAACGGAAGCCCCCAAAAGTTACAAAATGGCTGTATTTTTTCAATTTTGTCGCACAATGAATTTTTTTCCCGCTTTGCCGTAGATTTTTGGGTAAAATGACTGATATCATTACAAAGTAGAATTGGTGGCGCAAAAAATAAGCCATAATACAGGTGCAAAATGATTTATGATTTTAGTTATGATGAGTTATGATTTTTTAAAGGTAAGGAGGAAAAAATGAAAGAGCAAAAACTGAAAAACTCCCGGTCCTTAAGGTGTTAAAAAACTTTATTTTTACACATAACCCAAGCCCCCCCACCCCCCAGCAGCCTTAAGCAATCGTTGATCCACGGAGCACCGGAAAGGATGGGTAAGTCGCAACCCATCTGCAGCCTGAGATTTCATCGCGGAGCTGCAGATGGGTCCCCTAGACCCCAGGGATTACCAGCATTTATTGTTTAAATGCCACGATCGCTATTGATCACGACATTTAACTATTTCAATGACCATTGGACCCAACTTTAATGTCCGTCATTACTGGCAAATGCCAGCTGCTAAATGCATGGGGATCTACCAGTTATGAAGCGGTTCTTTGAATGTGAGAAAGGGGAAGCAAAGTTAGTCTAGTTACTAATATACTAACCTGTGTTTAGTGGCTGTTATGGAATTTATTTTTCTTTCTTTCCCCTGGAAGTTTACTTTTTGCAGCCCACAAAATGGGTGTTGGCTCAGATCTTTCCCAGCATACTGGGAAAGGTCCAAGACACTACATCACACGTTAGATGCTAAAAGGGGGCTTGGCTGCTTCGGCTTTATTTTGTGAAGCCAGTCCCTTGATGACAGCACATCTTCATCATGCAGATCCGCAGCTTGTGTGTCAATGTGATGTCGAGAAAGTCATGTCATCAAAGGGAGCATGGTTGTGCTGCAATGGGTGT
The DNA here is from genome assembly GCF_029499605.1 of Hyla sarda. Lineage (NCBI taxonomy): Eukaryota > Metazoa > Chordata > Amphibia > Anura > Hylidae > Hyla > Hyla sarda. Next base: position 71,898,201 of record NC_079192.1, read on the forward strand.
GGTGACCAAAAGGATCCTGGGGATTATAGTTTGAGGGAGGCCACATAAAACGGAAGTAGCCAGTTCCTAAAATCAAGCCAGCAGCTTGATTGGGACACAAGACATGACCATTTACCGGAAAATGAAGGAGAAGTCCAGCACTGCAGTGAAGGCAGTTTATTAAGTGAGAAGCACACAGTAAAAACACACTAGTCAGACATGTTTCAAGCGCGAACGTTCTTCCTCGGTGACCGAGGAAGAGCGTTCGCGCTTGAAACATGTCTGACTAGTGTGTTTTTACTGTGTGCTTCTCACTTAATAAACTGCCTTCACTGCAGTGCTGGACTTCTCCTTCATTTTCCAGTATCCGGGGCGCCTGGCCGGGCACCGGTCCGTGCACAGCACGATACGGGAGGTGAGCTGGACTTTCTTCATTCATTTATGATAAGATGTCTGATCACAGGTGGAACGGCTACTTGGACCCGCGATCTCAGAGCCAGCACGGCAGCATTCTAAACATGGAAGTCTGGGGCTTCTGTGTTTGTGACATCATGCCACACTAGACATGTGCAGAAGAAAAATTTTCATATTTTTTTTTTTCGTTTCGTTTTTTTATAAAATTTTCGGTTCAGCAATATTTTCAGTTTTGATTTTCAGATACATTCGGTATTCGGGTGTCCAGGTTTCATTTTTTTTTCGGATTCATTCGGTATTCGGGTGTCTGGGTTTGATTTTTTCGGATACATTCGTATTCGGGTGGGTTTGATTTTTCCTATACATTTGGTATTCGGGTACATTCGGGTAAATCTTTTTTAAGCAGGGGACAATTATCGGGAGTGTGTGCAGGAAAAGAGGGCAGCCGCAGAGATCGGAACATTGGAAGACAGGTAAGATAATATAATTTTATGTGATTGATGCTTTTGATTGATTGATGTGTTTGATCGATGTGTTTGATTGTCGGGTGATTTATGTATAACATGAAGTTATACATAAATCACCCGACAATCAAATGCATCGATCAAACTGGTGCAAAACTACAACACCCACCCAGCATGTGGCTGTCTGGGCATGCTGGGAGTTGTAGTTTTGCAACAGCTGGAGGCACACTTTGGCAAACACACGCATTTGCGCAATTCATTTTCAAATTCCGCTGGCTTTTGTCAGAACTGGGTTACCAGGTCAATGACATGCATAGTAATTACCATGGGAAAATTTTTCATTCATAAAATCGCAGACTTAATTGGATAATTGCAGTGTAGAATGTTTGGTGTCCTAAGCGTTCTACAAGGCAATTATCCAATTAAGCCTGCAGTTTTATGAATGAAAAATGTTCCCACGGCAATTACTATGCATGTCATTGACCTGGTAACCCATTTCTGACAAAAGCCAGCGGAATTTGAAAATTAATTAAAAAGCATTGCACAAATGCGTGTGTTAGCCAAAGTGTGCCTACAGCTGTTGCAAAACTACAACTCCCAGCATTCCCAGACCGCCGCATGCTGGTTGGGTGTTGTAGTTTTGCAACAGCTGGAGGCACCCTAGTAACAGTAAAACAATAACTAACAATCAGAAACAGTGTAGCGCAAGGAACAATATAAAAATTAGAAAAAATTCTTTACTTTAGTTTTTTTTACCACATGCATTCGGTAAATAATTAATGCATTTGTTTTCGGATAACGAATGCATTCGGTTTTTTTACCGCATGCATTCGGAGAATAACAAATGCATTCGTTATGTTGCTATTCGTTTTATCATTGCTATTCTGAAATATTCGAAAAATGTTTTCATGCATTCGGAACGGCCCGAATGCACGAAAAAGGCAAAATTCGGTAAATTTGACATTCGTGCCGAACCGAATTGCACATGTCTATGCCACACCCCATCCATTCATGTCTATAGGAGGGGAAGTGACAACTGCATACTAGACATGAATAGAGGAGGCGGGGCGTGACCTCATGAACATGGAAGCCCCAGGCTTCCTCAATCAGAATACTGTGGTGCCGGCCCGGACCACAGCATTAGGTTCAAAGTCATAGTTATAGTGGCAGACCTAGAGATGAGCGAATTCTTGGAAAATTCGATTTGGCCAGTTTGCCGAATTCTCTGAAAAAAAATTGGTGCGATCCGAATTTATTTGCGGCAAAATGCTATTAAAAATGGCTATTTCTGGGCTACAGAAAACCTCACTAGGGGTGTAGAACACTTTGCCTTGTTGTAACATGCATAGGGAGTGTGCTGTGTTATTGTAATAATACTGTTATTCAGTATGACATGCAGATTACAAGCATTGCTTTTAGAATCACTACCACAGAGCGTATGGATGTGGCAGCAGGGTCTGGAGACCATATGGCATTACAATTGGAGAGATTAAAGAGATTTTTTTATGTAATTTTTATTTAATTTAATTTGAATTTATATAATTTCCTGAAGTTGGCGGCATAGGCAAAGTCCTCCAGGTGGTGACGGCAGCAGCGTCCTCAGTGGCGGTGGCAGGATACAGCAGGAGGTGAATTGTTCACCTCCAGTTGTTGCTAAGCAACAACTCCCAGCATTCACAGCCAAAAGGCATGCTGGGAGTTGCAGTTTTGCAACAGCTTTTGGCAAAACTACAACTCCCAGCATGCACTTTGGCTGTTTGTGCATGCCGGGGCTTGTAGTTATGCAACAGCTGGAGGCACTTTTTTTTCTAAAATGTTTTTCATAACTGCAACAACCAGCATGTACAAACATCCAAAAGTCATGCTGGGCGATGTAGTAGTGTGCCTCCAGCTGCTATTGCATAACTACAGCACGCAGCATGCCCTTCGACTGTCAATACATGCTGAGAGTTGTAGTTTTGCAACAGCTGAAGGCACACTGGTTGCGAAACACAGAGTTTGTTACCTAACTCAGTGCTTCACAACCTGTGTGCCTCCACCTGTTGCTAACTACAACCCCCAGCATGCACTGACATACTGTACATGCTAGGAGTTTTAGTTTTGCAACAACTGGAGGCACACAGGTTGCAAAACACTGAGTTACAACCAGTGTGCCTCCAGCTGTTGCATAACTGCCTTTTGCAACCAGTGTGCCTCCAGCTGTTGCATAACTGCCTTTTGCAGCCAGTGTGCCTCCAGCTGTTGCATAACTGCAACTCCCAGCATGCAGAGACAGCCAAAGGGCATGCTGAGAGTTGTACTTTTGCAACAGCTGGAGGTTTGCCCCCCCCCCCCCATGTAAATGTACAGGGTACATTCACACTGGTGGGGGTTTACAGTGACTTTCCTGCTGCAAGTTTGAGCTGTGGCAAATTAAAACCCCTGTCGTCTGAATCCACCTCTAAAAACACAATTCAATAGTAGAAAGAAACTCGGCACAGCTCGCCTAATCACTAGCACCTGTCAATCACTGCCTCTGCTGGCTGAACCACGTCTGGTGGTGCTCACTGGAAATAGCAAAGTCCAATGCAAATCTTCATACATAAAGAGAAAAGAAAGCCAGGGCGACTCACCATGTTCATAAACTTCAAACTTCTTTATTAATCCATGAAGGGTACAAACAGTGCAGGACACGGGTGGACGGAACACAGGGGGACGTTCGTTCGGGGCTATGGTGCCGTTTCGCAAGATATGCTTCAACTGGCCCACATCTTCTTCCAGCCGGAAATACATTTAAATAACCCTCCCATCCGTTGCCATAGAAATGATCCAAACAAAAGGTAAGTGCAATTAAAATGTTAAAAACAACTGTGTGATACAAATACATTTATAATAATAATGCACTGAGCTCAGTACGTTCATTAAGACCTAGAGGCCCCATTGCTTCTAAACGAAGAATCCATTTCGTTTCACTTCTTAATAATATTTCTTCTTTATTTTTACCAGCATATCCATGTTTGATCCTCTCCAGTCCGGCAAATTGGAATCCATGATTTTCTTTAGAATGAACTTCATTGATACGTTGTATGAATCTAGTGGCTCCGATGCCGGTCCTAATGGATCGAACATGCTCGCGGATTCTACAAAATAAGGGCCTCTTTGTCTTCCCAATGTAAAATAAATTACATTTACAAACTAATGCGTAAACCACATGAGAGGACCTGCATGTAATACACTGTCTCACAGTAATACTATTACCTGCTAACTCTAAAGTTCTACACCTCATATTAAGTGAGCAAAATGAGCATGAACAGCAAGTAAAATTCCCTTTTGGTCGTAATTCAGACAGCCAATTTAGCTCAGGTGCGTTCTTTTTCTATCTCAACAAATCTTCAACTGCTTTATTTTTTCTATATGTAACAATAGGTTTCTCATTGGTAATGTCCTCTATATCAGCATCTTCTTGTAAGATATACCAATTATTCATAATTGCCTTTTTCACAACATTGTTAATTGGAGTATTTGAGAAAGAAAATATGCAACATTTGTTGTTTTTTCTATCGTTCGTTTTCAACAAAACTTCTCTTGGTACTCGTTCTATTTTCTTTCTTGCATCTACAATTAAATTACGTGGATAGCCTCTCTGTTCTAGCCGATATTGTAAGTCGTCCGCCTGTTTTTGAAACAACGTATGGTTACTAATAATTCGTTTTAGTCTTACCAACTGACTATATGGTATACTATTTTTAACCTGAGGGGGATGAGATGATTGATAATGCAATAATGAATTCTTAGCAATCGATTTTCTAAAACCAGATGTCACTATATTATTTTCTACAATATCTATCTGTACATCCAAAAATTCAAGATGCTGATCTCCAAATACATGCGTAAAAAACATATTAACCCCATTAACTTGGTTAAGATAGTCAACAAAGGCTGAAAAATCCTTTTGTGACCCATCCCAAATAATAAAGAGGTCATCCACGTATCTGAGAAAAAGTTTAATTTTTCCAATAAAAGGGTTTTTGGATGTAAAAACCCACTTGTCTTCCAGCATGGAGAGGAAAATGTTAGCATAAGCACATGAGGTAGGGGACCCCATGGCTGTACCATACGTCTGTCTCTACCAATCCCCTCCATACTGGAAGACATTATTGTTCAAAACGAATGTGAGGGCTTCAGTAACAAAATTAATAAACTCAGGTGACTTGCCTGTTCTCCGTAGGATAGTGGTCATAGCCTGCACACCCGAATCCAATGGGATTTGGGTGCATAGACTCTCCACATCCACGGAACACAGCTTGAATCCAGGTTGCCAATGAAAGTTACTAAGAATTTTGATTACAACTCCGGTGTCTCTAAGATAAGAGGGTAATTCTCTCAATAAAGGTGACACAAGCCAATCAATGTAACTGGACAGATACTCAGTCGGTGACCCAATCCCAGAGACCATAAGACGCCCGGGGGCTAGGTTTTTTAATGTTCCTAGGAAGGAGACGTTCAGCAATTTTTTTTACTGATGACACCTTTTTCATGAAACTTCCAAAGCAGCGAGACGCCCCGACAATAAGATGCCCCGGGGGCTGGGTCACCGACTTATGGACTTTCGGTAATATGTACCAAGAAGGTTTTTTAACCCCTTAAGGACGCAGGACGTAAATGTACGTGCTGGTGAGGTGGTACTTAACGCACCAGGACGTACATTTACGTCCTGTGCATAACCGCGGGCATCGGAGCGATGCCCGTGTCATGCGCGGCTGATCCCGGCTGCTGATCGCAGCCAGGGACCCGCCGGCAATGGCCGACGCCCGCGATCTCGCGGGCGTCCGCCATTAACCCCTCAGGTGCCGGGATCAATACAGATCCCGGCATCTGCGGCAGTGCGCGATTTGAATGAATGATCGGATCGCCCGCAGCGCTGCTGCGGGGATCCGATCATTCAGAACGCCACACGGAGGTTCCCTCTCCTTCCTCCGTCCAGCTCCCGGCGTCTCCTGCTCTGGTCTGTGATCGAGCAGACCAGAGCAGAAGATCACCGAAAACACTGATCTGTTCTATATCCTATACATAGAACAGATCAGTATTAGCAATCATGGTATTGCTATGAATAGACCCTTATGGTAAAAAAAAAAGTGAAAAATCCCCTCCCCCAATAAAAAAGTAAAACGTCCATTTTTTCCTATTTTACCCCCAAAAAGCGTAAAAACTATTTTTATAGACATATTTGGTATCGCCGCGTGCATAAATGTCCGAACTATTAAAATAAAATGTTAATGATCCCATACGGTGAACAGCGTGAACGAAAAAAAAAAAAAAAAGTCCAAAATTCCTAAAAAAAAATTAGAAAAAATTAATTAAAAGTTTTTTATATGCAAATGTGGTATCAAAAAAAATTACAGATCATGGCGCAAAAAATGAGCCCCCATACCACCGCTTATACGGAAAAATAAAAAAGTTAGAGGTCATCAAAATAAAGGGATTATAAACGTACTAATTTGGTTAAAAAGTTTGTGATTTTTTTAAGAGCAACAATAATATAAAAGTATGTAATAATGGGTATCATTTAAATCATATTGACCCTCAGAATAAAGAACACACATCATTTTTACCATAAATTGTACGGCGTGAAAACGAAACCTTCCAAAATTAGCAAAATTGCGTTTTTCGTTTTAATTTCCCCCAAAAAATACTGTTTTTTGGTTGTGCCATACATTTTATGATATAATGAGTGATGTCATTACAAAGGACAACTGGTCGCGCAAAAAACAGCCCTCATACTAGTCTGTGGATGAAAATATAAAAGAGTTATGATTTTTAGAAGGCGAGGAGGAAAAAATGAAAACGTAAAAATTAAATTGTCTGAGTCCTTAAGGCCAAAATGGGCTGAGTCCTTAAGGGGTTAATGTTCCTAGGAAGGAGACATTCAGCAATTTTTTTTACTGAGGACACCTTTTTCATGAAACTTCCAAAGCAGTGACCTTAAGTTGTTAATTATATGTGGACAAGGGTCTTTTTTTAATTTACAGTAGGTGTTTTCATCTCCTAAGGGCCTCTGCATTATAGTCAGTAGTTCTCCAAAGAACTACACCCCCACCCTTATCGGCCTTAGTAACAACAATGTCTTCCCTTTTCATTAATGTATCTAGGACTGATTTCTCTCTATCTGAGATGTTGCTCTGAACCTTTGGGTATATGAGAGCTTTAACTTCTTTTAAAACTGACTTCTGGAATACATCGAGTGGACTCCCAGGTGTAACAGGGGGATTAAACAAAGACGGATTACCTCCTGAAAAAAACTCCCTATTGGTACTATCTGTTCTTTTAGACTCATGATCCACAATATCAGCAAGGAACGTGACCAATTCACGCTCCTCTTCAGTAAATTCACTAGGTATACAAAACCCCAATGGTCCTATTTTACAGCTAGTGTCACCTTCAAGTGTTATCTCATTTTTATTTTCATTTTTTACTACAACAAAGAATTTTTTTAGATTTACTTTACAGACACCATGGCAACGGAGGGGAGGGTTATTTAAATGTGTTTCCGGCTGGAAGACGATGTGGGCCAGTTGATTGCGAAACGGCACCTTAGCCCCGAACGAACCTCCCCCTGTGTTCCGTCCACCCGTGTCCTGCACTGTTTGTACCCTTCATGGATTAATAAAGAAGTTTGAAGTTTACGTACATGGTGAGTCGCCCTGGCTTTCTTTTCTCTTTATGTATGAAGATTTGCACCTCTAAAAACACTACACTACACCTAAATAAAATAAAAAGTAAAACACTACATATACACATACCCTTACACAGTTCCCCCCCTCCCCTGCAATAAAAAAAAAGTCTCGTACGGCACTGTTTCCAAAACGGAACAGCCTCCAGATGTTTAAAATCAACAACTCCCAGTATTGCCAGACAGTCACTGACTGTCAAGGCATACTGGGAGTTTTGCAACAACTGGAGACACCCTATTTGGGAAACACTGCTGTGGAGTATTTTGATGGTGAATGCAGATCCCCAATTTAGGCCTCAAATTCGCCTGGCACTCTCTCGCTTCGGAGCCCTATCGTATTTCAAGGCAACAGTTTAGTGCCATATATAGGGTATTTCCTTTTGTTAGATTTAAAAAAAAATTGGGCCATATATTTTATCCTAAGAAAACTTACATTTTAGCTAATGCATATCCTCAGTACTGACTTGTGGTCTGATGCGGAGGAATTTCTGTAACTGGGGACAAGCACCTTAATTATGTTTTGCAGTACCCATGGCCGCACAAAAAGAGAGCCCGGAGGTGGTAGCATCAGCATGAGGAGACCATATGGCGGCATAATGACAGAGCCTGGAGGTGGCAGCATCAGCATGAGAAGACCATATGGCGGCACAATAACAGAGCCTGGAGATGGCAGCATTAGCATGAGAAGACCATATGGTGGCACACTGACAGTGCCTGGAGGTGGCAGCATCAGCATGAGGAGACCATATAGCAGCACAATGAGAGAGCCTGGAGGTGGCAGCATCAGCAGGAAGAGATCATATGGTGGCAAAATGACAGAGCCTGAGGTGGTAGCATCAGCATGAGGAGACCATATGGCAGCACAATGAGAGAGCATGGAGGTGGCAGCATCAGCATGAGTAGACCATATGGTGGCACAATGACAGAGCCTGGAGGTGGCAGCAGCAGCATGAGGGCCATGCCAATTGAGGGTTGAGTAAGAGGAACCCACCGACTGTTGACTGGGGGTGTCAGACTTCACTTGGGATGAAGTGGATTACTGCACTAATAGCAGGTGACAATGGCTTTTAGTGCTCAGCCTAACTGGCCCCTATAAGGTTTAAAATTGCTGTACACCTCACTGCAGCAGTAGAGTCGCTGTGTATTACACCCAAAAGTGTACTTTCTCTCTCCCTTCCCTGTCAGTGCTTTTCTGCAGTGATTTTGGCTTGTGCTGAATCACTGCTGCCAAGCTGTTTTTCTGTGCAACGCCCACTCTGCTCTATATCTCCCTGCAATGAAACGCTCTCTCTGAAATAAAATGCTGTAATGCCTGTCCGCAAGATGACTGACAATTATTAGAGATGAGCAAACTTTTGAAAAATTCAATTCAGCCGATTCGCCGAATTTTCCGAAAAATGCGTTTCGGGTCTAATTTATTTGTGGCAAATCTATATTAAAAATGGATATTTCTGGCCTACAGAGATCCTCAATAGGGGTGTAGAACACTTTGCTTTGTTCTAACACGCATATGGAGTGTGCTGGATTAGTGAAATAATACTGTTTTTCAGTATGACATGCAGATTACAGTAATCGCTATTAGAATCACTGCTGCAGTGCGGCACAATTGCTGATCCTGGAGGTGGCATCAGTATGAGGAGACCATATAGTGGCTGAATCCCACAGTGTGGAGGTGATGGCAGCATGAGAAGACCGTATAGTTGCTGAATGGCACAGCCTGGAGCTGGCAGCAGCTTGAGTAGACACTAGGGCTTCACAATCCCTAAGATTAAAAGATGAATTTTGAAATTGTAATTGAAGATTTATGGTAGCTAGTGCTACCATAATACATTTTAGGACCAGGCCCAGCTGCATCAGTAAACCCTATATCGGCTGCATGACAGAGCCTGGATGTGGCTGAATCATGATGAGACCCTATAGTGGCAGAATGGAACAGCCTGGAAGTGGCTGAAGCATGAGGAGATCATATAGTGTCTGAATGGCACAGCCTGGAGTTGGCAGAAGCATCAGGATACCATTGAAATTTAAGATTTTTACATTTAAATTTAAGATTTTTAAATTGAAATTGAGGATTTTTAAATTGAAGTTTTAGTGTCCCGGGCCCCGGTGTGTGGGTACAAAGGACCAAATTTAACAAGGAGTCACATGTCACATGGCAGCACAATGAGAAAGCCTTGAGGTTGCAACAGCAGCATGAGGGCCATGCCAACTGAGGGTTGCATCAGAGGAGCCCCCCGACTGTTGACTTGGGGTGTCTGATATCACTTGGGATGAAGTGGATGACCGAGTGAATCGATCAATCACGGCTGCTGGGTTGCTGGTCGAGACACGACTGCTAGCTGGCACCAGGAACTCAGACCTCTCGCTGCGACTCTGGCTGCCACGCGCCCCTACTCTGCTGCGACCTCTGCCAGCACCTGATGAATTTAGGCCTCTGCCACTCCACTGTGCACATCCTGGCACTACTCTGCCTTACATACTTATTGCGTATATGAGGGGAGTACAATACACTTTACTATGCTTAAAACAGTATTTGTCTAGAACAGCAGCAGGTGTGTACTGTTGGCTGTCCTTTCACAGTATCTAGGCCCTTGACAGATTAACAGGTACAAAATAGTACACTACTTAGATGTAGGTATGTGTTATGCACTTTTGAGGGCAGAAAAATGTGCTACAGTACGCTTAAAAATACGTGTCCTAGACTCCAAAAGTCCTTTAGAATCAGAAATTTTCATAATTTCAACTGACATTCAAAATAAGAAAATGATACATATGTTCTCTGAAGAAAAGGATGCTTCCTTAGATGACAATATGAGTATTGTGTGTTCCAGTGACATTAGCTCATTGGAGGAACAGGAAAACATGATACAACTTATTTCTGCAACTGAAGAACCACAACAAAGAACGATCGACTTAAAGCCTGCTGGAACTGAGGAACTTCAAAATGGTATATCTACCACCTGGGATAGTCAGTCAATTCCAGCAGCCGGTGATCAGTATCCACAGTTCCCAGTTTCTGCTAGTCCTTGGCAATATTCCTTTTATTACTGGTATCAACATGGCAATAATGCTGGGAAAGTAACTCAAGGATACCCACATGTTTCCTACAATACACAGTCAACCAATCTTTATAATCAGTAATCTGAATTTGCAGTGCCAAATTCCTATAATACAAACCTGCCTTACTCTGATTTCAATAGACAGATTCAAGCACAGATGTATTCAGTTTCTGGCCCCTTTAGTGCCAGTTTGCCATACAATTATGCAGATCCATCCTCTTCTTCAAATCAGAATCCAGTGCCAAATCCATACTCTTATGGTTCTACTGGAAATACAGGCTGGCCATGGAGTTCTAAAGATGAAACAAGATGAAAAGATGAAAAAAGACAATGATCTCTGGATTCAATATCTGAATTTCAAATTGCAAAAAATTTTCAGTTGACTTCTTGCAGTACTACTATTTATGCCAATTACATATGTAGTTTTTGGCACATTTCTTAAAGGGGTATTCCAGGATTTTTTTTTATTTGACTATGCTACAGGGGCTGTGAAGTTAGTGTAGTTCATAATATAGTGTCTGTACCTGTGTGTGACGGTTTTCTCACAATTCTTCTGTGATTTTCACCACACTATTAATTTTTACTAGTATACAAAATGACTGTTGTCTCAGATTTTCCCAGCTTGCAATGCGGCCGGGACCTGACTCACTAGTCAGCTGATGACAGGGATCCTGTCTGCTTCAATGGATGGAGGGATCAATCTGCAACTAATGTAACAGCTGTAGGCACTCTGATTGAAAACCACAGGTGTTTTGTTTCAATGGGTGGGGTGGCTGTTGTGTGAGAGGGAGCAAAATGGCATTGTGGGATTTGTAGTCAAAAGTCAAACAGGAAATACAAGTTCACAAAAAGCTAGCCACAGTGTTATGGTAATCTCATGACATAGCCATTTATCCCCAAGACAAGCGCAGATCCTTCCTAAGCATGTCCATTACTGGCTGCCAGGTACGTACTAAAATCACCTTATGGTGGATAACCCCTTTAACTGTGCTAACTTTTTTGTATGCTTTTACATTATATTATCTAAAGTTAAGATGTCTCGCCAGTATTCTATTTTTATAAGCAAAATACTTATTTTCATATATTTTTCCAGTTTTCCTCAGGGCACTTGTTTAAAGTGTCTATAACTATTTTATATATTTGTTTTTTAGGAGTCACAATATATGATTGTGCTGTTTTGTAATTGTTATTTATATTTGAAAGATTTTGTGATTTAAATAACTGTTATGCGTTTGCTGTCTTAAATTAAAAAAAATGAATTTACACATCTCAGCTCTTAAGTGAAAAATGAAGTCAGCACCCTTATCATCTGTTGAGCAGCGATTAAAAAGTGAAATAGTTAGGTTTAAAAAACATGCCCTTTGAAAAAGTTTGGGGGTTTGTGTCCCCCTACAAAGGGGGAAAAAATGTGTATTTTTGCACACCAGCAGTACACAACAGTGCTGCAGCACACAATCGCTGTGTAATAAACCCAAAATTGCACTCTCCCACAGACAATTAGGAATGGACTTCTGGGTATGTATTATACCGTCAACAGACTAGTATAACCAGCAGACCATTTGCTGTGGAACAAAGAGGGCAGAAAAATGCACTACAGTACACTTAAAAAACATTTTGGAGTAAAACACCAGCCGGTGATTATTTTTGCCTGGATTTTCACAGTATGTAGGCCCTTGACAGATTAACAGGTACAAAATAGTACACTACTTAGATGTATGTATGTGGTATTCACTTATGAAGGCAGAAAAATGTGGTACAGCACACTTAAAAGAACATACTTTAGTAAAACAGCAGCCGGTGATTACTTTTACCTGGACTTTCACAGTATCTAGGCCCCTGACAGATTAACAAGTAAAAAATAGTACACTACTTAGATGTATGTATGTGGTATTCACTTATGAGGGCAGAAAAAAGTGCTACAGTGCACTTAAAAAAAAACATTTTAGTAAAACACCAGCTGGTGATTACTTTTGCCTGGACTATCACAGTATCTAAGCCCTTGACAGAGTAACAGGTCCAAAATAGTACTCTACTTAGATGTACGTTTGTGATATTCACTTATGAGAGCAGAAAAATGAGCTACAGTGTGCTTAAAAAAAACTTATTTTAGTAAAACACCAGCCGGTAATGACTTTTGACTGGACTTTCACAGTATCTAGGCCCTTGACAGATTAACAGGTACAAAATAGTACACTACTTAGATGTAGGTATGTGGTATGCACTTATGAGGGCAGAAAAATTTGCTACAGTAAGCTTATTAAACGTCATGGAGTAAAACACCAGCCGGTGATTACTTTTGGCAGTCCTTTCACAGTATGTAGGCCCTTAACAGATTAACAGGTACAAAATAGTACACTACTTAGATGTAGGTATGTGGTATGCCCTTATAAGGGCAGAAAAATTAGCTACAGTACGCTTAATAAATGTATTTTTGCACAACACCAACAGTGCACAACAGTGCTGTAGTATACAGTGGCTGTGTAATAAACACAAAATTGCACTCTTTCACAGAATATTAAGAACGGACTGCTGGGTATGTATTATTCTGTCTACAGACCAGTATAACCAGCAGATCATTTGTGTTGGAACAAACAGGGCGGAAAAATGTGCTACAGTACGCTTAAAAAAACGTATTGGAGTAAAACACCAGCCGGTGATTACTTTTGGCTGTCCTTTGACAGTATGTAGGCCCTTGACAGATTAACAGGTATAAAATAGTACACCACTTAGATGTAGGTATATGGTATGCACTTATGAGGGCAGAAAAATGCTCTACAGTGCGCTAAAAAATCCCACCTCCCCGCCTTTATGCCTTCCCAGAGTTCCTTGCTCCATGTCCTCACATGTGGATCTGCTATTTTAGATGCCCTGGAGCCTGGACCACATTAAATGGAGTTTAATTAAGCAATTTGTCTAATCAAATTGCGGCGATATTCGGATTCCTTGCAAAGCTAATTTTTCAGAAATTTTGGTATTTCTGGCATCTTCTCCCGTTTCTGCGATTTGGCATTTCTGTAATATCTTGGTATTGACTTGGCTTGTTGACTCTGACTTATTGTGTGTGCATGTTTAGTTATTATTTCTGTTAGTGTGTGTGATTCCATACAGTGTCCCAACCTCCATCTGTATTATAGTTTATTTTATTGACGTTTGACTCCCTGCACGTATTCAGGCAGGGACTGTCACTGTGGTTGTGGACCTGTCGTCTAGGGTGGGTACACAAGTAGGGAGGGCAAGTGGGAGAGGGTGAGTCTAGGGCTTCACCCTTCCCTGCCCATATGTGACACACAGTTTAAAATAGCTGAAAGCTGTGCTTTAATACTAAATGGGTTGTCTTTAACTTAGCAAACAGAAAATGCCCATTCAACCAATCATTGCCTGACGTGTATCACTGCTTCCACCAGTGACTTACTGAGTAGGCATTTCCTTGTACATTTAGATGGGATTGGAGAAACACTGATCAACAGAACTCAAGCTATTTCGGAGTAGGACTTTGGGCAGGTGAATATACCTTGTTTTTATTATTATATGTTAAAGAGAATCTGTCAGCTGCAATTCACATTTCAAGCTACTGACACAGTTAGATAGCTATAATGGCAATGATGCACATAATATCATTTATATCTGTCTGTGCTTCCATAACATTAAAGAAAAAGTGGTCTGGAATGCCTCTTGCTCCCTCTCCTATCTCTGCTTGATTGACAGTAAGCTGGATGCCGAGCCCTGTTTCCAAAACTCGCACCTAAGCAGGAACGAGATTTGAAACAGGGCTTGGCTTTAATCAATCCGGGACAAGGATTGAAAGGGAGCAAAGAGGTATTCCACCCCTCAGCACTTCCGGGGCTTGAATGCCTCTTTGACACTTGGCTCTGGAGAATAAAAGCATTTTTCTATGTTATGGAAGTACAGACAGATATATGAAAGGTGCCAAATGTCTAGTTGCCCTAACAGTTATCTAACAGTGTCTTTAGCAGGTTTGAATGTGAATTGCAGTTGACAGATTCCCTTTAAGGTGGCCTGACCCTTTTTGAAACAACCCCTTTAAAACATATAAAATACACATCTGTCTTCCCTTTAAAACCCTGACTTGAGTAAAAATCATATTTACTCTGTAGTTTTCCCACTTTCTTTTTGCTGTTATTTGTAGCTCAGATGTTTTTTTTTCTTCTTACTTAAGTCGAGAAATCTAATTTTCTCTCCTGTTTTCTTGTTCTATAAATTTTCATGGTCTAACCAAAGCTTGTGACACATTGTAGAATTCTGAATCAGAAAGCACGGTTATGTACATTCACACCACGCTCTTTCTCTGTTATTGGTATCTCAGTTTATTTTTTATGTTGCTTTGTGACCACTTGCTTTAAGAAAAAAATAATAATGTTCCTTTTCATTGCATAAAAATCAATTTCAGTGAAAGTTAAAACCATGTTGTGTGTGTGTATATATATATATATATATATATATATATATATATACAATACAGACCAAAAGTTTGGACACACCTTCTCATTCAAAGAGTTTTGTTTATTTTCATGACTATGAAAATTCTAGATTCACACTGAAGGCATCAAAACTATGAATTAACACATGTGGAATTATAGACATAACAAAAAATTGTGAAACAACTGAAAATATGTCATATTCTAGGTGGAAAGTGTCCCAAGTGCAGTCACAAAAACCATCAAGAGCTACAAAGAAACTGGCTAACATGCGGACCTCCCCAGGAAAGGAAGACGAAGAGTCACCTCTGCTGCGGAGGATAAGTTCATCCAAGTCACCAGCCTCAGAAATCGCAGGTTAACAGCAGCTCAGAATAGAGACCAGGTCAATGCCACACAGAGTTCTAGCAGTAGACACATCTCTAGAACAACTGTTAAGAGGAGACTGTGTGAATCAGGCCTTCATAGTAGAATATCTGCTAGGAAACCACTGCTAAGGACAGGCAACAAGCAGAAGAGACTTGTTTGGGCTAAAGAACACAAGGAATGGACATTAGACCAGTGGAAATCTGTGCTTTGGTCTGATGAGTCCAAATTTGAGATCTTTGGTTCCAACCACCGTGTCTTTGTGCAAGGCAGAAAAGGTGAACGGATAGACTCTACATGCCTGGTTCCCACCGTGAAGCATGGAGGAGGAGGTGTGATGGTGTGGGGGTACTTTGCTGGTGACACTGTTGGGGATTTATTCAAAATAGAAGGCATACTGAATCAGCATGGCTACCACAGCATCTTGCAGCAGCATGCTATTCCATCCGGTTTGCGTTTAGTTGAACCATCATTTATTTTTCAACAGGACACTGACCCCAAACACACCTCCAGGCTGTGTAAGGGCTATTTGACCAAGAAGGAGAGTGATGGGGTGCTGCACCAGATGACCTGCCCTCCACAGTCACAAGACCTGATCCCAATGAAGGCAAAAGTGCCAACAAGTGCTAAGCATCTCTGGGAACTCCTTCAAGACTGTTGGGAGACCATTTCAGGTGACTACCTCTTGAAGCTCATCAAGTGAATGCCAAGAGTGTGCAAAGCAGTAATCAAAGCAAAAGGTGGCTACTTTGAAGAACCTAAAATATGACATATTTTCAGTTGTTTCACACTTTTTTGTTGTGTCTATAATTCCACATGTGTTAATTCATAGTTTTGATGCCTTCAGTGGGAATCTGCAATTTTCATAGTCATGAAAATAAAGAAAACTCTTTGAATGAGAAGGTGTGTCCAGACTTTTGGTCTGTACTGTATATACAGTATATGTTGTCACAATTTTGATCTACACAATGGCAGATCCCGATTGTCATTCACAATTGTGCCATACTCCCTTTATGTTAGTATGGAGAGAGCCTGCTTTATCATTCTTGGGGAAAGGATGGATAATAAACAGATAATCATTCATTTTAAGGGAGTCAGAAAAATACCTATTGTTTAAATAAAGTTTCCATGCAAATCCCATTTTTATGATTTTTTTTTCTGATTTTACATTTCACTACCGTATGTATATTTTAAAATAATATTGCCATAAACTAAGCTGAGACTTCCTGTTCTGAACAGATCATTTCCCAGCAGTGTTTTGCTTATCAACACAGACAAGAGTACGGCCAAAGATGTAGTGTATAAATAACAGAGATACACACAATAGCTCTTGCTAACAGATCAGCCTCCCCCTCCCTGTAGAGTGACCACTAAAAAATGTCCTAAACATGCCCAGATCCCTTTCCAATTCGTATAATAGTTTTAGTCTATTTGTATCTTTGTCTATGGGAATGCTGGAAAGCATATCCCTAAATTTTGTTAAAAACAGCTCAGGCTAGATGTCTGCTCACTGTTACGCCGAGCGCTCCGGGTCCCCGCTCCTCCCCGGAGCGCTCGCTTCACTCCCTCCGCTGCAGCGCTCCGGTCACGTCCTCTGACCCGGGGCGCTGCGATCCTGCTGCCAGCCGGGATGCGATTCGCGATGCGGGTAGCGCCCGCTCGCGATGCGCACCCCGGCCCCCCTACCTGACTCGCTCCCCGTCTGTTCTGTCCCGGCGCGCGCGGCCCCGCTCCCTAGGGCGCGCGCGCGCCGGGTCTCTGCGATTTAAAGGGCCACTGCGCCGCTGATTGGCGCAGTGGTTCCAATTAGGGTTTTCACCTGTGCACTTCCCTATATTACCTCACTTCCCTTGCACTCCCTTGCCGGATCTTGTTGCCTTAGTGCCAGTGAAAGCGTTCCTTGTGTGTTCCTTGCCTGTGTTTCCAGACCTTCTGCCGTTGCCCCTGACTACGATCCTTGCTGCCTGCCCCGACCTTCTGCTACGTCCGACCTTGCTTCTGCCTACTCCCTTGTACCGCGCCTATCTTCAGCAGCCAGAGAGGTGAGCCGTTGCTAGTGGATACGACCTGGTCACTACCGCCGCAGCAAGACCATCCCGCTTTGCGGCGGGCTCTGGTGAAAACCAGTAGTGGCTTAGAACCGGTCCACTAGCACGGTCCACGCCAATCCCTCTCTGGCACAGAGGGTCCACTACCTGCCAGCCGGCATCGTGACAGTAGATCCGGCCATGGATCCCGCTGAAGTTCCTCTGCCAGTTGTCGCTGACCTCACCACGGTGGTCGCCCAGCAGTCACAACAGATAGCGCAACAAGGCCAACAGCTGTCTCAACTGACCGTTATGCTACAACAGTTGCTACCACAGCTTCAGCAGTCATCTCCTCCGCCAGCTCCTGCACCTCCTCCGCAGCGAGTGGCCGCTCCTGGGATACGCTTATCCTTGCCGGATAAATTTGATGGGGACTCTAAGTTTTGCCGTGGCTTTCTTTCCCAATGTTCCCTGCATCTGGAGATGATGTCGGACCTGTTTCCCACTGAAAGGTCTAAGGTGGCTTTCGTAGTCAGTCTTCTGTCCGGAAAAGCCCTGTCATGGGCCACACCGCTCTGGGACCGCAATGACCCCGTCACTGCCTCTGTACACTCCTTCTTCTCGGAAATCCGAAGTGTCTTTGAGGAACCTGCCCGAGCCTCTTCTGCTGAGACTGCCCTGTTGAACCTGGTCCAGGGTAATTCTTCCGTTGGCGAGTATGCCGTACAATTCCGTACACTTGCTTCAGAATTGTCCTGGAATAATGAGGCCCTCTGCGCGACCTTCAAAAAAGGCCTATCCAGCAACATTAAAGATGTTCTGGCCGCACGAGAAATTCCTGCTAATCTACATGAACTTATTCACCTAGCCACTCGCATTGACATGCGTTTTTCTGAAAGGCGTCAGGAACTCCGCCAAGATATGGACTCTGTTCGCACGAGGCGTTTCGTCTCCTCGCCTCCTCTCTCCTCTGGTCCCCTGCAATCTGTTCCTGTGCCTCCCGCCGTGGAGGCTATGCAGGTCGACCGGTCTCGCCTGACACCTCAAGAGAGGACACGACGCCGTATGGAGAACCTCTGCCTGTACTGTGCTAGTACCGAACACTTCCTGAGGGATTGTCCTATCCGTCCTCCCCGCCTGGAAAGACGTACGCTGACTCCGCACAAAGGTGAGACAGTCCTTGATGTCTACTCTGCTTCTCCACGTCTTACTGTGCCTGTGCGGATGTCTGCCTCTGCCTTCTCCTTCTCTACAGTGGCCTTCTTGGACTCTGGATCTGCAGGAAATTTTATTTTGGCCTCTCTCGTCAACAGGTTCAACATCCCAGTGACCAGTCTCGCCAGACCCCTCTACATCAATTGTGTAAATAATGAAAGATTGGACTGTACCATACGTTTCCGCACGGAGCCCCTTCTTATGAGCATCGGATCTCATCATGAGAGGATTGAACTTTTGGTCCTCCCCAATTGCACCTCGGAGATTCTCCTTGGACTTCCCTGGCTTCAACTTCATTCCCCAACCCTGGATTGGTCCACTGGGGAGATCAAGAGTTGGGGGTCCTCTTGTTCCAAGAACTGTCTAAAACCGGTTCCCAGTAACCCTTGCCGTAACTCTGTGGTTCCTCCAGTAACCGGTCTCCCTAAGGCCTATATGGACTTCGCGGATGTTTTCTGCAAAAAACAAGCTGAGACTCTACCTCCTCACAGGCCTTATGATTGCCCTATCGACCTCCTCCCGGGTACTACTCCACCCCGGGGCAGAATTTATCCTCTCTCTGCCCCAGAGACTCTTGCCATGTCCGAATACGTCCAGGAGAATCTAAAAAAGGGCTTTATCCGTAAATCCTCCTCTCCTGCCGGAGCCGGATTTTTCTTTGTGTCCAAAAAAGATGGCTCCCTACGTCCTTGCATTGACTACCGCGGTCTTAATAAAATCACGGTTAAGAACCGCTACCCCTTACCCCTCATCTCTGAACTCTTTGATCGCCTCCAAGGTGCCCACATCTTCACTAAATTGGACTTAAGAGGCGCCTATAACCTCATCCGCATCAGAGAGGGGGACGAGTGGAAAACGGCATTTAACACCAGAGATGGACACTTTGAGTATCTGGTCATGCCCTTTGGACTGTGCAATGCCCCTGCCGTCTTCCAAGACTTTGTCAATGAAATTTTTCGTGATCTGTTATACTCCTGTGTTGTGGTATATCTGGACGATATCCTAATTTTTTCTGCCAATCTAGAAGAACACCGCCAGCATGTCCGTATGGTTCTTCAGAGACTTCGTGACAACCAACTCTATGCCAAAATTGAGAAATGTCTGTTTGAATGCCAATCTCTTCCTTTTCTAGGATATTTGGTCTCTGGCCAGGGACTACAGATGGATCCAGACAAACTCTCTGCCGTCTTAAATTGGCCACGCCCCTCCGGACTCCGTGCTATCCAACGCTTTTTGGGGTTCGCCAATTATTACAGGCAATTTATTCCACATTTTTCTACCATTGTGGCTCCTATCGTGGCTTTAACCAAGAAAAATGCTGATCCCAAGTCCTGGCCTCCTCAAGCAGAAGACTCCTTTAAACGACTCAAGTCTGCCTTTTCTTCGGCTCCCGTGCTCTCCAGACCTGACCCTTCCAAACCCTTCCTATTGGAGGTTGATGCCTCCTCAGTAGGAGCTGGAGCTGTTCTTCTACAAAAAAATCCTTCCGGGCATGCTGTCACTTGTGGTTTTTTCTCTAGGACCTTCTCTCCAGCGGAGAGGAACTACTCCATCGGGGATCGAGAGCTTCTAGCCATTAAATTAGCACTTGAGGAATGGAGGCATCTGCTGGAGGGATCAAGATTTCCTGTTATTATCTACACCGACCACAAGAACCTCTCCTACCTCCAGTCGGCCCAACGGCTGAATCCTCGCCAGGCCCGGTGGTCTCTGTTCTTTGCCCGATTTAATTTTGAGATTCACTTTCGTCCTGCCGATAAGAACATTAGGGCCGATGCTCTCTCTCGTTCCTCGGATGCCTCAGAAGTTGATCTCCCTCCGCAACACATCATTCCACCTGACTGCCTGATCTCCACTTCTCCTGCCTCCATCAGGCAGACTCCTCCAGGAAAGACCTTTGTTTCTCCACGCCAACGCCTCGGAATCCTCAAATGGGGTCACTCCTCCCATCTCGCAGGTCATGCGGGCATCAAGAAATCTGTGCAACTCATCTCCCGCTTCTATTGGTGGCCGACTCTGGAGACGGATGTTGGGGACTTTGTGCGAGCCTGCACTATCTGTGCCCGGGATAAGACTCCTCGCCAGAAGCCCGCTGGTTTTCTTCATCCTCTGCCTGTCCCCGAACAGCCTTGGTCTCTGATTGGTATGGATTTTATTACTGATTTACCCCCTTCCCGTGGCAACACCGTTATTTGGGTGGTCGTTGATCGATTCTCCAAAATGGCACATTTCATCCCTCTTCCTGGTCTTCCTTCTGCGCCTCAGTTGGCTAAACAATTTTTTGTACACATTTTTCGTCTTCACGGGTTGCCTACGCAGATTGTCTCGGATAGAGGGGTCCAATTCGTGTCTAAATTCTGGAGGGCTCTCTGTAAACAACTCAAGATTAAATTAAATTTTTCCTCTGCATATCATCCCCAGTCCAATGGACAAGTAGAAAGAATTAACCAGATCCTGGGTGATTATTTGCGACATTTTGTTTCCTCCCGCCAGGATGACTGGGCAGATCTCCTTCCATGGGCCGAATTTTCGTATAACTTCAGGGTCTCTGAATCTTCCTCCAAATCCCCATTTTTCGTGGTGTACGGCCGTCACCCTCTTCCCCCCCTCCCTACCCCCTTGCCCTCTGGTCTGCCCGCTGTGGATGAAATTTCTCGTGACCTTTCCATTATATGGAGAGAGACCCAAAATTCTCTCTTACAGGCTTCTTCACGCATGAAGAGGTTCGCGGATAAGAAAAGAAGAGCTCCCCCCGTTTTTTCCCCTGGAGACAAGGTATGGCTCTCCGCTAAATATGTCCGCTTCCGTGTCCCTAGCTACAAGTTGGGACCACGCTATCTTGGTCCTTTCAAAATTTTGTGTCAAATTAATCCTGTCTCTTATAAACTTCTTCTTCCTCCTTCTCTTCGTATCCCTAATGCCTTTCACGTCTCTCTTCTCAAACCACTCATCCTCAACCGTTTTTCTCCCAAATCTGTTCCTCCCACTCCTGTTTCCGGCTCCTCGGACGTCTTCTCGGTCAAGGAAATTTTGGCTGCCAAAAAGGTCAGAGGGAAAAATTTTTTTTTAGTAGATTGGGAGGGTTGTGGTCCTGAAGAGAGATCCTGGGAACCTGAGGACAACATCCTTGACAAAAGTCTGCTCCTCAGGTTCTCAGGCTCCAAGAAGAGGGGGAGACCCAAGGGGGGGGGTACTGTTACGCCGAGCGCTCCGGGTCCCCGCTCCTCCCCGGAGCGCTCGCTTCACTCCCTCCGCTGCAGCGCTCCGGTCACGTCCTCTGACCCGGGGCGCTGCGATCCTGCTGCCAGCCGGGATGCGATTTGCGATGCGGGTAGCGCCCGCTCGCGATGCGCACCCCGGCCCCCCTACCTGACTCGCTCCCCGTCTGTTCTGTCCCGGCGCGCGCGGCCCCGCTCCCTAGGGCGCGCGCGCGCCGGGTCTCTGCGATTTAAAGGGCCACTGCGCCGCTGATTGGCGCAGTGGTTCCAATTAGGGTTTTCACCTGTGCACTTCCCTATATTACCTCACTTCCCTTGCACTCCCTTGCCGGATCTTGTTGCCTTAGTGCCAGTGAAAGCGTTCCTTGTGTGTTCCTTGCCTGTGTTTCCAGACCTTCTGCCGTTGCCCCTGACTACGATCCTTGCTGCCTGCCCCGACCTTCTGCTACGTCCGACCTTGCTTCTGCCTACTCCCTTGTACCGCGCCTATCTTCAGCAGCCAGAGAGGTGAGCCGTTGCTAGTGGATACGACCTGGTCACTACCGCCGCAGCAAGACCATCCCGCTTTGCGGCGGGCTCTGGTGAAAACCAGTAGTGGCTTAGAACCGGTCCACTAGCACGGTCCACGCCAATCCCTCTCTGGCACAGAGGGTCCACTACCTGCCAGCCGGCATCGTGACACTCACATAGTAATGTACAAATAAAAATGGAAAAAATTACAATCATAAAATATAAACAGAATAGTAAAAATAAGTTTCAGTATATGTCTCTAATTAAAAAAATTTAATAATACATTCCCTTTAAAGTTTCTATCCATAATGTGAAAAAAAAAGTCACAGCCTACTTTATTAACCATTTAAACCAATTATTGAATTGAACCAATATGTGAAACAATGTAATCGGATTTACCAACAGCTCCAGTTAAAGACCACCACATAAATAATTAAAAACATCAAATGAGGAAGGGTGGGTGAGGCAGCTCCTTCAGACTTCTCCAGAAGTGCTCCCGCATATAGGAGTGACCACCAAGCACTCCTGTTCTTATGTTCCCTTAACAATATGGGAGTCCAACTCAAAGATTGCAGTTTATTGATATGTTTTCTATGTGGATAGTGTCAAAATTCTTACTAAAATTTAGATTAGCGATCTCTATTACACCTCTAGCACAGTTCAGAAGAGTCTTGTCAGCACCACACCACACGTAATTTTCAATCCACAGGTTCACACTGCACAGCTACGGTGCTATGTGCTTTGCAATCGGTGCTGGTGTCCCTAGCACAGCAAGCACAATATCGTTCAGAGAAGAAAGTCACAACAGTTAGCTGGGTTACAGTTAGAAAGAGGGGTAGGGGAAAAAGTGTCAGGGAGGCTAGTCCTGAACTGGCACACCCCAACAAGTTTGCCCCCTTGGCAGATGAGGGGGATGCCATTACAGAGCTAGCAGAACTGCAGCAGGATACCGCCTCTGACCGCCAGGGGGGTGTCTGCTCCAGTAAGGAGGGAGGGAGGAGTACAGGGCAGGCCAGACAGGTACTAGTGGTGGGGGACTCAATTATTAGGGGGAAAGACAGGGCAATCTGTCACAAAGACCGGGATCGCCGAACAGTGTGTTGTCTGCCTGGCGCACGAGTTCGGCACATCGCGGATCGGGTTGACAGGTTGCTGGGCGGGGCTGGAGAGGACCCAGCACTCATGGTACATATTGGCACCAATGACAAAGTAAGAGGTAGGTGGAGTGTCCTTAAAAATGATTTCAGGGACTTAGGCCGCATGCTTAAGGCAAGGACCTCCAAGGTAGTATTTTCTGAAATACTACCAGTACCACGAGCCACACCAGAGAGGCAGCGGGAGATCAGGGAGGTAAACAAGTGGCTCAGAAGCTGGTGTAGGAAGGAAGGGTTTGGGTTCATGGAGAACTGGGCTGACTTCGCTGTCGGTTACCGGCTCTACCGTAGGGACGGGCTGCACCTCAATGGGGATGGTGCAGCTTTGCTTGGGGAGAAGATGGCTAGAAGGGTGGAGGAGTGTTTAAACTAGGGACTTGGGGGGAGGGAACCTACAGCAAAGAGGGGGAGGATAGTGTAGATAGAGAGGTGGGAATTATAAATGTACCTGGGGGTGGAGCGGAGGGAGGGGTTAGAATAGTTAATAGGAATAGGCTTCACAGGAAAATAAAACTTACACCCTTGAATCCCATTAACCCCAATAACATAAAGGATGGAAATGTAAAGTGTATGTTCACAAATGCCAGAAGCCTAGCAAATAAAATGGGGGAGCTTGAGGCCTTGATACTGGAGGAACATATTGATATAGTTGGGGTCACTGAGACATGGCTGGACTCCTCACATGACTGGGCTGTCAATCTGCAGGGGTTTACATTGTTTCGCAAGGATAGAATGAACAGAAAAGGTGGTGGAGTCTGTCTGTATGTAAGAAGTGGTATAAAAGTCAGTGTGAACGATGCCATAGTGTGTGATGATTTTGAGGAGGTGGAATCACTGTAGAATTACAAAAGGAGGGAAATACTGAAAAAATAATATTTGGGGTAATCTACAGACCCCCTAATATCACTGAAGAGATAGAAGTTCGGCTTCATAAACAAATAGAGAGGGCCGCCTGGGCAGGTACAGTGGTAATAATGGGAGATTTTAACTATCCAGATATAGATTGGGGTCCGGGGTTGGCTAAAACTACAAAGGGGCAACAATTCCTAAATTTATTGCAGGATAATTTTATGGGCCAGTTTGTGGAGGACCCAACAAGAAGTGATGCCTTGTTGGATCTGATCATTTGCAACAACGCAGAGCTGGTTGGTAATGTAACTGTGCGGGAAAACCTTGGTAATAGCGACCACAATATAGTTACTTTTGACTTAAAATGTAGAAAACAAAGACAGGCGGGGAGGGCAAAAACATATAACTTTAAAAAGGCAAACTTCCCTGGGCTGAGGGCTGCACTACAGGACATAGATTGGGGGGAGGTGTTGTCAAATACTGATACAGAAGGTAAATGGGACATCTTTAAATCAACTCTAAATAACTATACATCTAAATATATACCAAAAGGGAACAAATATAAACGATTAAAACTAAATCCTACATGGCTGACACATGATGTTAAAAGAGCAATAAACAACAAAAAAATAGCCTTCAAAAAATACAAATCTGATGGGTCAACTATAACATTTAAACAGTACAAAGAGCTTAATAAAATCTGTAAAAATGTAATAAAAACAGCAAAAATTCAAAACGAGAGACAGGTGGCCAAAGAAAGCAAAACTAATCCTAAATATTTTTTTAGATATATAAATGCAAAAAAAAACAAGGACAGAGCATGTAGGACCCCTTAATAATGATAATGGGGAGGTTGTCACAGGCGATCAAGAGAAAGCGGAGCTACTGAATGGGTTCTTTAGTTCTGTATACACTATGGAAAAAGGAGCTGACATTAGCCAGGTCAGTGCTGGTAACACATCATGTAATGTACTGAACTGGCTTAATGTGGAGATGGTACAAGGTAAGTTAAGTGATATAAATGTAAGCAAATCCCCAGGGCCGGATGGACTACACCCAAGAGTTCTTAGAGAGGTAAGTTCAGTAATATCTGTACCCCTGTTCATGATATTTAGAGATTCTCTGGTGTCTGGTATTGTGCCAAGGGACTGGCGCAAGGCGAATGTGGTGCCAATCTTCAAAAAGGGCTCTAGGTCTTCCCCAGGAAACTATAGACCGGTAAGTTTAACGTGCATTGTGGGTAAATTGTTTGAAGGACTTATAAGAGATTACATACAGGAATACATAGGGGATAATTGTATTATAAGTGATAGCCAGCATGGGTTTACTAAGGATAGAAGTTGTCAAACCAATCTAATTTGCTTTTATGAAGAGGTGAGTAGAAGCCTTGACAGAGGAATGGCTGTGGATATAGTGTTTCTGGATTTTGCTAAAGCGTTTGATAATGTCCCTAATAGACGTCTGACAGGTAAGTTAAGGTCTTTGGGTTTGGAAATTTTAGTTTGTAACTGGATTGAACACTGGCTCATGGATCGTACCCAGAGAGTGGTGGTCAATGATTCATACTCTGATTGGTCCCCGGTTATTAGTGGTGTACCCCAAGGTTCGGTACTGGGCCTGCTGTTGTTTAATTTATTTATCAATGATATAGAGGATGGTATTAACAGCTCTGTTTCTATCTTTGCAGATGACACCAAGCTTTGTAGCACGGTACAGTCTATAGAGGATGTGCATAAGTTACAAGATGACTTGGATAGACTAAGTGTCTGGGCATCCACTTGGCAAATGAGGTTCAATGTGGATAAATGTAAAGTTATGAATCTGGGTACCAATAACCTGCATGCGTCGTATGTCTTAGGGGGGATTAAACTGTCAGAGTCACTGGTAGAGAAGGATCTGGGTGTACTTGTAGATCACAGACTACAGAATAGCATGCAATGTCAAGCTTCTGCTTCCAAAACCGGCAGGATATTGTCATGTATCAAAAGAGGCATGGACTCGAGGGACAGGGACATAATACTCCCCCTTTATAAAGCATTGGTACGGCCTCACCTGGAATATGCTGTTCAGTTTTGGGCACCTGTCCATAAAAGGGATACTGCGGAGTTGGAAAGGGTGCAGAGACGCGCAATTAAACTAATATGGGGCATGGAACATCTTAGCTATGAGGAGCGATTCAAGGAGTTACAATTGTTTAGTCTTGAGAAGAGACGTTTAAGGGGGGATATGATAAACGTATATAAGTATATTAATGGCCCATACAAAAAATATGGAGAAAAACTGTTCCAGGTTAAACCCCCCCAAAGGACGAGGGGGCACTCCCTCCATCTGGAGAAGAAAAAGCTTAGTCTCAAGGGGCGACACGCCTTCTTTACCGTAAGGACTGTGAATTTATGGAACGGTTTACCTCAGGAACTGGTCACAGCAGGAACAATTAACAGCTTTAAAACAGGATTAGATACATTCATGGAACAAAATAACATTAATGCTTATGAAGAAACATAAAATCCCATCCCTTCCCCAATATCGCGCCACACCCCTACCCCTTAATTCCCTGGTTGAACTTGATGGACATATGTCTTTTTTCGACCGTACTATGTAACTATGTAACACGGCACCCGAGATGCTGCTTTTTCTTGCTGCTTTATTAGCCACTAGCCAGGCAAACACATGAGGATGCACTTCACCCCTGATATTGTGAAGCCTCCTTGTAAGCCCTTAGTCCACGAGGTGACCGGATTGCTTTAACATAAGATCTTAATGTTCACAAAAAAGAGAAAAAACAGAGGGCACAGTCACTGAAAAGAGGACCTAAAACAGATAATAGTGCAACAATTCCCAGTAATGTTCAGTTGCCGTAGCTGAAAATACAAAACTGACGGAGTGCTAAGTCGTTCAAGGAGACAAGGCTAGAATCCAATGCATAGAAGAGTATGCTTGTGTCACGATGCCGGCTGGCAGGTAGTGGACCCTCTGTGCCAGAGAGGGATTGGCGTGGACCGTGTTAGTGGACCGGTTCTAAGCCACTACTGGTTTTCACCAGAGCCCGCCGCAAAGCGGGATGGTCTTGCTGCGGCGGTAGTGACCAGGTCGTATCCACTAGCAACGGCTCACCTCTCTGGCTGCTGAAGATAGGCGCGGTACAAGGGAGTAGGCAGAAGCAAGGTCGGACGTAGCAGAAGGTCGGGGCAGGCAGCAAGGATCGTAGTCAGGGGCAACGGCAGAAGGTCTGGAAACACAGGCAAGGAACACACAAGGAACGCTTTCACTGGCACTAAGGCAACAAGATCCGGCAAGGGAGTGCAAGGGAAGTGAGGTAATATAGGGAAGTGCACAGGTGAAAACCCTAATTGGAACCACTGCGCCAATCAGCGGCGCAGTGGCCCTTTAAATCGCAGAGACCCGGCGCGCGCGCGCCCTAGGGAGCGGGGCCGCGCGCGCCGGGACAGAACAGACGGGGAGCGAGTGAGGTAGGGGAGCCGGGGTGCGCATCGCGAGCGGGCGCTACCCGCATCGCGAATCGCATCCCGGCTGGCAGCAGGATCGCAGCGCCCCGGGTCAGAGGACGTGACCGGAGCGCTGCAGCGGAGGGAGTGAAGCGAGCGCTCCGGGGAGGAGCGGGGACCCGGAGCGCTCGGCGTAACAGTACCCCCCCCCTTGGGTCTCCCCCTCTTCTTGGAGCCTGAGAACCTGAGGAGCAGACTTTTGTCAAGGATGTTGTCCTCAGGTTCCCAGGATCTCTCTTCAGGACCACAACCCTCCCAGTCTACTAAAAAAAATTTTTTCCCTCTGACCTTTTTGGCAGCCAAAATTTCCTTGACCGAGAAGACGTCCGAGGAGCCGGAAACAGGAGTGGGAGGAACAGATTTGGGAGAAAAACGGTTGAGGATGAGTGGTTTGAGAAGAGAGACGTGAAAGGCATTAGGGATACGAAGAGAAGGAGGAAGAAGAAGTTTATAAGAGACAGGATTAATTTGACACAAAATTTTGAAAGGACCAAGATAGCGTGGTCCCAACTTGTAGCTAGGGACACGGAAGCGGACATATTTAGCGGAGAGCCATACCTTGTCTCCAGGGGAAAAAACGGGGGGAGCTCTTCTTTTCTTATCCGCGAACCTCTTCATGCGTGAAGAAGCCTGTAAGAGAGAATTTTGGGTCTCTCTCCATATAATGGAAAGGTCACGAGAAATTTCATCCACAGCGGGCAGACCAGAGGGCAAGGGGGTAGGGAGGGGGGGAAGAGGGTGACGGCCGTACACCACGAAAAATGGGGATTTGGAGGAAGATTCAGAGACCCTGAAGTTATACGAAAATTCGGCCCATGGAAGGAGATCTGCCCAGTCATCCTGGCGGGAGGAAACAAAATGTCGCAAATAATCACCCAGGATCTGGTTAATTCTTTCTACTTGTCCATTGGACTGGGGATGATATGCAGAGGAAAAATTTAATTTAATCTTGAGTTGTTTACAGAGAGCCCTCCAGAATTTAGACACGAATTGGACCCCTCTATCCGAGACAATCTGCGTAGGCAACCCGTGAAGACGAAAAATGTGTACAAAAAATTGTTTAGCCAACTGAGGCGCAGAAGGAAGACCAGGAAGAGGGATGAAATGTGCCATTTTGGAGAATCGATCAACGACCACCCAAATAACGGTGTTGCCACGGGAAGGGGGTAAATCAGTAATAAAATCCATACCAATCAGAGACCAAGGCTGTTCGGGGACAGGCAGAGGATGAAGAAAACCAGCGGGCTTCTGGCGAGGAGTCTTATCCCGGGCACAGATAGTGCAGGCTCGCACAAAGTCCCCAACATCCGTCTCCAGAGTCGGCCACCAATAGAAGCGGGAGATGAGTTGCACAGATTTCTTGATGCCCGCATGACCTGCGAGATGGGAGGAGTGACCCCATTTGAGGATTCCGAGGCGTTGGCGTGGAGAAACAAAGGTCTTTCCTGGAGGAGTCTGCCTGATGGAGGCAGGAGAAGTGGAGATCAGGCAGTCAGGTGGAATGATGTGTTGCGGAGGGAGATCAACTTCTGAGGCATCCGAGGAACGAGAGAGAGCATCGGCCCTAATGTTCTTATCGGCAGGACGAAAGTGAATCTCAAAATTAAATCGGGCAAAGAACAGAGACCACCGGGCCTGGCGAGGATTTAGCCGTTGGGCCGACTGGAGGTAGGAGAGGTTCTTGTGGTCGGTGTAGATAATAACAGGAAATCTTGATCCCTCCAGCAGATGCCTCCATTCCTCAAGTGCTAATTTAATGGCTAGAAGCTCTCGATCCCCGATGGAGTAGTTCCTCTCCGCTGGAGAGAAGGTCCTAGAGAAAAAACCACAAGTGACAGCATGCCCGGAAGGATTTTTTTGTAGAAGAACAGCTCCAGCTCCTACTGAGGAGGCATCAACCTCCAATAGGAAGGGTTTGGAAGGGTCAGGTCTGGAGAGCACGGGAGCCGAAGAAAAGGCAGACTTGAGTCGTTTAAAGGAGTCTTCTGCTTGAGGAGGCCAGGACTTGGGATCAGCATTTTTCTTGGTTAAAGCCACGATAGGAGCCACAATGGTAGAAAAATGTGGAATAAATTGCCTGTAATAATTGGCGAACCCCAAAAAGCGTTGGATAGCACGGAGTCCGGAGGGGCGTGGCCAATTTAAGACGGCAGAGAGTTTGTCTGGATCCATCTGTAGTCCCTGGCCAGAGACCAAATATCCTAGAAAAGGAAGAGATTGGCATTCAAACAGACATTTCTCAATTTTGGCATAGAGTTGGTTGTCACGAAGTCTCTGAAGAACCATACGGACATGCTGGCGGTGTTCTTCTAGATTGGCAGAAAAAATTAGGATATCGTCCAGATATACCACAACACAGGAGTATAACAGATCACGAAAAATTTCATTGACAAAGTCTTGGAAGACGGCAGGGGCATTGCACAGTCCAAAGGGCATGACCAGATACTCAAAGTGTCCATCTCTGGTGTTAAATGCCGTTTTCCACTCGTCCCCCTCTCTGATGCGGATAAGGTTATAGGCGCCTCTTAAGTCCAATTTAGTGAAGATGTGGGCACCTTGGAGGCGATCAAAGAGTTCAGAGATGAGGGGTAAGGGGTAGCGGTTCTTAACCGTGATTTTATTAAGACCGGGGTAGTCAATGCAAGGACGTAGGGAGCCATCTTTTTTGGACACAAAGAAAAATCCGGCTCCGGCAGGAGAGGAGGATTTACGGATAAAGCCCTTTTTTAGATTCTCCTGGACGTATTCGGACATGGCAAGAGTCTCTGGGGCAGAGAGAGGATAAATTCTGCCCCGGGGTGGAGTAGTACCCGGGAGGAGGTCGATAGGGCAATCATAAGGCCTGTGAGGAGGTAGAGTCTCAGCTTGTTTTTTGCAGAAAACATCCGCGAAGTCCATATAGGCCTTAGGGAGACCGGTTACTGGAGGAACCACAGAGTTACGGCAAGGGTTACTGGGAACCGGTTTTAGACAGTTCTTGGAACAAGAGGACCCCCAACTCTTGATCTCCCCAGTGGACCAATCCAGGGTTGGGGAATGAAGTTGAAGCCAGGGAAGTCCAAGGAGAATCTCCGAGGTGCAATTGGGGAGGACCAAAAGTTCAATCCTCTCATGATGAGATCCGATGCTCATAAGAAGGGGCTCCGTGCGGAAACGTATGGTACAGTCCAATCTTTCATTATTTACACAATTGATGTAGAGGGGTCTGGCGAGACTGGTCACTGGGATGTTGAACCTGTTGACGAGAGAGGCCAAAATAAAATTTCCTGCAGATCCAGAGTCCAAGAAGGCCACTGTAGAGAAGGAGAAGGCAGAGGCAGACATCCGCACAGGCACAGTAAGACGTGGAGAAGCAGAGTAGACATCAAGGACTGTCTCACCTTTGTGCGGAGTCAGCGTACGTTTTTCCAGGCGGGGAGGACGGATAGGACAATCCCTCAGGAAGTGTTCGGTACTAGCACAGTACAGGCAGAGGTTCTCCATACGGCGTCGTGTCCTCTCTTGAGGTGTCAGGCGAGACCGGTCGACCTGCATAGCCTCCACGGCGGGAGGCACAGGAACAGATTGCAGGGGACCAGAGGAGAGAGGAGCCGAGGAGACGAAACGCCTCGTGCGAACAGAGTCCATATCTTGGCGGAGTTCCTGACGCCTTTCAGAAAAACGCATGTCAATGCGAGTGGCTAGGTGAATAAGTTCATGTAGATTAGCAGGAATTTCTCGTGCGGCCAGAACATCTTTAATGTTGCTGGATAGGCCTTTTTTGAAGGTCGCGCAGAGGGCCTCATTATTCCAGGACAATTCTGAAGCAAGTGTACGGAATTGTACGGCATACTCGCCAACGGAAGAATTACCCTGGACCAGGTTCAACAGGGCAGTCTCAGCAGAAGAGGCTCGGGCAGGTTCCTCAAAGACACTTCGGATTTCCGAGAAGAAGGAGTGTACAGAGGCAGTGACGGGGTCATTGCGGTCCCAGAGCGGTGTGGCCCATGACAGGGCTTTTCCGGACAGGAGACTGACTACGAAAGCCACCTTAGACCTTTCAGTGGGAAACAGGTCCGACATCATCTCCAGATGCAGGGAACATTGGGAAAGAAAGCCACGGCAAAACTTAGAGTCCCCATCAAATTTATCCGGCAACTGTTGTGACTGCTGGGCGACCACCGTGGTGAGGTCAGCGACAACTGGCAGAGGAACTTCAGCGGGATCCATGGCCGGATCTACTGTCACGATGCCGGCTGGCAGGTAGTGGACCCTCTGTGCCAGAGAGGGATTGGCGTGGACCGTGTTAGTGGACCGGTTCTAAGCCACTACTGGTTTTCACCAGAGCCCGCCGCAAAGCGGGATGGTCTTGCTGCGGCGGTAGTGACCAGGTCGTATCCACTAGCAACGGCTCACCTCTCTGGCTGCTGAAGATAGGCGCGGTACAAGGGAGTAGGCAGAAGCAAGGTCGGACGTAGCAGAAGGTCGGGGCAGGCAGCAAGGATCGTAGTCAGGGGCAACGGCAGAAGGTCTGGAAACACAGGCAAGGAACACACAAGGAACGCTTTCACTGGCACTAAGGCAACAAGATCCGGCAAGGGAGTGCAAGGGAAGTGAGGTAATATAGGGAAGTGCACAGGTGAAAACCCTAATTGGAACCACTGCGCCAATCAGCGGCGCAGTGGCCCTTTAAATCGCAGAGACCCGGCGCGCGCGCGCCCTAGGGAGCGGGGCCGCGCGCGCCGGGACAGAACAGACGGGGAGCGAGTCAGGTAGGGGAGCCGGGGTGCGCATCGCGAGCGGGCGCTACCCGCATCGCGAATCGCATCCCGGCTGGCAGCAGGATCGCAGCGCCCCGGGTCAGAGGACGTGACCGGAGCGCTGCAGCGGAGGGAGTGAAGCGAGCGCTCCGGGGAGGAGCGGGGACCCGGAGCGCTCGGCGTAACAGCTTGCACTCACCATCCTTGTAGTTGGTTAGTTCACGGATCCTCCGTGCGGCAGGGAGACATTAGATGCGGGCGCTCAGAGGCTAACAGCCATTTTCACACACAGCCGTGTGCTTCTTCCAGCCAGCTGTGTGTGAAAACGGCTGTTAGCCTTTGCGCGCCCACCGACTACAAGGATGGTGAGTGCAAGCGTACTCTCTTCTATACATAGGATCTTAAAGTGCTGACAGTCCAAAACAGCTTCACCTCCTTTTCGGAAAGGGCTGTGAGGTGATTCTCCAATGCTCGCGTACTTAGAACAGAAAATTCATCATTCAAGTTGCATTCAGAGAAAAACTTCATGATATCCTCTCGGCTCGCATCAAGAGCACTAGCAGATTTCATCCAGGCTTGAACCTTCCATTGCGCCGGTGGGTGTGCCAGATGAAAGAAAGATAATGTCCAATAGCACAGTTCAGAAGAGTCTTGTCAGCACCACACTACATGTACTGTTCAATCCACCGGTTCACACTGCACAGCCACGGTGCTATGCGCTTTGCAGCTCAATCGGTGCCGGTGTCCATAGCACACCGTTCAGAGAAGAAAGTCACAACACGGCACCCGAAATGCTGCTTCTGCTACTGCACCTCTGCCATCTATTATTTTAGTCACTCAATAAAAAATAAAAAAATTGTAAGATTAGTTTGACATGATCTCCCTGAAGTAAACCCGTGTTGTTTCTCATCTTGCAATCCATGTGATTTTAGATGTTCCACAATTCTATCCTTTAGTAGGGTTTCCATTAATTACCCTACTATTGATGTCAGGTTCACTGGCCTATAGTTGCCCAATTTCTCCCTACTAGCTTTTTTTGTGAATGGGCACAACATAATGAACTCCTTACCCATAGAGCGGTAAAGCAGGTCACAGACATTAAAGAGGTATTCCAGTGAAAAACATTTTTTTTTCATATCAACTGCCTACAGTGAGGCTACTGGCTACAGTGAGTAAAAAAAATCTTAATCCTTCCAGCTGGTGAAGTTGGGTTGTTCTTTTCTGTCTGACAATTGTGCTCTCTGCTGACACCTCTGTATGTCTCAGGAACTGTCCAGAGCAGGAGAGGTTTGCTCCTACTCGGGACAGTTCCTGAGACAGACAGAGGTGTCAGCAGAAAGCACTATGGTGAGACAGAAAAGAACAACTCAACTTTAGCAGCTGATAAGTGCTGGTAGAATTAAGATTTATTTTGATAGAAGTAATTTACAAGTCTGTTTAACTCTCTTGAGCCAGTTGATATGATTTTTTCCCCCAGTGGAATACCCCTTTAACCCCTTCAGTCAGTAGGCCACATGGAAAATTGGAATCCCACCTGGGCCTAATGCATAATGTATTTTTGAAGAATTACTTTTCATTGTAATTATTATTTTTATAGGACCCTTAGTTTCACCATGCTGTACAATGATAAGGTAGTTAAAATGTTTTATAAACTAGTCTATTACTTTAAACAATCTAAGTTGGTGCTTTACAACTCGTGGCTCTCCAGCTGTTAGAAAATTGCAATTCTGAGCATGCCCTGAAAGCTGCAAGATAGTGGATTCAGGTTGTAGTCTAGCTGTTCAGCACATGGTTTCCATGGTTCCCTGCAAACAATATAGAGAAGCAGGGTCTCCTGTCAAAGACAAGAGTCCCTGTTCCTGTACAGTTTAAGCAGTAATGTTCTCTGCATAATTTCTTACTTTCTTTATCTGGAGCCCAAAGGAGGTAAGTGGTGATTCTGTGTATCACCACCTACACTCCATACAACCAGAGGGCCAGGTGCCTGGCCCAGAGAGTGTAAGGCCAAATAAAATCAAAATAAATTCCTCCCAAAAAAGTATTTCAGGAGGTTCACTCCACTTTAGTTATATGTATCCAAAATATAAGCCTTTTTACAGTAATGTTGACAAAAAATAAGTTAGTTTGAATGCAGCAATAAAAAGAATTGCTTGGTTGTTAAGGCTCTGTTCAATGATAGGGGGTTAAGGTCACTAGGCACACTATGTTGTACACAACATGTCATATCACCATCATACAATCCTTTTTTCCCCTTTACCAGAGCAAATATCTACTTCCTTTCAATTAATGTCTGTATAACCTATGGCTGAGAACACCTCATGTACTATCCACAACCCACTCACTCTTCAGACCTGTCATTCTTCCATTCCTGCATAACACATTATCTCCTACTTAGTATTTGTCAGTCAAGAACTAGCTCGCTCCATTTATAAGTGCATCTGATAAATGGCATCCACAAATAAACACCTATTAAACTTGTTTATATACAAATCACATAAGGCCATTGCATTCAGAAATAAGAGACATTCCCCTGGATGGCACACTCATGGTTATATGCCTTTTCTTCACCATTTCTATATAAAAGACAGAAAACAACAATTGTATATAAGGCAAATGTATAAATTAAATGATAAGTATTGTAATGTTATGTACAAATGTCCATTAAAGAGATTTTTCCAAGAAGATAAATAGGTGCTAAATAGCTGCTAGAGTCTGTTTACAGCAGTGGCATACTCATTGAGGAGGGGCTTGGAAAGTTCCCCCTAATCCACCTTGACCCACCTGATAGACCAAACCGCCAACACTAATTCTCTTGCTAATCAGAGAATCCAGGTCACTTGTTCTGAATCCCCAGGTCAATGAGCTCCAGCTGATAAAAAGCCATAGCCTGAAAACAGATTTAGGTTGTGGCCGACATTAGGAGTCAAGTGTGACCTCTGCCCTAGCGCAGAGGGTGACGTCACACGTCATTGCTGCCTACACCAGAGGGGAGGAGGAAGGAGGGGGTCCGGCTGCTGCTCTGTGCTGGAGAGGAGGCAAATAGATACATTTTGTTGTCGTGTACACATGTATTGAAGTAGTTTAAAAGTGGTTTTCTAGTTAAATGTAGCTAAAACTAGCTACAAATGCTATATATTCACTCTCAACACTTTTAATGCAGATTTATGTTAAACCAAGCTACAAATGCTATACCCAAAGAATACACGTAACTTGGCACAAAATGCCAATTCCACATTTATTCTCAACACTATTAGTGCCGATGTATGTTAAAAGTCAGCCCAATGCACAGTGCTTTGTATTGTTATAGCTTTCTAGGGGCTTGTTCCACAGTCACACTGCTGGGATCTGTAGTGCAAAAACTGGACACAGTAATACAGGTCACTGTCTGAGGTCAGCTTACTTCTTTGTGCTTTGCTCAACTTTGACTTAAAGTGTTATACCTTTCTGGGATCAGTAGTTCCACAGAGAATTCTTCTGTACATTGCTCACTGCTCAACTTCCTCTCCAAGATGTCGTCCACAATGCAGTGCATAGGTCTTTATCAGTCTCTTAAACCCTACCCCTATGTTGTCTCCTGTTTGGCCTAGGAGCTGTATGCAAGTAATGATTGGCTAACCTGGGTTCATGGGATCTTGTTGCTAGCTGCAAAGTATCTTGGGCGACCCTGACGTCATCTGATTGTAACATCCTCATCCTATCATGGAATAGGGTGCCAAGGCACCATGTTTTTCCGCAACCTTTCTGCTATAATAGCGCCATTGCCATTTGCCAGGCTTGCACCAGCAGAGCCTGACCATGTTCATATGTTCGACAAGCAACTTTTCCCCCAAAGTTCTGAGCAGAACAAGGTTCGCCCAGCTTAGCTCGTTCATCTCTACACTACAATATGCAACAAACAAGATTTTTGCTTTAAGGACTATTCAAATAATTGGTTCTTTAGTAGAGGGCAAGAGATCAAGTGTGTATTGCTATCCTTGATGTATCAGTTTTGTTGTTGACTTTGTTCATGCAAATTTGAGATATAACTTTGCTTCTTTCACTGTATTTCACCAATGCTTTAAAATAATAAATAAATGCATAAATAAATAACACACTGTATAATAGCTTAGAATGGTATTGTGGTGGCCCAGTACGGGAGTTGTTAGCCCGTACCCTTGCTGTCCTGTCAAGCAGCCTCCCTGCAGTGTCTGTTTTACTGTAATTGTATATTATCCCCTATGTTATGTATATAAGAATGTTGTATCTTTAAGAAAGGTTAACATGTGATCATCAGTTGTCATGTGAGTTGTCATGTGATTGTCAGTGACCAGTTGACTTGGTCACCCAATGGGACCCCACCAGAGTCTCCCCCCATAAAATCCCTGGGAGGAGTCTCTTCTCTCTCTTAGTTCCTGAGTCTTTGCTGAGGTGCAGTCGAGCTTAAGAGTGTGTCTGGAGTCATAGGAGCCTCAAGTCAATTTTATAGCCACAAGCTACAAGTCTACAAGTAAGATGAAGTCACAGCTTAGTCTGTCTCCAGTCAAGTCAAGTCAGTCACTGTTATCTATTGTCAAGTCAACGTGGCCTGCACTAAATTGTCCAAAACCACTGCAAGTCCCAGCAAGCCCTTAAGGTCTCTGAAGTCACTGGTCACCTCCATGGTCCTAGCTACACTGTATAGACTGTACCATCTGTCACTCAGTAAAGCTACCATTGTCCGTAGCTTGGCGTCGGAGTCATTATTGCCCCCTTGCCTAGCCCATGATCCAGCGGTATATCTTCGGGTGGCATTGATGATAAACCACACCCCAGCATCACAAATACAAGGGTTTAATGCCATCTGCCCCTAGGGTAATTCCATCTGCCCTGCATCACACCCCGTACCACTGTAAAATAAATAAATAAACGCATACATAAATAAAAAAAATAACACATGCTATATAATTGCTTAGAATGGTAAAACAAATAAATACATAAATAACACATACACTATGATTGCTTAGAATGGTAAAAAAAATTACCATTGGCCCAGACAATAGAGTTAGGATCACAGCCGAGATACATGAAAAGAAGTACAACTCTTTGAAAGCAATACAATACGTACGGTGCTGGTAAAATTGTCATGCATGACTTGTTCAGCACTTCCAAACAAATTAGTAGAAGCTACTAACATACGGTTTTAATATAAGTGTTTTAATTTTCTCTTTTAGAAGCGCCATAAATGAGCTCCACTCCATTATCTCGGCTGTAATATCAAACTGTTTAAGACTCAGATGTACAAGGGTACTAAAGTTGACTATTACCAAAATAAATACCCTGATTAAAACCTGTGATAATCTTGGCATGTAAACCGGCATTCAGTCAGTTCAATAAAACAAGTCCCTAGATGTGCCGGGTTCTACAAGAGGGTTCCTCAGTGTCACTGCCAGACTGAATATATAACAAATTGTACATATCGAATTGCAGCAGAGCAATATGCATTCTACAAACAAGCTGGGATAAAAAGCTTTCTACTCAATTTATGCAACATTTTTTCCTGACTGAATACAAAAAAAAATTGCAAGCAAAACCCATTGGGGGCAGTGTATGTGTGATAGAGAGGACTCAGCAAAAGACTTCACATATGAGTGACACCTTATTATAGCAAATGGGGGACTCAATCTCTATTTGAGTGATGTTCTCAATAATCACATGCCATTCAGGCTGCAGAACATTTCCTGCGCTTGTGTTTGGACTCATGGTTGTAAATCCTATGGGAGCCCAAGGGGTTTTTGCAGCTATTATGGAAATATCAAAAAGTTTTCCTTAATCATATTTTACATCTCAATCTGCATTGCCATTTTAATTATAGACTAGTGACACCTTGAAAATTTCCCATATAACAGAAAACATTATAAATGACACTGAGTAGAAAAGATATATGGTATTCAAACATCAAGACTAATCTAGTGGGATAATACAGTGGTCCCTCAACATACGATGGTAATTCGTTCCAAACGAGCCATCCTTTGTCGAATCCATCGTATGTTGAGGGATTCGTGCAATGTTAAGTATAGGAATCTGTACTCACCTGTCCCCGCCGCTTCGGACCGCGTTGCACCGCTCCCGATGGTGTCCCCGCCAATCCCGATGGTGACCCAGGGCCTCCGCTGGGCTCTCCTGGTCTTCTCTGGTCCTCCGCTGGGCTCTCCTGGTCTTCCCCTGTCCTCCGCTGGGCTCTCCTGGTCTTCTCCAGTCCTCTGCTGGGCTCTTCTGGTCTTCTCCAGTCCTCCGCTGTCTTCTCCGGTCCTCCGCAAGGCCTTACTGGGCATGCGTAGCAACGTCATTACGCCGCTGCGATTGGATGACGGGACGGCGTGCGCAACAGCATAGTGACGTCACCGGAGAGGGCCAAGAAGACACCGGAGGACCAGCGCTGGACACGGAGGGCACCCCGCAGCATTGTGGAGGGGTAAGTAATACTCACCACACGGGGAACATTAAGCTGCTATCCGGCAGCAGCTTAAGCATTTTGCGCTGCCGGATAGCACTTAATGCGATGGCCCCCACATAAAAAAGCATCGTATGTCGATGCTGACATCCACATGTGATGGCCTCTGAGAGGCCATCGTATGTCCATTTGATCATATGTCGGGGCCATCGTAGGTCGGGGGGGGTCACTGTACTATATATATATATATATATATATATATATATATATATATATATATACACGTGACGGTCACGTGACGTCTTTGGGTCAGGTGACCGGTTCCCTGTGGCCACACGTACTCTTCACACATGCGCAGTTCAAATTGCATCACGCTAGCGGCGCCATGTTTGAATATGCAGAGCGGGTAAGTGATGTTCTCCTCCGATTTGTATATGTTATTAATGATTTTTTATGTATTACATGTGCGATGTATTAATTGGATATTAACTGTTTACTGGGTAATATGCGAGTTATGTTTCAAGCATTGCTTTTAATATTTTTGGCACTTTATCAGCACTTCATTATGAAATTGGTCACTGATATTTATTAAAGTATGACACTGTACAATGTAATATTTATAGCACTATTTTTTTAATTGGATGTTTAATTAGATATGTGATTTGATTGTTTGTAATTTCACTTACCTGGCTATATATACCCCATAATACGTGTGTATCACTAAGCTTGAAAATGGCTCCATAGGAGCAGAAACGTTGCTTCACTGAAGATGAGGAAATAAACCACTTTATATTTTTTTGGAGTGCGGCATCCCTGGTGTTTTTTCTATCTGAATGGACTTTAATCAGGTTTGGGTGCTGGCACCACAGTTGCAATATTTTTAAGAGTGTGCAATTATTTTTCTATTTTGTATATATATATATATATATATATATATATATATATATAGTGGATTGTCAAAATCTGCTTTAGGATTATGGGAAGTCTCTTAGTAGTCATAGTAGTTTAAATATATAAATATCCAGGAGGAAGGGTCGGCACTGTGTATAGGACACCAGATCCAAGTGGGTGCTCTGCTCTTAGAGATAGAACTCGGTATCCCTTGGTAATCAAATCCAATTGAAAGAAGAAGTGGCACTCCAGAATAGCTTCAAAAGCTGCGGTTTATTCACCCATCATGTGAATAGTGATGTCGCGAACATAAAATGTTCGGTTCGCGCAAAACCGGGCGAACCAGGCGAACCGCCATTGACTTCAATGGGCAGGCAAATTTTAAAACCCACAGGGACTCTTTCTGGCCACAATAGTGATTTAAAAGTTGTTTCAAGGGGACTAACACCTGGACTGTGGCGTGCCGGGGTGGGATCCATGGCAAAACTCCCATGGAAAATTACATAGTTGATGCAGAGTCTGGTTTTAATCCATAAAGGGCATAAATCACCTATTATTCCTAAATGGTTTTGAATAACATGCTTTAGCCCCCTTTAGGCATCACATAGAGCCACCCTTTAGGCATCACATAGTTAGATTCCCCCTTTAGACAGCACATAGTTTCCCCCATGTTAGGCAGCACATAGTTAGAGCCTCCCTTTAGGCAGCACATAGTTAGAGCCCCCCTTTAGGCAACATATAGTGGGATTTGAACCCAAGGCCCCAGCGCTGCAAGTCAGCAGTGTTAACCTCTGAGCCACCATGCTACCCTTACCATACATCTAATATGCGCAGTTGCTAAAATGGACAGAGATGTCAGCAGAGAGTACCAGAAAAATTAGGCATGTAAACATGGCTCAAAAATTTGGTATTTTTGCAGCCACAGCTGTAGCAGCACTCAGAAAAATTGCAGGAGCATAAAAAGTGCAGCACCAGAGGCCAGAAAAATTAGGCATGTACACATGGCTGAAAAATAAGAACAAGCGAATATCCAAGAGTCCAGAAGACTCTATAATGCAGGATGGAGAAACAGACAAAGAAATTATTTTCTAAATAAAATGTATCATCAAATAAAGAAACAGAGTTCATCCCTCTCTGTATTTTATTTTTGAAAATTTAAGTTTAAAAGTCACACGCAACAAGCGTTCCTTGGTGTAATGGTTAGTACTCTGGAAAATTCAAGTTTAAATTATCAGAAAGTCCAGAAGACTCTATGATGCAGGACGGTGAAAATCACAGAGAAATCCTTTTCAAAAGAAAATTTTTCATCAAATCAAGATGAAAGCAGAGGCCAGAAAAATTGTAGCAGCAGAAAAAGTGCAGCACCAGAGGCCAGAAAAATGAGGCATGTACACATGGCTGCAATATAAGAACAAGCGCATATCCAAGAATCCAGAAGACTCTATAATGCAGGATGGAGAAACAGACAAAGAAATTATTTTCTAAATAAAATTTTTCATCAAATAAAGAGACAGAGTTCTTCCCTTTCTGTATTTTAATTTTGAAAATTTAAGTTAAAAAATCACACGCAACAAGTGTTCCTTTGTGTAATGGTTAGTGCTCTTGAAAATTCAGGTTTAAATTATCATAAAGTCCAGAAGACTCTATAATGCAGGACGGTGGTGCGGTGTGACTCTCTCTTTGAGGCAAGTCAACCCCAAGATGGCGTGACACTGCCGTATCCGGGATGTGGAATAGCACCTGTGGAGCTGGGGTGGGTGCCGGTGATGTGGAGCAAGACGCAGCAGTGGAAGAGGACTCGGCCGAGGAGGTTATGGAAGAGGATGAGTAGGAGGAGTAGAGGAGGTAGCAGCAGGCCTGCCTGCAAATCGTGGCGGTGTCACCAACTCCTATGCAGAGCCACGCATTCCATGCATGGCAGCCGTCACCAGGTTTACCTAATGCGAAGTGTAGGTGATATACCTGCCCTTACCATGCTTTGCAGATCAGGTATCAGTGGTCAGATGGACCCTTGCCCCCCTGGTGAGATGGACCATGCAAGACATGCCATAATTTCTTTTTGGACAATGGAGTAAAGGTTGGGGATTGCCATTTGTGCAAGAAAATTTCAGCCGGGTACCTTCCACTGCGGTGTCCCAATGGCTACAAATTTTTTTAAAGGCCTTAGACTCCACCAGCTTGTATGGTAAAAGCTGGCGGGCTAGCAGTTCCGACAAGCCAGCTGTCAGATCTGGGCTAGGGGGTGGCTTTGAGAAATTGTCTTCTTGCGCTCAAACATCTCCTTGACAGACACCTGACTGTGGGCAGATGAGCAGGAACTGCTCAAGGCGAGAGACGGAGAGGCGGATGGTTGAGAGGGGGCAAGGATGGCAGCAGTGGTTGGCCTGGCTGAAGATGCTGGACCAGGAGAAGGATGGTGGCTTTGATTTTGTGTGCTGCTTGTACTGACGTGTTGATCCCATAGGCATTTGTGATGTGACATCATGTGCCTTCGCAAAGCAGTTGTGCCTAGGTGGGTGCTGGACCTCCCACGACTCAGTTTCTTTTGGCACAGGTTGCAAATGGCCTCGCTGTTGTCAGAGGCAGACACACACAAAAAATGCCACACTGCTGAGCTCTGCGATGACTGCATTCTGGTGGTGGCAACAGCATGCGTTGACCCCAGGTGCCGATGCATGTTGTCTGACTGTGCCACTAGCTCCTTGCGACGACCTCCCCCTGCTTCCAACTCGTCTCCTCCTCCTCTCTGTCTCCCCATCTGAACTTTCCCCCTCTTCTTCTCTTCTAGCGGGCACCCACGTGGCATCCACGGACACATCGTCATCATCAACACCTTCACCGCTATCTGACACCTCAAGAAAGGAAGCAGCAGTGGGTACAACATCATCATCACACCGTACGTCCATGTGTGTAATGCTGCCTAACTGAGACATATCCCTGTTAACTACATCCTCTGGCAATAATGGTTGCGCATCACTCATGTCTTCAAACTGATGTGTAAATAACTCCACTGACGGATCAAGTAAAGCTGCTGTGGTGCTAGTGTTGGTGGTGGTGGCAGGCGGCAAGTGGTAGCATGAGAGGTGCACGAAGCTAAGCTAAAGGAGGAGAAGGACGGTGCGTCAAGGTTCCGAGCGGAAGCTTTAGTAGTAGATTGGGTGTCTTGTGATAGCCAGTCAACTAAGTCCTCAGAACTTTGGGAGTTTAGGGTACGTGGCATCTGAACACTGGCCATTCTAGGGCCAAAGGGAATCCCAGCACCACGACGGCCCCTGCGGTGTGGCCTTCCTCTGCCTGTCATTTTTTTGTTTAAATTTGCACAAGTGTCACACCTAATGTGATTTGCACTAGGGCGACACAATTTGCCCTGCAGGCAAAAAAAATGGCAACTGTGACGTGAACTAACAGTGACGACTGATTTTATTTAACAGCCAAAAAAGGTATTTTTTTTTAATTTGCACAATTGTCACACCTAATGTGATTTGCACTAGGGTGACACAATTTTCCCTGCAGGCAGGAGAAATGGCAACTGTGACGTGAACTAACAGCGACGGCTGATTTTATTTAACAGCCAAAAAAGGTATTTTTTTTTTATTTGCACAACTGTCACACCTAATGTGATTTGCACTAGTGTGACAATGAGCAAAAAAACTTGCCA
Organism: Hyla sarda; assembly: GCF_029499605.1. Lineage (NCBI taxonomy): Eukaryota > Metazoa > Chordata > Amphibia > Anura > Hylidae > Hyla > Hyla sarda. The sequence goes on from NC_079192.1 coordinate 71,941,804, forward strand.
GTGGAGTTCCCCTTTTATGCAGTGGTCCCCAACCAGGGGGCCTCCAGCTGTTGCAAAACACATGGACTGATATATTTCAGTCCTTTGAATACTGTAGTAGTTAGTTGCTTTAAAGAAAAAAAGCTTGCCAGCGGAGTTCCCCTTTTATGCAGTGGTCCCCAACCAGGTTGCCTCCAGCTGTTGCAAAACACACGGACTGATATATTTCAGCCCTTTGAATACTGTAGTAGTTAGATGCTTTAAAGAAAAAAAGCTTGCCAGCGGAGTTCCCCTTTTATGCAGTGGTCCCCAACCAGGGTGCCTCCAGCTGTTGCAAAACACACGGACTGATATATTTCAGCCCTTTGAATTCTGTAGTAGTTAGTTGCTTTAAAGAAAAAGAGCTTGCCAGCGGAGTTCCCCTTTTAAGCAGTGGTCCCCAACCAGGGTTCATACATCTGTTGCAAAACACACGGACTGATATCGTTCAACCCTTTGAATACTGTAGTAGTTAGTTGCTTGAAGGAACTTAAGTTTGATTCTGGAGTACCCCTTTAAACCAGCGGTTCCCTCCCAACCAGGACTGATATCTTTCAGCCCTAAAAACGGTTTTTTGAGTGCTGTCCTTAAAGCAGATGTTACACTAGTGCTTTAGGAGTAAACTGGACCCTGAATACACCACCTGGCAGCAACCTAGCTATCGCTTTCCCTATACAGCAGGAGCAGTTTCTCTAACCCTCCACTTCCTAAGCCTGCAGCCTTGAGGCTTGAGAAAGGTCTCATTGTGGAGACTGAAACCTGCCGCTTCTTCTTTCAATTGGATAATATATATATATATATATATGTATATATATATATATATATATAGGTTTAAAGAGTACCTGTCATGAAACAAACTATCCTAAACTAACTCCCACTATGTACCCTAAATACACCTTACACCCCTCGCCCCCACCCTTAAATTTGTTTTAGAGCTCTACCTGTCTTTCTGTTCTGTTCTGTTTCTGTTCACATTTCAATGAATAAGAGCTCAGTAACCAGAGTGCCAGTGGGTGGACTGCAGGTCTATAAAAACCTGTTCCCACTGCTGCGACCTGCAGTCCAATCTCACATTCATTTAATTGTTATGTCACTTGACCATAGCAACCACTGATAGCGTGACCTAATGATGTTAAGTTCACAAGCCCATGTTCCACATTAAATATTCAATATACTGTACCGGTCCTGCACAAGACCCCTATTGCTATTCAGAGACCCTTTTTCAATTCCGACAATTATCTCCCCTGATGACGTCACCATCACTGACGACAGAAACGCGTAGGGAGTACTGTGTTTTTATTTAGGGGATTGTCCCTTGGAGCAGATTTAGTGCAACATATCCTGCTCAGGGACACATTATCAATGATTATTTTAGATGTATATGCTTCCTTGAAATTCTGGGGGGACCACACCACGTGATTGTACTGTGTGGGTGCCCTCTCAGGTACAGGCAACATCACATTGTTGATCACTTATACAAATTTGATATTTAATTATATATGAAAAGTTACATCTTAATAAGCAGTTTTGTATCCCATAGCCCTTTGACGTCCATTTTTATACATGATTGTTACATGTCAAATGCTTTTGCAAATGACAGGATGTACGGTAGATTAATTAAAACTCTTTAGAGTAGTGTTTCCCAACCAGGGTATCTCCAGCTGTTGAAAAACTACAATACCCAGCATACCCGGACAGCCTCCGGCTGTCCGGGCATGCTGGGTATTGTAGTTTTGCAACAGCTGGAGGCACCCTGCTTGGGAAACACTGCTTTAGAGAGTGGCTCATATGATCTATTTTTAGTATGATTGTCCTCGGGCTGTGTTATTATTGTAAAATGGTTATTATCATACAGAAATAAGGCTCTTAGTTTGTTTCTCTGTAAAGTAATCATTTGGATACATGATTGAAGCGAGTACTGAAAACACCTGTTTTAAGATCTTTCTAGTTTTTGCTCATTTTCTCTTTCTGTGCTGTACAAAACAAGGCACCCGTGGAGGTAAATCAAGCCCCACTGTTCCTCTGTATTTCAAAAAGAGGAATGTAGATATTTTTTCCTGTTGGATTCCCTATGAACCTGACGGGGAAAATTGTCTTATTGCTCTTCATAAGAAAAACAATCTTGCTGTTATGATACCTTTTAATGGCTTACAAAAATAGTAAAACAAGTTGTGTTTAAAAGCAAGCTTTCATAGCCACTTATGTTTCTTTATCAGGCATGGTACACACACAGACACACACACACACATATATATATATATATATATATATATATATATATATATATATATATATATCCATTAATAAACAGAACAAAAGACTGAGGTTGAAACGTAAGTCTAGGTACACATTACCATCAGGCTCTTTTTAGGTTTCTTTTCTCCGGTAAACTACCGGATCCCCGACGGACCCCATTCAATTCAATAGGATCCGTGGTGACCAGGTAGAACCAGTTGTGCTCTGACCTGTTTTGGGGCCATTCGGACGGACTCAGAACGGGACGGAGCATGATGACAATGTGAACATTGCCTAAGTGTAAAGCCTTGTGTATAGCCTCTAAAGCATTAAATGTTCCCATCTAAAATCCAGTTGGATCTATTACTATTTTGTCTGGTAAATTACAGGATGCCATGATAAAAACTAAAGGACTTGATGGAAGGCAAAGAAGTCTGCCAGGCGCCATTGGTGTTCGGCACCACCATTTTTTTCTTGTTCTATTTTGGAGCAGAACAATAAAAAAATAAAAAAACACCACCTGCCTGACCTCAGGATTGTTGTCAATAATTCCACAGCAAAGCTGCCCGATAATCCACATGGAAATCCTCAAGAAAGTCTACAGTATAATGGATTTCTGCAGTGGAAAACAACCATGAATAAAAATTTGCATCTATCAATCTGTCTATATACTATGGGAGCACCAAATATACCAGAGCTCAGCACCCGCGTATCTACAGCTCTCCCATAGGGAATGCATGGAGCACATACCGACACACTGCTCCATGTACAAGCAGAGACGTGGCCCTTTCTAAACATTGCAGGGTTCTGCACGGTTGGGCAGCTTCACCCCCAACAAACACCCCAGCGATCAGACACTTATAAGCCTATCCTGTAGGATACTAAAGTCCCTCATTAAGGGGTACTCTGGTGGAAAACTTTTTTTTTCTTTTTAAATCAACAGGTGCCAGAAAGTTAAACAGATTTTTAAATTACTTCTATTAAAAAATCTTAATCCTTCCAGTACTTATTAGCTGCTTAATACAGAGGAAATTATTTTCCATTTGAAACACAGAGCTCTCTACTGACATCTCTGTCCATTTTAAGAACTGTCCAGAATAGGAGAAAATCCCCATAGCAAACATATGCTGCTCTGGACAGTTCCTAAAATGGACAGAGATGTCAGCAGAGAGCACTGTGCTCGTGATGTCAGAAGAGAGCTCTGTGTTACAAAAAGAAAATAATTTCCCCTGTAGTATTCAGCAGCTAATAAGTACTGGAAGTATTAAGATTTTTTTTAATAGAAGTAATTTACAAATCTGTTTAACTTTCTGGCACCAGTTGATTTAAAAAATAAAAAATAGTTTTACATCGGAGTACCCTTTAAAGTGATGTCTCCCCCTCCCCCCCCTTGAAAGAAATGTGAACACCGATTGTCTGAGTAAATACATGTACACATTTGTAAAATGACCCAAACTTAGTCACTAGTTGACTATGTTGTGGAAATTAAAAAGATCTGCCAGGAATAGAAAAACAAAGCCAATTTCTTCCAAAAACAGCACCGCACCTGTTCTCAGGTTATGTGTGGTATTACAACTTTGATCAAACTTAGCTGCAATACCACACACATCCTGTGGACGGTGGTGGTGCTGTTTTTGAAGTCTTCAACCCTGTTTTTTCTAATCCTGAATAACCCCCTTTAAAGTCCATAGGGCCTGTGCCTTTATTTGTGCTTATCCATCCGTGTCCCATTTTGACAGGTTGCCAATAGTGTTGAGCACGAATATTCGTAATGCAAATTTTTATCGCGAATATCAGCACTTTGCAATTTAGCGAATATTTAGAATATAGTGCTATTTATTCGTAATGACGAATATTTATTTTTATTTTTAGTTCTAGTTTTTTTTTCACATGCAAATTTTTATGCAAAAAAAAAGGGAATGAACATAGCGAATATGTGAATTTTGCGCACATAGGACGAATAATCGTCAGTATATTCGCCAAATATCCCGAATATTCGAATAGGGCCCCTGCTGCTCATCACTAGTTGCCAATGAATATGTCCAACGTATTGCACAACTGTAATGTGAATCCAGCCGCATTACATCACTTTGAAGGATCATAACTACAGTAACTGTAAAAGAAGAGACACAAATACCATGGTCTTCCATTGCCTGGCTTTCCTGCACATTAGACATTCAGTATAAATGTTGTTTCTAGGTTACATTATCTTTCTCCATTGTATGAATTGACCCTATTATGTGAGACAAATATAATCTTTACTCTACATTAACTTTTACCTGATTTTCGCTGAATCTGTTTTCCCCCACATCCATAAATGGATTCGATTTTTATAGACAGTTAATTCATTTTTCACAATGTACCACAGTGAGTATATTATATGAGGAAGTTCACAGCTAGCAAAATAATTTCCATGGAAAAAAAATGTTAAAAAAAAATGTTCCTGTCTGGCACGAAATGATGCAATGTGTAAGCCAAAAAAAAGTCTGCACCATCTGTAGATGTCACTCAGTCTATTCGAGATAAAATGGTTATCAGTCTTCACTGTGTCACTGTATTTGATTCATGGAGTCAATGGTGGATTTATTTATGTCACACATCAACGGCTATTAAAGGCTGTGTGTTTACTGGTGTCTAAGGCTAGGGTCACACACAAACAGCATAAAAATGATTTGTTGTGTAAAATCTGCCCCAGGACCCATGTCAAAGTTGGCAAGAGAGTATATACCATTGAGGCAGACCATGTTGCTGCTATAGGGCCCGTGTAGAGAGGGGGTACACAGCCCTGGTTGGTACTATAAATATTACAATGTGCCCGACTCCTCTATATAGGAAATTGAAATTGAAAGGATGGAGTTACTGACTTAAGGTTCATGAAAAACAAAGGGGAAATAACACCAAACTTTCTGGAGGCAAAATGAGCTATCATAATAGGTGGGCCATTTTTGTCTGTGCTATTTGGCCCTCTTTCTTTTATGTATTCCACTACACTAGTGTTACATCCAGATTTAAGCTCAAATTTCAAGACAGATATCGCCGCCAATCTCGTTCATTGTATGGCAATGAATTATATCTACAGAGAAAATCATCTTTATCTTAAAAACAGATAGGGCATGCTGTAAAATGTGACAAATTGGGGTTCCAATTTTACTGGATTCCTGAAGTAGCACTTTCACCTACCGTATATACTCGAGTATAAGCCAAGTTTTTCACAATTTTTCGTGCTGAAAACGCCCCCCTCGGCTTATACTCGAGTGAACTCTCCGCCTGTCAATCCCTTCATCAGTGGTCTTCAACCTGTGGACCTCCAGATGTTGCAAAACTACAAATCCCAGCATGCCCGGACAGCCATCGGCTGTCCGGGCATGCTGGGTGTTGTAGTTTTGAAACCTCTGGACTTCCGCATGTTGAAGACCACTGCAGTCTTCGTCATGATTCAGCCCCCCCCCCCCTTTTGTTTTGTACTCACCTCCCCTCGGTGGGAAGTTAGGGTGAGCTGGTCCGGGCCATCTATGCTGCAGGGACCGTCTGGTGGGGAGGATTAGTCGTTGCAGGCTGTCCATTTTCACCGGGGGGGGGGCCTATTCTCCGCGCTTCGGCCCCGGACTAGTGACGTTGCCTTGACGACGACGCACAGGGATGTTCATGCGCAACGTCCCTGTACGTCATGGTCAGGGCAACGTCACTAGTCCTGGCCCGAGGCACCTCACCCTAACTTCCCGCCGAGGGGAGTACCACACAAAAGGGGGGGGGGGGGGGCTGGATGATGACAAAGGCCGCAGTGGTCCTCAACCTGCGGACCTTAAGAGGTTTCAAAACTACAACACCCAGCATGCCCGGACAGCCATCGGCTGGGAGTTGTAGTTTTGCAACATCTGGAGGTCCGCAGGTTGAAGGCCACTGATGAAGGGATTGACAGGCGGTGATGATGAAGGGGGGGGGGGGGGATGATGACGAAGGCCGCAGTGGTCTTCAACCTGCTGGCCTCCAGAGGTTTCAAACTACAACTCCAAGCATGCCTGGAAAGCCGATGGCTGTCCGGGCATGCTGGGAGTTGTAGTTTTGCAACATCTGGAGGTCCGCAGGTTGAAGACCACTGATGAAGGGATTGACAGGCGGGGATGATGACGGGGTCTGGATAATTACATGGGGGTATGATGTATTTCCCACCCTAGGCTTACAGTCGAGTCAATAACTTTTTTTTTTTTTTTTCCTGGGTTTTCGGGGTAAAATAAGGGGCCTCGGCTCATATTTAGATCAGCTTATACTCGAGCATATACGGTATATCTCTTGAGACTTTGATGACTCCTAAAGTGGTTATTCAACATCAGTTGACTTTAGTACTTACCTGCTAGACAGCAATGGACATGCTTAGAAGGGATCCACACTTGTCTTGTAGGTCCACCATAATGTTGCTGATTTCTTTTTGTGTAATGGCTATTTCCTGTTTGAGTTCCCTCCCTTCAACTACAAGTCCCAGTATTACCTGTTTGTTAGTGTGAGGTTACTTTTCTCCCTTCCACACATCGGCCACCCCACCTATTACAGCACAGCTAGGCTCCCTTCCATGCCTGCTGTGATTGAAACCACAATTGGGGGTCATTGGTGTTGGCACTGGGAAACACAGCTGATTCTGAAGAACTATGATTGGCACTGTAAGTGTATTTAAAAAAATAATTGCACCTACAAGCCCTACTTTATGCCAATCCATGTGATAAAGATACCTTGCAATAGCTAAGGTATGGTGTATTTAGTGCCTGATCAAGCTAGTTGGGCTAAATTTACACCATATTCAAAATTTACATCATATTCAATGATCTGATATGGCAGGGTGTTTTGAAATGGTCCTACTAAATATTGGCCCCAATTTGTGTTTCCCCCAAGATTGTTTAAAAAAAAAAAAAAAAAACATGTAGCGTTTACTACACCTTTCAATACAGCTGGGGCTATATTGGTCAAACATATGCCATTATCCCTCTAACTCATCATGAGATCACTGAATGTTTTGGCGCCTTTTGGGGGTATGGTAAAGGCTATATAACTATATGTTAATAAATATAACAATATTCACACAGAAAGTAAAATGGCGTAAAAAAAAAAAAATATATATATATATATATATATATATATATATATATATATATAATAATTTATGCCAAGGATACTTTTCAATAAGAAATCAGGATAACACTATATTACTATAAACAATACAATATGCAGAAAAGCTACTGTGCTAAAATAACAGGTATGGTATATAGGAATAGTCCAAGTAAATTATATAAGGCCAAGACCATAGAACTGTCGAACACCAGACACCAGAAACAAAATGTACATGTGCACAAGGCTGGGAAGACTGAATATGCAATAGACAAGCAGTTTGGTGTGAATAAATCAACTGTGGGAGCAATTATTAGAAAATGGTATACATACAAGACCACTGATACCACGTGGTGTCAAAATGATCACAAGAACGGTGAGAAAAAATCCCAGAACCACACGGAGGGACCTAGTGAATGACCTGCAGAGAGCAGGGACCAAAGTAACAAATTCTACCATCAGTAACACACTAAGCCACCAGGGACTCAAATCCTGCAGTGCCAGAAGTGTCCCCCTGCTCAAAGAGTACCTGCCAACAAGTAACGAGGGATTATGGTATTCCTTGTCTGTTCCCTTCTTCATCCTGAGTCCCTCTCACCTTTTCTTTTTTAATTTCGCCCATTATTTCTTGAGTTATGCCTTTATAAAGTCTGTTCACTGCTGCATGATTGACAGGCAGGAAGCGAGAGATATGCAGAGCCACGCTCATGTCCCGTCCCACCAGCACTTCTGGAGTTCAGACTTGTGCCAGTCCGGCACAAGTCCAAGGGCTATGCAGGGCCTACTGAACTCTACAGAATAGAGACCCCTAGTGCCAATTTTTCAAGGGTAAAAAACTGATGGAAAGATAGATTTTTTTTATGAAGATATATGGCAAATAGGCATAAATTTACATAAGGAATAACATAGCAAAAGTTTTGCTTGATGACAGGTACTCTTTAAGCAAGCACATGTCAGGGCCCATCTGAGGTTTGCTAAAGAGCATTTGGATGATCCAGAAGAATATTGGGAGAATGTCATATGATCAGATAAAATCAAAGTAGAACTTTTTGGCAAAAACTCAACTTGTCGTGTTTGGATGAGAAAGAATGCTGAGTTGCATCTAAAGATCACAATACCTACTGTGAAGCATGGGGGGGGGGGGTGGAAACATCATGCTTTGTGACTTTTTTTCTGCTAAGGAACCAGGACAACTGATCCGTGTAAAGTAAAGAACGATTGTGAGATTTTGAATGAAAACCTCCTTCCATCAGCTAGTGCATTGAAGATGAAACGTGGCTGGGTCTTTCAGCATGACACTGATCCCAAACACACCTCCCGGGCAACAAAGGAGTGGCTTCATCAGAAGCATTTCAAGGTCCTGGAGTGGCCTAGCCAGTCTCCAGATCTCAACCCCATAGAAAACTTTTGGAAGTGAGTTGGAAGTCCGTGTTGCCCAGTGACAGCCCCAAAACATCACTGCTCTAGAGGAGATCTGCATGGAGGAATAGCCTAAAATACCAGCAACAGTGTGTGAAAACCTTGTGAAGACTTACAGAAAATGTTTGACCTCTGTCATTGCCAACAAAGGGTGAATAACAAAGTATTGAGATTAACTTTTGTTATTGACCAAATACTTATTTTCCACCATAATTTGCAAATAAATTCTTAAAAAATCAGACAATGTGATTTTATGGATTTTTTTTCTTCTCATTCTGTCTCTCATAGTTGACGTATACCTATGATCAAAATTACAGGCCTCTCTCATCTTTTTAAGTGGGAGAACTTGCATAATTGGTGGCTGACTAAATGCTTTTTTTTTGCCCCACTGTAAGGAGGAAAAACTCAAATTGGGCAGTAGCCATGTGACAAGGATAGTCATTCATCTAATTTGTATATGTTTTATTAAATTAACCTTGATGTAGAGGAACTGTCGGATACTGCTTCTCCGGACAGAATCAGCTGATCAGTGATATGGCTTCAATCTGATGAGCTTTTAATGTCTTTGAGAATATATATATATATATATATATATATATATATATATATATATATATATGGTAGCCCTTGGGGGGTATAGTGTAGTTGGGGTGTTGCTTCAGAATATAAGGGGTTAATTTAACCCCTGTCACTCGTGATGCCAGGGTGAGGGTTAATACGCTGAGGTAAATCTCCGGCCTATCGCCACCCTTCCCAGGAACGATAGGTGCGTGCTTAAATGAATGAAGGTCCACAATGGAGATGAACTTGAACTTGTATAAACTTTACTGAAGTACTTGCGGTACATCCAATTAACAGCAACAGTCTTAGTAATACAGTCTCTATATAGCACGGCAGTGATTGACAGATGCTGAGGACCTTTGACTTATCCAAAGAGTTATTAGTTTTAGGATTTTTGCAGAGATCCGTCCGGATTTAGGGGAATATTTAGGTACCGTTATCTTCCTGAGGTAATAGGGATTGAAGCAACTCACAGTTCTGAGAGATGACCGTTGCCGCAAGGCTTAGGCCTGGTTACTGCTGATGACAGCTGCGCAGATCCATCCTCATCAGCAGCCCACGAGGAAAGAGAGCGCTTAATGGCCGCCGCTCCCTTATATGGGCAGGGGCAGGGCCGTTTTGGATTGGTCCGTGTCAGCTGTCACTCACCGTTACAAGGCATGGTGGATAAACACGTCACAGGGACCTCCAAAGGTCTACCTGATCACGTGACCCGCAGGTCCTGCTACCCTCCGCACAGGTAAATAACCAAATATATACAATTTCTATACTTATAGCTATATAAATATCAAACATAATTACTATATATCTACTGACTAAGTGAGAGGTGACAAGGGGAAGACTAGACAAGAGGGACCCCGATGTCCTAGGGACTCTGGCTATGGGGACCTCTATACAGGTAACGTATAGGATATGTACCGGGACACCACATATATATTATATGTGTATATATATATATATATATATATATATAGACATAGTATGAATTGAGGCTCAGTGTTTGTGATAGCGATTAATGCAGTTTATAGTGTTCCATGTAAACAGTGGTGGCAGGAATGGGTCTATAGCATTCAGCCGCACATTTGCTGTTGCTTTACAAAATGTGGTGAGACTTGACAGACAGGGACGTGCACACATAGGAGTGAAAGGGGGCTGGAGCCCCTGCCCTTTTCCTCACCTGCCCCTCTAATGCCCTCACAAAAGGAGCTACAGACTCAGGGTGATAGGTGCAGTAAAAAGAATCTGTTGCTGGGGAGTTGTATGTGGTTTAATGGAGGGTGCTGTGCCCTCCTTGCAGCAAGGGGGCGCCACTTACCCTGTCATTATCTGCCATTTCTCTGCTTCTCTCCACACAGAGGAGACAGGAGCAGAAGAGGCAGAGAGAAGCCCCGCCCACTGCATGTCCCGGACACAAACTCCAGTCTATGCAGCCCTTACTGTAAGTGACTGTAAATATATGTGAGTGATTGTGTCTCAGTGTGTGTGTATGTATATATGTGTGTGTGCATCTTTATGTATGTGCCTGTGCAGAGAGTGATGGCTGGGGCCTTAGTGTAAGTGACTGTGTATATATTGAGTGACTGTATGTCAGTGTGTGGTGTATATATGTGTGTTTGTGTCCATCTCTATGTATGTGCCTATATATGTGAGCAAGTGAATCTATGTATATGTGTATGTATGTATGTATGTGTGTATAAATATGAGCAAGTGAATCTATGTATATGTGTATGTATGTATGTATGTATGTATGTGTATAAATATGAGCAAGTGAATCTATGTATATGTGTATGTATGTGTGTGTGTGTATATATATGAGCAAGTGAATCTATGTATGTGTGTGTGTGTATGTGTGTGTGTGTATATATATGAGCAAGTGAATCTATGTATATGTGTGTATATATATGAGCAAGTGAATCTATGTATGTGTGTGTATGTGTGTGTGTGTATATATATATGAGCAAGTGAATCTATGTATGTATGTGTATGTATGTGTGTGTGTGTATATATATATATATATATATATATATATATATATATGAGCAAGTGAATCTATGTATGTATGTGTGTATGTATGTGTGTGTGTGTGTGTGTGTGTGTGTGTATATATATATATATATATATATATATATATATATATATATATACACATATATGAGCAAGTAAATCTATGTATATATATATATATATATATATATATATATATATATATATATATATATAGATTAGTTAGGAGTAGCCGTATTAGTCCAGTGAAGGAGAGGATAAACTCAAACAATTTCATGATGCCTTCAACACATTTAATCCATCCATCAAACTCAAAATGGACTTCTCTACAGAAAGTGTAAACTTTCTGGACACCACTGTAACTATAAACAAGGACACAATACAGACATCTGTATACAGAAAGCCCACAGACCGATCCAGCTATCTACACAATTCAAGTTCCCATCCGTCCCACACCAAGAAAGGCATAATATACAGCCAAGCCATCAGGTACCACCGCATCTGCTCCAACCCTGATGACAGAGACACACATCTACAAACGCTAGCTGAGAAATTTAAGCAAAAAGGTTACAAACCAAGGACCATCCATAAGAAAATCCACTCTGCTCTTCAAACACCACGTGAACACCTGCTGCAATACAGAGAGAAACAAACCTCATCACGCATACCACTGGTAGCCACATACAATCCCACCCTTGAGGAAATATGCAAAATCATCAAGGACCTGCAGCCAATACTAGCAGAAGATGAGGTGTTAAAGCAAATCTTTCCTGAACCACCCATCTTGGCCTTCAGACAACCACCCAACTTAAAACAAAAGCTGGTCAATAGGAAACTACCCACAGACACATCAGATACAGACAATGGGACCAAACCCTGCACCAAACCGCGCTGTAAACTCTGTCAACACAAATTCTGAGGCCTCCTACAACAACAAGACATACAACATCAAGGGACAATACTCCTGCACCACAGATAATGTAGTCTACATAATACAATGCACCAAGTGTGACCTGGAATGTTACATTGGTGAGACCAGTCAGCCACTCAATAAAAGGATGAACCTCCACAGATCATCCATCAACAACCATAGAGAAAAGGACTATTGCACCCCAGTTGTGACCCAAACAGGTCACGCCCTACAGGACCTCAAAATCAAGATTCTGAAAGGAAACTTCAAGAAAACTCAGGAAAGAAAGACATTTGAAGCCAAAATGATAGTTCTTTATGACTCCAAGAACAGAGGACTTAATGTGGATTTAAGCTTCTTATCCCATTATCAAAATTTCCTATAACCTTTGCTAAACTCTCTACCCTCTCCCTGCTCTAACACCATTACACTCCTGCTCCCCCTCCCCTGTCTAGTCTTATCTTCAGTCTATGGCTCTATAGTAAAATTGTCTGTCCAGCGTAACCACCATTCTCACCTCTGCTCTCCAGCCCCCCCCCCCTCCTCATCCTTATCTGTAGTCTATCGTCCTATAGCTATACAATTTATGGCCCAACTTAATGTCCATTCTCCACTAATGTTGTTTTAACCCCTGCATATTTTGTGAGATAGAACCTGTGTTTTCTCCTTGTGAGCTCAGAAATGCTTATGACTTGATAAAGGGAGGAATCCCAAAAGCTTGTCTCTACAAAATCTTGTTAGTCCAATAAAAAAGGTATTACAAGATACTGCAACTACAGATGATTTTGCTTTTTATATATATATATATATATATATATATATATATATATATATATATATAAGCAAGAGAATCTATATATATATATATATACATATATATATGAGCAAGTGAATCTATATATATATATATATATATATATATATACATATATATATATATATATATATATATACATATATATATATATATATATATATATATATATATATATATGAGCAAGTGAATCTATGTATATGTGTGTATATATATGAGCAAGTGAATCTATGTATGTGTGTATATATATGAGCAAATGAATCTATGTATATGTGTATGTATGTGTGTGTGTATATATGAGCAAGTGAATCTATGTATATGTGTGTATATATATGAGAAAGTGAATCTATGTATATGTGTATGTATGTGTGTGTATATATGAGCAAGTGAATCTATGTATGTGTGTGTGTGTGTGTGTATATATATATATATATATATATATATATATCTATCTGTGAGTGAATGTGTGTGGTACCTGTATGTATGATGTGCCTGTTCGCTATATCTTTTAGTATATATTCCATGTTGTATGTATGTGTCAAAGTGTCTCTTTGTATGTGTGTATATGACCTATGTACTGTATGTGCTTGTATTTTTTGTATGAAGCACATTATTAGGGAATTATTGGAGGAATGTAAGCACAGTATATAGGGAATTTATGGAAGCACTGTATATATTTCATTATATTGGAACATTATATTTTTTATGTATGCTGGCACTGTGTATAGATCCTTAGGGTGCGTTCGCATGTGCCTATTTTTGCTGCAGATTTTGCTGCTGCAGATTTTGCTTCCCATTGACAATGGGAAGAGAAATCTGCTAAAGCAAATCTGCACCAGATCTGCAGCAGAAAATACACATGTGTATTGAACGCACCCTTAGTGGTGGCACAGTATAGTTAAATAATAGTGGCACAGTATATAGTTAAATAATGATGGCACAGTATATAGTTCATTAATGGTGGCACAGTATATAGTTCATTAATGGTGGCACAGTATATAGTTCATTAATGGTGGCACAGTATATAGTTCATTAATGGTGGCACAGTATATAGTTCATTAATGATGGCACAGTATATAGGAAATTAATAGATGAATGGTGGCACAGTATATAGGGAATTAAGGGGGGTACGGTATATAATTAAAGGGAAACTGACAGGCTGTTTACTCGCACTAAACCCAATACACTAGGTTACAGTGCAGGAGAAAGATAATGTTATACTTACTAAATGTGGACCAGCCGTTTTCTAGGTATTGCCCCACATTGCTAGTATGCAAAGTCAGTCTTGTGCGCAATGGAGGCGGAGCTTCCCTGCCTCCATCCTGTATGCTGTGCTATGCCTGGCCGTCTTTGTATATTTATAATTCTTTTTTCTCCAACTCTTGTATATTGTAGCTTGTAAGCATATATTACTGTGGTGTCCATCTCTTCAGTGTAAGAACCAGAGCTGTGTGGAGATTCCTGCATAAGGTGAGTGCTGGGTGATTGGGGATGGGTGATTGGGGATGGGTGATTGGGGATGGGCTATGGGTGATTGGGGATGGGTGCTGGGTGATTGGGGATGGGTTATGGGTGATTGGGGATGGGTGCTGGGTGATTGGGGATGGGTGCTGGGTGATTGGGGATGGGTTATGGGTGATTAGGGATGGGTTATGGGTGATTGGGGATGGGTGCTGGGTGAGGCCAGGTACAGTGCTCTTTCTGTCATATAGAGCTCAGATGGGGGCATATAGGGGGAGATTTATTAAAACCTTTGCAGAGGAAAATCCCTCTGCAAAACAATCTGATTGGTTGCTATGGACGACTGCACCGCTCTTTCTCTGCACAGGTTTTGTATACATCTCCTCTATAATACAGTATATTATTGGGCAGCTGTCACATGTTTTCTGTAAATAAGACTGACAGCAGAGTCAAAGTGTATATACACATGGCAGACCTTCATAGAAACTGTTCTTGACTCGATTTTACAAAAACACCAACTTTTATGGGGATAGGAATGTCGAGTAGGCCCGGCGGGAATCCACTGTATCCCTGGGCCGCAGTACATCTGCCCATTAAGTCTGGCAGACGTTTTTTAAATTATGAAAAGTGCCCTCTTTTTTACTTGAGCCCCTGCCCTTCAAAATGTCTGTGCACGTCCCTGTTGACAGATGAAGGATGTTATTACTGGGATATTTCAGCTCCCCTGGAAAAAGGTTGGAACCACAACAGACAATCCCAAGGGACCAGGAATAGTAAGCAGGTTTCTCACTATTTAATATTCAGAGTAGGACCAAGAGCCAATCATCAAAGCATGGATAATAATTTGAGTAAATAGTATTTCTGGAAAAGTTGGAGGCTGCTGTAAAGGACTGACAGATGGGTATTGGTCAACCCAAGTGTATTTAAATTGGATTAATATAAAAGAATTTCAATAAAGGAATATTTTTTTTTATTTTTTATTTTTTTATGATATGGGACACGACCAGAAAAATCTGGGATGACAAGTTGTTTCTTCTCCGCCATTATTCTTCACACTAAAAAAAAAAAAAAAAAAATGATAAATTAGCAGTGGGCTAGAATTTTCCACTCTTTATAAGAAATGGAAAAGCAGCATAAGTTATCAGTCATAAAGTACAGCTGATTGAACAATTTCCATAATTATAATGCAGTCGGCTGAATGCTGGAGGGATGAGGGGAGAGGAAAACAGACAGATGTTAAAAATACGGGTTTGTTGATTGCAAGACACTTTTATATATTTGTATTAATATCCTTTGTTAAAGGGGTACTCCGCTTCCCCAGCATTCGGAACATTTTGTTCTGAATGCTTGGAGCGGGCAGCGGGGTTGTGACATCATGGCCATGCCCCCTCGTGACATCACACCACACCCGCTCAATGCAAGCATAGACTTGCACTGAGGGGGCATGGAGTGATGTCACCAGGAACATGGCAGTGACGTCATGACCCCGCCACCCACACCCAGTGTTCTAAATGAACGCTGAATGCTGCACAGAGATCGCGGGAGTACCCGATACGGATAAGATGTCTGGGGCAGAGTAACCCTTTAAAGGGGTACTCCAGTGGAAAGCCTTTTTTTTTTTTAAATGAACTGGTGCCAGAAAGTTGAACAGATTTGTAAATTACTTCTATTAAAAAATCTTTATCCTTCCAGTACTTATTAACAGCTGTATGCTACAGAAGAAATTCTTGGATTTTTGAATTTCTTTTTTGTCTTGTCCACATTGCTCTCTGCTCACACCTCTGTCCATGTAAGGAAGTGTCGAGAGCAGTATAGGTTTGCTATGAGGATTTTCTCCTGCTCTGGACAGTTCCTGATACGGCATCAGGTGTCAACAGAGAGCACTGTGGACAAGACAAAACATAAATTCAAAAATAAAAAAATTTCCTCTGTAGCATACAGCTGCTAATAAGTACTGGAAGGATAAATATTTTTTAATAGAAGTAATTTACAAATCTGTTTAACTTTCTGGCACCAGTTGATTTAAATATAATGTTTCCACTGGAGTACCCCTTTAAGTGTTGATGAGGATCAGTGACTGGGTGGTGGTCTTGAAAGGGTGTGCAGCGGTCTTAGATCTAACCGTAGTTTTTCAATATATACTACTATATGATTGTTGCATAAGGAGGGTGCCCTATTGGAGCCCTACATGTATGCTGATTGGATATTGTACTGTTACTTCTTTATATGATATGTAAGTGCTCTTATATGATGTTTTTACAGTGTACTTTCATGTTTTAAGCTATTATTATTCACATTTTTGGCTTTAAGTAAAGGGTGAACCAATGAGATACATACATTCCAATACACATACATAGGAAACATTCTAGGTAAGGTAGGAAGGAGCTTGTTTAGAGTCAGCCTATCCCTTTCCAAAAGAGAGAGAAACCCTTAGGTTGAAAAGATGTATTGAAGTTGGTATAAAGTCAGCCTAGTTGGGCCTAAAACTCAGGACCACATGGAGCCCTCATGGTTACTGCAAAAAAATGTGTCTTGCCCATGACAAACTTTTACCTAATCCCTCCCTGAGGAAGAAGAAGAGTGCAGAGAAAAGAGAGAACTATCAAGAGCTTGTAAAGATAAGATATGTTGTACACGTGCTCCACAGCATTATCTAAGGACCTTTCAGATAACTTCAGATTGAACCTAGGGATCAGTAGCTATTAAGCTGGCTTTCTTTAAATACCCTGCACTTTACAGTGGATATTGCAGTTTAGAGTGAGTAGAGACTTTTTGGGATTATGTAAAGATAAAATAAACTGTACATGTGCTCCATGGCATTATCTAAGGACCTTCCAGGGCTTCAGATTGGCCCTAGGTGTTATGGGCAGTGCTCCGGCCATTCATTCTGGCCGTGAGCACTCCCTCTCTCCTGACATTAGTGGCCCCGGGACTTTGCTAAGGGCAATGCTCTGGCCGTTCTGTCTGGCCATGGGCGCACCTCGTCTCGTACTTACGGCAGCTCCAAGACTATGCGGGATGCGCCCACATACCCAGGCCCCTCCTCACCTCTCACTATCCCTGGCCTTCCTCCTTCTGTGCTTCACCGGCGCACGCATCCCCTTTTCTTAGGGCGCGCACGTGCCGGCATTACTAGATTTAAAAGGCCAGTACTACCATAATTCGTCGCCTGCAGGGCGGACTCTATATTAGTCAGGCACCTCCCTATCATGGTGCGGGATCTTCGTCCTTAGTGCCTTAGAGAAAGTGTTTTATTGTGTTTGCCATATTAGTGTTCCTGTCCTCCATCCACCTTGCTCTTTTACTGCCTGCCTCCTGACCTTGTGCCCGTGACCCGACTACGCTTCTTTGCTGCCTGCCTTCTGACCTGTGCTTCGTCCTTACTACACTATATCATCTGTACCAAGTTACATGTGGGCAACCTATGTGGACGGATCGTGCCAGGGTTAGCGACCTGGGTGCTGCCTGCCCCTGCAAGTCCATCCTGCTTTGCGGCAGGCTCTGGTGAAGTGTTGATGAGGATCAGTGACTGGGTCGTGGTCTTGAAATGGTGTGCAGCGGTCTTAGATCTAACCGTAGTTTTTCAATACTGGGTGCTGCCTGCCGCTGCAAGTTCATCCCGCTTTGCGGCGGGCTCTGGTGAAGTGTTGATGAGGATCAGTGACTAGTGGCACCTTGGACTCCACTCTGTTCAGTCTTGTTCACACAGGGCAGCTATAAGACCTTTACGCTAGGGATCAGTAGCTATTAAACTACCTTTCTTTAAATGCCCTGCACTTCACAGTAGCCATTGCAGTTTAGAGTGAGTAGAGACTTCTTGGAATTATTAAGAGCCTGTAAAGATAAAATAAGTTGTACATGTGATCCACAGTATAAGCTTGGAACCTCTCAGTACTTTAGGCTGGAATTAGGAATTAGTAGATACTGAGCTACCTTTCTTCAAGTGAGTGGAGACTTCTGGAGCTTTACTGGGAACCAACCAATTGCATCATACTTCTCATGAAAGTGAGACTTGGGACTAGAGTTGCTGTTAACCCTTTGAGGACCAAGGGACATATTTGTCCCATGTTTTTAATTGCCTGTATCAGGCAATTAAAAACATGGGACACATATTTCCCTTGGTCCTCAAAGGGTTAAGGCTAGAGCAAAGTCTAGATGCTCCAAGGACCCTTAAATGTTATCGTATAAGGGGTTAACACCTACTCCCGCCTCATTGTCAGATTGTATTCTGAAGAGTGAATGCCTTCAAGAGAGTGCCTTGATAATTAAAGACAGTTTGTTATTCTATTATGCAAGGGTTTGGCTTTATTCCTGCACATTACCATTATAGGTACCGTAAAACACCACCAGGCTAGGCACCACTACGTGTTGGGCCTAGCCTGGTGGTGTTTTACGGTACCTATAATGGTAATGTGCAGGAATAAAGCCCATACCACCTAAGCTTACTGTGCAGGCCCCCTTCACAGGCTCCCCTCATGCCAGCAGGACCAGAGCTACAGCAACTGTGACAGGTGTGGAATGCCAAGTCCAAGCCATTGCACAGACATTTCTCCCTCTGTAACATCTGGCCCACACATTAATAGAATAAATTCCAATCTGAATATTTGCAATTGCCTCCAGTCTTAGACTCTACTGTGCTTCAACCTCTGATTCATCATTACCACTAGTCTATACACTGTCCTATTTTGTCAAGTTTCGTTATGTTATGTTTAGTTTCCTCTCCTATTTTATTATAGGGAACATCGGGTGGTTCCGTTCCATTTCTTCTTTTTTTCAATTATCTCTTTATTATTGGTAGAAATAAAGTGGTGTGGGTTCATTGAAATAGAAAAATACAGTCAACAGAATAATATAAGGCACAGTATAGTACAGAGCATCAAAGAATGAGCCGTTGTATGGACCCAGTGGTGAAACAAAAAAGAGTACATTACAATAGTATGTCACCTGTGGGTACTTTTCTAGAAATACAGGGTGTCTTTTTGATGAAAGAAAAGTAATACTTCTATGAGTTGCATCTATTTGTTTTCATTTAAGATGGTATACTATAAAGAAAAACTGTAACTTTTAACTAAAAAAGGAATATAGATTATTAAATAGAATGTGTCCGGGATCAGGCAAAGGAAAGGAGTGAAAAGAAATAGCAGGGGGCAGCTCAATTCTTTGAATACTCTGATGGTTTACATTTTGAACCATCAGAAAGATTGGAGTCCTTTAGGGAGGGAGGTGTAGATAATAATAAATATAGGTACATTGGGGGTGTAATACACTCACCTGTCCAGGCTCCAGCAATGCTTTTCTCCCCCACCGCACTGTGGTGGTAAATGGAGGTGCCCCCGGGTCTCCATGGCCACCAGCCTAAATCAGTGCATTAAGGGTTCTGCTTCGGCATTCAATTCATGTATCTACAAAATTCCCAGGAGCTGCATAATATGTGGCAGCCAAAAATATGACAACAAAACCTACAAAATGATATCACTCATGTAACTTGTATAGAGGGCACCCTCCCACTTTAAAACACCCACCCTATAAAAAAAATTCAAACCCCAGAAAAGGTTGGGGGCAACACCCAGCCAACAAATGTAGTATCTCTATACAGATCACATATGCTTGAGTGAGCAAAAAGTGAAATAAATAAAGATCTCATTCCCTCACAATAGAATGCACCCGGCACTGCCCGGCTCAAGCACCTGTTCACTATGATGCTTACCTTCCAACAGATCAGGAATAAAGTCCAAATGGTTGTGCTCACTGCAACTAATAGCCAGCAAGAAAATCAAGGTATCCACGGTAAAGGAATAAATGCAGGGCACTCACCACAAATATTCAATGTTCTTTATTCATGCGATCTTTAACATCTCAGTGCGATAAGACACTCGACAGGGGTGTGATTCGGGGCTATGGTCTGTTTCTCGCGATACTTGCTCTTCAACAGGCCCACATCATCACGTCTGCTTTCACGTCTTAAATAACCCCTCCCAATGTTGCCATGCGAACGTGACAACAACCGGAACACAGGTATGTGATTTAAAACAAATTAAAAACAAACTTGGAATGTAGAGATATTATTGCAATAATACATTTAGTTCGGTCTTATCATTGAGACCTACACAGCCCATAGCTTCCAGACAGAGTATCCATCTGGTTTCTTTCCTTATCAGCAGTTCATCTTTGTTCCACCCCTCGTCCGCATGTTCAACCCTTTCAAGACCGGAACATTTAAATGGCTCTGCTTCTCTGCTGTGCGCCTCATTAATATGCTCAATGAAGCGCAGAGCTCCTACCCCGGTCTTCAAGGATCGGACATGTTCACGGATGCGGTAGAACAAAGGTCTTTTGGTTTTTCCAATATAAAATCGGTTATAATTACATGTTAGTGCATATACAATAAAAGGAGACCTACATGTTATCAACTGCCTCACTTGTACATTGTAACCATTCAAGTTAATGTATTTTGCTTTGGAATTTAGGTTACAGAATGAACAGGAGCCACAGGGAAAATTTCCCTTTGGCCTCTGTTCAGACAACCAATCACGGTTTTTCACAGGTTTTTTTTCTGATTTTGTTTTCTCAACCCTCCAACAGTTTGGTTCCTCTTATATGTCACTAAGGGCTTTTCTTTGTCACTTTTGCTAAATCTTCATCAGTTTGCAGTAAGGGCCAATTATTAAGGATGGTACTTTTATTAAATTATTCAGGGGTGAATTTTCAAAGGAAAACACTATTTTGTCATTTTGTGTTTCTTTCTTCTTTTTTTGTTGTTTGTTGTTCAACAACTCATGTCTTGGGATTTTATTAGCTTTTTCTCTTGCCCAGATTAGTAAATTCTTAGGATACCCCCTTTGTAGCAACCGTTTTTCTAAATCATCAGCTTGTATGACGTAATTATCAAAGTTACTATTTATTCTTCTCAGCCTTAAAAATTGGCTGAACGGAATGCTTTGTTTTACATGGGGGGGATGGGATGACTTAAAATGGAGCAAAGAGTTCCTAGAAATATTTTTTTCTGTAACCAGATGTTATAATTTGATCTTCGCAGATGTCAATTTGTACATCTAAAAATTCCAGATGTTTGTTACCATACTGGGAAGTGAAGTGCATATTCATATCATTTTTACTATTGATGAACTCAACAAATTCGTCAAATTCCGCTTATGAACTTTCCCAGATGATAAACAAATCATCTACAAATCGTAAATAAAGTTTAAATTTTCCTATAAAGGGGTTCTGGGATGAAAAAATATATTTTCTTTCCAGTATGGCGAGGAAAATGTTAGCATAGGCACATGAGGTGGGTGACCCCATGGCTGTGCCAAGTATCTGCCTATACCATTCCTCGCCATACTGGAAATAATTATTAGTCAAAATAAAGAGGATGGCTTCTGATACAAAATCAATAAATTCTCCTGATTTTTCAGTTTGTGACAAGAAAAGACAGATTGCCTCCACACCCGCATCATCAATAAAGATCTCAATTGCATGACTGGGACATGCTGAAGCTGAGTTTATTCCCCCCACCACCACCTCGACACACGTTTCAACACTCTTCCTCAGGACCTCAGAGCTTTGCAAAAAATTAAGTTTGGTGCGTATTTAAAGGGGTATTCCAGGCCAAAACTTTTTTTATATATCAACTGGCTCCGGAAAGTTAAACAGATTTGTAAATTACTTCTATTAAAAAATCTTAATCCTTCCAATAGTTATTAGCTTCTGAAGTTGAGTTGTTGTTTTCTGTCTAACTGCTCTCTGATGACTCACGTCCCGGGAGCTGTGCAGTTCCTATGGGGATATTCTCCCATCATGCACAGCTCCCGGGACGTGACATCATCATTGAGCAGTTAGACAGAAAACTTCAGAAGCTAATAAATATTGGAAGGATTAAGATTTTTTAATAGAAGTAATTTACAAATCTGTTTAACTTTCCGGAGCCAGTTGATATATATATATAAAAAAAGGTTTTGCCTGGAATACCCCTTTAAAGCCACCCATAAAGTCTATGCCCAAAGCTTTAGTTTCAGATTATAAAGTGGGCACTTTGGGCTGCCATGGGGCACTGCCCAAACTATACACATTATGATCCAGTGAGTGGATGAGGGAAGTGGGGCCACTTGGGACCTGACCAAGCCCCCTGTTCTCCGGGCTCCATAGCAGTCACATATCCTGCCTATTTTATAGGTACGCCACTGCTTTGTTTAATAAGTTTTATTGGAAACATTGCTGTTTTGACATATATAGGTAAGTATTTCCAATATTGAAAGGGGATTTAGGTGTCACCTTTGCTTATGTTGTCAGCTGAGAGAAATAGGAAAGCTTTGGTTTTGACAAAGAATTCTGAACAATACCTTCTATGCGGCTTAGAGTTTAAGGAACTTGGCCCAACACGTCCATGTAAGTTGTCCATACCCTAAACATTTACTTACTGTAGTATATTTAAAAAGGACATTTTTGTAATAGTATTAAGGGTGTTTAACAATGCTTTTCTCATCGGTAATAGGGAATGTTGTTCCTTAAAAGGGTACTCCGCTGCTCAGTGTTTGGAACAAACTGTTCCGAATGCTGGAGCCAGCGACGGGAGCTCGTGATATCATAGCCCCCTCATGACTTCACGCCCTGCCCCCTCAATGCAAGTCTATGGGAGGGGGCGTGACAGCCGACACGCTCCCTCCCATAGACTTGCACTGAGGGGGTGGGGCTATGACGTCACAAGCTCCCGGCGCCAGCTCCAGAGTTCAGAACAGTTTGTTCCAAATGCTGAGCAGTGGAGTACCCCTTTAATGAAGACCCAGAGTTTGCAATCAGGTTTCTTCAGCCAGTCCATTGTCTTGGTACAATTTGGTAAAATAACTTCATGATAGTATATGAGAAAGTTTTGGCCTCCCATTGCTCCCCCTTTTTTCGTAACTCTAAGTTTAATCATGGTCTTTTACCATCATAAATATATTTGTATTGGAATGAACCGGCTCTTGAGAAAAAAAAAAAAAAAGAATTTTGGCACTTTTATGGGAAGCATATGAAAAATATAAATGAATTTGGGAGGATTATGCTCTTAACTAAGTTCTTTCGGTCTGTCCAGGAGAGAAAGGGGAGAGACCAAGATTTAATGATTTCATTAGTGAGTTTTAGTTCAAGTTGTATAATTCCTTCCAGGAGCAGCTAGGCCTAATACCTAAATAAGTGATGTATTTAGGAGGCCATTTGAAGGGATATAGAGTTTGAAGCAATTCAAGGCTTAGTTGGGGAATATTGATTTCTAGGGCTTCCAATTTATTCAGATTTATTTGGAAGTTTTAGAGGCAGCTAAACTCTTTCAAAAATTAGCATGGCTGTGGGGAATCTTTTTTATGGTTTGGACATAAAGATTATTAAATTGTCCACAAATTCAGCAATTTAATGTTGAAAGCTCTTGACTTCAAAACACCTGTTATATTGGGACATTGACAGTCCAACAACATAAATTAAGGATTCTATTATTAGTACAGGGGTTGAGCTATCTGTTTATATGCATTCTGGCTGCATAAATAATAAATGTCAATATATATACTGTGGTGGTCTCAAACTGTGGCCCTCCAAATTTTTCACAACTTCAACTCCTAGCATGCCCGAACAGCCCAGAGCAGGACCTGCCCAATTCCTGACCACAGCAGTGTCCTGTTGCAGCTAGTAATTGGCTAAGCAGTCAGTCAGGGCCGGCTCTGCCTATAGACAAAGTAGGCAGCCGCCTAGAGTGCCTTCTTGATGGGGTCGGCGCTTTGCCTACTGCAATAAAGTTAGCCAGCATCTGAAGCACCCGCCCATCCAAAGCACCTGCCCATCAAGCAAAAACCTACCCCCACCTGTACTATAATAATCAGCATTTTTCACCCTGCTGGAGTAGCACAGCGCCACCTCTGAAGTAAGAGAGGCGATCATTTTGTTCAGGTCCGTCCAACATCCTGACATTGCGCGTGCCTCCATCCGTCAGGAGGAGCCAATGGGCGGGGTCAAGGAGAGCAAAGTTAGCTTTCGCCTACGGTGGCAAAAATTCTAGCACCAGGCCTGCCGGCAGGCTCTGCTCTTGCAGGTCCTCTAGAAAGCAGCTCCAAGTGGGGAGCAGTAGGGGACCAGAAGCCACCAGACTGGAAGCTGCAGGAACCGAGGAGGGTAAGAAGAATTATTTCTTATAAATAAAAACCAGCAACATTATAAGAAATTACATATCATGTTACCCCTTTTATGAATGCAGGGCCAGTTATAAAGTTCCTGAAGAAGTGGGGCGAAACACGTTGGAGTGTGAGGTGAGGGAACACTGGAATTGTTGGAATTGGTTGGTATCTTTATTACATTTATTGTATGGTCTTTGTAATACTAGTGTGCATTGCACATGGAATAAGAGTGTATATGTGCTTAACCCCTTAAGGACCAAGCGTTTTCTGTTTTTGCACTTTCGTTTTTTCCTCCTTACCTTTTAAAAATCATAACCCTTTCAATTTTGCATCTAAAAATTCATATGAGGGCTTATTTTTTGCATCACCAATTCTACTTTGTAATGACATCAGTCATTTTACCCAAAAATCTACGGCGAAATGGAAAAAAAAATCATTGTGTGACAAAATTGAAGAAAAAACAAAATTTTGTAAATTTTGGGGGCTTCCGTTTCTACGCCGTACATTTTTCAGTAAAAATGAAGCTTTATCTTTATTCTGTAGGTCCATAAGTTGAAAATGATACCCCATTTATTATTCTTTTCCATATTCAAAGGTTTATTGAAGGTATTCAACAAAATTGCAATAAGAACAGTATATCCAACAGACATCCACAGGATATGAACATACTAGTGACATAGTAGAATTAACAATATTAAAACATTTCACATAGCGACCATCTAGAATAGCTAGGTGCCACCTTATATGAGCACCAAAGTGCCGATCACCATTGCATTAGGTATAGATGGCTAGTACTGGGAGACACTAAGTACTTTACTGGAGCAATTACCCAATGCAGAAGTAATATCTGAGGCTAATTTAAAAGAGAATCAGTAACTGTATCACCAATTCTGAGTTTGCATAGGTAGGTAATCAATCAGCTTATGTCAGCTGGCCTAGGTGGCAGCACGAGCACTCCTAGAGAGGGGTGCAGTCTGCTGGTCGCCTGTAGTCATGAAGAAAAGGATATATTAAAAGTTTTGGGTGGAAGAAGGGATAAAAGAGAAAGAGAGGAGTGAGAGGGGTAGGATATTCAGGGGAGGAACACACACGAGGACCAGAGAAGGGCAAGAGGGAAGGGGTGCAGTCGGATCACTAGAGTCAAAAGTAGAGTTACCTTGCAAGCCAGTTTGGTTACTCTCCCCCTCTCGGCGGCCGAGCAATCGTGAGTCAGTTAGTTGGCGAGGGACTTGTAATAGCAGTGTCTGAGTTGGAAGGATAGGAGGGCAGCGTGGCCAGTGTTGAGTTTGTGATATGAGGGGGGGACTATGTATCAAGATGGATGGTAGAGAACTCCTGTGAAGTCAGAAAATTCGTCCAGGGATGCCAGATGGCAATGTATCGAGAGATTTGGTTGGACGTGTCGGACGTGAGTTCGATACCCCATTTATATAGGTTTGATTTTGTCTTACTTTTGGAAAAAATCATATCTACAGGCACAAAAATGAATACATTTAAAATTGTCATTTTCTGACCCCTATAACTTTTTTTTTTTTTCTGTGTATGGGATGGTATGAGGGCTCATTTTTTACGCTGTGATCATAAGTTTTAGTCAGTATCATTTTTGTTATGATCGGACTTTTTGATCACTTTTTATTCCTTTTTTTATGGTATGAAAAGTGACCAAAAATACACTGTTTTGGACTTTGGAATTTTTTGGCGCTTACGCCATTGACTGTGTGGTTTAATTTACAATATATTTTTAGAGTTCGGAGATTTACGCACATAGCGATACCATATATGTTTATTTTTATTATGGTTATATATTTTTATATGGAATTTGGGAAAAGGGGGGTGATTTAAACTTTTAATAAAGAAGGGGTTAATGTATGTGTTTTTAAACTTTTTTTTTACACTTTTAGTCCCCTTAGGGGACTTTTAGGAGGAATCATTTGATCTGTGTACTCTGCGCTCGATTGATAAAGCCTGGGCCTGCCAGGCTCTATCACTCTGAACAACGGAGCTGCCACAGCAGGGGAGGTAAGACCTAAGGCTACCTCAGTAGTGGATAGCCCCACTGTGATCGCTCTACGGGGGCAATTTACCCCACTGGACTACCAAGGACTGGATACAGGCACCTTTAGACGCCGCTGTCAACTTTGACAGCTGCGATCTAAAGAGTCAATAGCCGGCTGCGGCGATCGCCGCATGTCGGCTATTAACGCCGGCCCCCAGCTACAGGAATCAGCTGGGGGCCGGCCGGTATGACGCGGGCTCGAGTCGGGAGCCCATGTCATACCCCGGTAATGGCCATTGGATGAATATAGACGTACATGGTCGTTTCAGGTTAATTTGACTAGTGGGTGTTACGCCTAGCGCTCCGGGCCCCCGCTCCTCCCCGGAGCGCTCACGGCGTGTTTCTCCCTGCAGCTCCCCGGTCAGTCCCGCTGACCGGGAGCGCTGCTCTGTCGTGGCCGTTGGGGATGCGATTCGCACAGCGGGACGCGCCCGCTCACGAGTCGCATCCCAGGTCACTTACCCGTTCCCGTCCCCTGCTGTCATGTGCTGGCGCGCGCGGCTCCGCTCTCTAGGGCGCGCGCGCGCCAGCTCCCTGAGACTTAAAGGGCCAGTGCACCAATGATTGGTGCCTGGCCCAATTAGCTTAATTGGCTCCCACCTGGTCCCTGACTATATCTAACCTCCTCCCATGCACTTCCTTGCCGGATCTTGTTGCCCTTGTGCCTAGTGAAAGCGTTTTGTGTGTTTAAAAACCTGTGTACCAGAACTTCTGCTATCTCCCCTGACTACGAACCTTGCCGCCTGCCCCCGACCTTCTGCTACGTCCGACTTTGCTTCTGCCTACTCCCTTGTACCTCGCCTATCTTCAGCAGCCAGAGAGGTGAGCCGTTGCTAGTGGATACGACCTGGTCACTACCGCCGCAGCAAGACCATCCCGCTTTGCGGCGGGCTCTGGTGAAAACCAGTAGTGTCTTAGAACCGGTCCACTAGCACGGTCCTCGCTATCCCTCTCTGGCACAGAGGATCCACCTCCTGCCAGCCGGCATCGTGACAGTAGATCCGGCCATGGATCCCGCTGAAGTTCCTCTGCCAGTTGTCGCTGACCTCCCTACGCTGGTCGCCCAGCAAGCTCGTCAGATCGCCCAGCAGTCGCAACAGATAGCGCAACAAGATCACCAGCTGTCGTACTTGACCACCATGACACAGCAACTCCAGTCACAACTACAGCAAGTACAGTCACAGCTACAGCAGCAACAACCATCTCCTCCGCCAGCTCCTGCACCCCTTCCGCGGCGAGTGGCCGCTCCTAGCCTCCGCCTGTCCTTGCCGGACAAATTTAATGGGGACTCTAAGTTTTGCCGTGGCTTTCTTTCGCAATGTTCCCTGCACTTGGAGATGATGTCGGACCAGTTTCCTACTGAAAGGTCTAAGGTGGCTTTCGTAGTCAGCCTTCTGTCTGGAAAAGCCCTGTCATGGGCCACACCGCTCTGGGACCGCGATGACCCCGTCACTGCCTCTGTACACTCCTTCTTCTCGGAAATTCGAAGTGTCTTTGAGGAACCTGCCCGAGCCTCTTCTGCTGAGACTGCCCTGCTGAACCTGGTCCAGGGTAATTCCTCCGTTGGCGAGTACGCCATACAATTCCGTACTCTTGCTTCTGAACTATCCTGGAATAATGAGGCTCTCTGCGCGACCTTTAAAAAAGGCCTATCCAGCAACATTAAAGATGTTCTGGCCGCACGAGAGACTCCTGCTAACCTGCATGAACTCATTCATCTAGCCACTCGCATTGACATGCGTTTTTCTGAGAGGCATCAAGAGCTCCGCCAGGAAAAAGACTTAGATCTCTGGACACCTCTCCCACAGTCTCCACTGCAATCTGCGCCTAGGCCTCCCGCCGAGGAGGCCATGCAAGTGGATCGGTCTCGCCTGACCCTGGAAGAGAGGAATCGCCGTAAGGAAGAGAATCTTTGTCTGTACTGTGCCAGTACTGAACATTTTTTGGTGGATTGCCCAATCCGTCCTCCACGTCTGGGAAACGCACGCTCGCACCCAGCTCTCGTGGGTGTGGCGTCTCTTGATGCCAAGTCGGCTTCTCCACGTCTCACGGTGCCTGTTCGGATTTCTACTTCAGCCAGCTCTCCCCTCTCAGCCGTGGCCTGCCTGGACTCTGGAGCTTCTGGGAATTTTATTCGGGAGTCCTTTGTGAATAAATTCCGCATTCCGGTGACCCGTCTTGTCAAGCCACTCCACATTTCCGCGGTCAACGGAGCCAGGTTGGATTGCACCGTGCGTTACCGCACGGAGCCCCTCCTAATGTGCATCGGACCTCATCACGAGGAAATTGTATTTTTTGTCCTTCCTAATTGCACTTCTGAAGTTCTCCTTGGACTACCCTGGCTTCAACACCATTCCCCAACCCTGGATTGGTCCACTGGGGAGATCAAGAGTTGGGGTCCCTCTTGTTCCAAGGACTGCCTTCAACCGGTTCCCAGTACTCCCTGCCGTGACCCTGTGGTTCCTCCTGTATCCGGTCCCCCTAAGGTCATTAAGGACTCTGCCTGCCACAGGAAATGCCCCTCCCCCCCTCCCAGTCCCATCAGGCTAGCCTCTGTGTCCCCTCATGGCCCTCGTCCTGGTGTCACACTGCCCCGTGCCAGGTCTCGCCCTCTGCCCTCTCTCCCCATTCCTACTCCTGCGGTTCTGCCTGCCGTTGAGGAATCCCTCCATCCTTTCCCGGTGTCCTCATCCCAGGGGAGGCAGTTACCGGACAAAGAGAAGGGGAGACCTAAGGGGGGGGGTACTGTTACGCCTAGCGCTCCGGGCCCCCGCTCCTCCCCGGAGCGCTCACGGCGTGTTTCTCCCTGCAGCTCCCCGGTCAGTCCCGCTGACCGGGAGCGCTGCTCTGTCGTGGCCGTTGGGGATGCGATTCGCACAGCGGGACGCGCCCGCTCGCGAGTCGCATCCCAGGTCACTTACCCGTTCCCGTCCCCTGCTGTCATGTGCTGGCGCGCGCGGCTCCGCTCTCTAGGGCGCGCGCGCGCCAGCTCCCTGAGACTTAAAGGGCCAGTGCACCAATGATTGGTGCCTGGCCCAATTAGCTTAATTGGCTCCCACCTGGTCCCTGACTATATCTAACCTCCTCCCATGCACTTCCTTGCCGGATCTTGTTGCCCTTGTGCCTAGTGAAAGCGTTTTGTGTGTTTAAAAACCTGTGTACCAGAACTTCTGCTATCTCCCCTGACTACGAACCTTGCCGCCTGCCCCCGACCTTCTGCTACGTCCGACTTTGCTTCTGCCTACTCCCTTGTACCTCGCCTATCTTCAGCAGCCAGAGAGGTGAGCCGTTGCTAGTGGATACGACCTGGTCACTACCGCCGCAGCAAGACCATCCCGCTTTGCAGCGGGCTCTGGTGAAAACCAGTAGTGTCTTAGAACCGGTCCACTAGCACGGTCCTCGCTATCCCTCTCTGGCACAGAGGATCCACCTCCTGCCAGCCGGCATCGTGACAGTGGGGACTTTGGCAACTTGACTAGTTGCTATTTTCTAGCATCTACCCCAATAATATTGTTACTATATAGCACCTTAGCACTTTCCATATTAATATTGTTTTGCACACTTCTCGTGTTATCTGTTACCCACCATATGGCCTCTGGAGAAAAAAAAATCCTGTCAGGGATCTTGGCTATTAATTGCTATTTGCTGGATTGAATAAGTCTGTGAACATATTATATATGTTTTAGTGTTTTCCAAAACTGTGTTTTAAAAATGTCTCATGTGTTTTTAGGGGGGGGGGGGGGGGGTTGCTTGTTGTTGTAATTTTTTTTATTGAATTACAATGATTCTTGACTTGTAGTTTATTTCTGGTACGTTTTGTAGGTTTATTCCAGTTATAAAGTTGATGGCAATGCTGTTTTAGGTATGCCTTCTGAAAAACTCATGTCACAAATCCACAACTGTAATATAGGATATATTTCGTGCACTACAGTGTGTGGCTGAACTCAATAAATAATACAATAAATAATGTCAGAATGGCTATGTTCAGAATTAATTCTTTTTGAAGATTTAAACTTTCACCTTAAGTGATATCTATGTATTTTTTCCTTTTTATACCTGAATGCTATTACCACGAACGGGCAAATTAGATTGTTGGCCTCTACCAGTGCAGATTTATAGGCACTACTGGGTTGTATTTGCTGGGCTCAGTTGGAGTTTTACTTGATACAGAAAATCACTGCAATTGAGGTGAGGTTGCAGAGTAAATTGGGATAGGAACAAAGAATTGGCTACTGAAGAATTAGACATAGTGTCTTGAAACGCGTATAGCCGTGTTTATTATCCCTAACTGTACAATATCAGCACATTGATATTTTCTTAAAGCCCATGGTTCCTGACTTGGCAGTGCTGCAGTACCTCAGAACTTGGACTCCTGTTAAAGAAATGGCGCGCGCAATCCACCACGAGGATGCCAGTTCACACACAAATCCAGTTACCTGCCTCAATCTCCAGAGACTCTCTTGGCTGGACACTTGTCCGTGCCCACCTGCAACCTGCCGGGACCGCTGAATCTTCTCACCCAAGGCTGGACGCCACACCGTGCCAGCTCCGAATACCACATCTGCTGTGAACATTCAAAACACCGGCTACTGTAATCCTGAGTAACCCTACATTGCAGGGTGCAGGTATTACCCCTATTCCAGCATTTTCAACAGATGTATGTTGTACTAATTTAATAAATGTATATACTTTTTATAACTTCTGGATCCATCATAATTCTGGTAGCATAATATATTTGTAATTCATCAATTTCTCTCACCTATTCTTTTATTTCTCTCCCCATTCTCTCCCCATTTTTTCTTTCTATCTTTCTAACTTCATCTCTATTCTTCCACACTTTCTTCTCCTTTTTCACATTTTTTCTTTTTTTTCCTCTTTTTCTTTTATCTATACTGTCTCTAGAGGACTGGATTCTATATAATAATTATTTATTATATATTTTATTCTATATTGGGATAGGATTTGGTATTTTTGTTCATCTATTTCCTGTTTTCTATGATTCAGAAATTCCCTCATTTTTGTCTAACCTTGTGCAATTACATGTTGCTCCACCCCTTTGGTTTCTCTTGTTGTAAAAATCACAAGCATTTCATTAATAAAGAGAACATGTCATTACTTTAATGCTGCCTGGACCATCAGGGTGGTTCCTGGTGGGTTCTCTTCAACCCATCAGCCTTGATTGATAGATTGCTTCCTGTTTGAGTATAGGAAAAGCTTTATCAGTCAAGGCTGGTGGGTCATGGAAAAGCCACTTGTCTGCCCAGATGACTCCTGGATCGGGCAGCATAAAAGTAATGACAGGTTTCCTTTATTATAAAACATATTGTTGGCACAGTATAAAGTAGAGCTATCTATCTGTTTAGTACAGTGCAGGTTTAACTTTTGTAGCTCCCAGTCAATGAGTATTAACTCCCTGGTGGTCTATAGTTAATTTATACATCACTGATAGCCTATAGAAAATAAGTGGCTAATTCTAGTATCCCTGTTCTAGAAAGGTTTAACATTTTTGTTTCATGGAATATTATATGGGTTAGTTGTCATCTTTTTGTCACTGTAAAGCTTTTTTCTTTTCTCCCCACCTCCACCCAATGCAATCTGTCAATTATGTTAATGGATCCACTCTCTTCCGAATCCCACAAGCCCACTGCCTTTGAGTTCACTTCAATTCTGCTTTGTCTTTCGAAGCACACATCCAGGCCCTCACCACCTCCTGCTACCTCTCCATGAAAAAATATTTCTCAAATCCACTCTTTTCTCAACTAAACTGCTGGTATATCCCCTCATCAGCTTCTGCTTGGACTACTGCAACATCCTACTCTGTGGCCTTCCATCAAATATTGTTGCTTCTCTTTAACTCTGTTGTCCACCTAATCCACCTTACTTCTTTTATGCCTTTCCACTCTGCCAATGCATTCACTGGTTACCCATTGCCCAAACTGTTAACCATGACAACCTGCCCTCTCCATACATCCCTCTGATCTTATAATATCTTCCCTCATACAACCTCTGATCCCCACAGGATTCTCGCTGCTCTTCTCTTGTAGATTGAAAGCCCTTATGGGCAGAGTCTTCCCTTCCCCAATACAATTCTGTCATATACATAATTTACATTTATTGCACTTGTTTTAGTCTTTTATAGTGTTATATATTCAAACCCACTTTATTGTATGTACAATGCCCTTGAATTAATGGTGCTTTAAAATAATAATAATAATAATAATAATAATAGTTATTATTATTATTATTTATGATGATAATAATAATAACAATAAAAATAACTATTATTATTATTATTTTCTCATTTTTTTTGGTTGCTGTTGTTGTAGTTAATACTACTACTACTACTACTACTACTACTAATACTGCTACTACTTCTACTACCACTACTACTACTACTACTACTACTACTAATAATAATAATAATAATACCAACAACAATAACAATAATAACAACAATATAATAATAATAATAATAATAATAATAATAATAATAATAATAATAATAATAATACTACTAATTGTTATTATTATTATTATTATTATTATTATTGGTATTATTATTATTATAGTTATTATTTTTATTATTTTATGTCTATGTAGTAGTAGTAATGATATAAAAATAACAATAATAATAATAATACATATGCAAAAAATAATACAAATAATAAGCTATTATTCATTATTATTATTATTATTATTTTTATTATTACTACTATTTTTATATGTAGTAATAATAATAACAATTATAATAATAAATAAATAGAGCAGGTTTCTGTTTCTATTTATTCTCAGTAGAAACAAAGGAAGGGGAAGACACTTGCTCTGGCTCTGACTCTCTATAGGCTATGTAACCTCCGCCAATAAAGCTTGTTTATGTCACATATTTGACTGTAGAAGCTAGTCATTGTTGTTTTATTTCATATATCCATGGACAAAAAGGTAATCTGCAGGGAAGTACAACCTAGAACAGTGTTTCTCAACCAGGGTGCCTTCAGCTGTTGCAAAACTACAACTCCAAGCCTTTGGCTGTTCAGGCATGCTGGGAATTGTAGTTTTGCAACAGCTGGAGGCACTCCTGTTGGGAAACACTGGCTAGGATATACTCTCAGAAATGAATTGTGAGCGAGCAGTTGGGTAAAAAAATAGGTAACAACTTAGCCAACTCTTTTTAGTATAGCATAGACTGTTTGGAATTCTAGATACATTTATAGATTTAGGTATACAGTATGCTGTATAAAAGGGTGAGATAACACGTAACATGATACAACAGCTCTGTGTTTTGATGGTGACTGCCGAGCAGTAATGGCTTTTTCAGGCACCTTATTGCTTTATGTTTTTACAGAATTGTTTTCTTAGAGCAGTATGAGGAACATGATCTTCAGAGATATGAATAACATAGCAGTCGCTGCTCTGTTTGACGCTGCCAGGCTGAGAAGTAGACCACTGGGTGGCAATGTATGGGATATGACATCAACAACTCCAGAAAATAACAAAAAGCTGAATATTCCCTTTCAGCCTTAAAGGGGTACTCCGGCGGCAAACATTTTTTTTTTTTTTTTTTAAATCAACTGGTACCAGAAAGTTAAACAGATTTGCAAATTACTTCTATTAAAAATTCTTAATCCTACCAGTACTTATTAGCAGCTGTATACTACAGAGGGAATTATTTTCTTTTGGGATTTCTTTTCTGTCACAACCCCAGTGCTCTCTGCTGACACCTCTGTCCATTTTAGGAACTGTCCAGAGGAGTATATGTTTGCTATGGGGATTTTCTCCTGCTCTGGACAGTTCCTGACATGGACAGAGGTGTCAGCAGAGAGCACTGTGGTCGTGACAGAAAAGAAATCCAAAAATAAAATAATTTCCTCTGTAGTATACAGCCTCTAATAAGTACTGGAAGATTTAAGATTTTTAATAGAAGTAATTTACAAATCTGATTAACTTTCTGGCATCAGTTGATTTAAAAAAAAAAAAAAAAAAGTTTTCCACCAGAGTACCCCTTAAAGGTTAAGTCGTGGATTTTACTCCTTTACCTACTTAAAAAAAATGGTAAGGGTCTATGCAAACTGTGGAGATTCTGAGGGCAGCTGGCACCATCAGAATCAGTTGGTGCTAGGACTGCTCGAACGTTGCCAATCCCCATAGCCGGCAATGCATTCTGTTCATTCCGCAAATTGTCTAACGACAACACTGACAATCATTAAATGCAAAGTTGGTATTTAGTCCTAGCTTTAATCCGTAGCTATTAAACTTTAAACATGTTACATTTTGTGGATTTTCTGATGGAGATAATGATGCAAAAAAAGCTGCTGATTTTTCAATGTGATTTTTTATTTTTTACACTCACATGTACCGTATGTGCTGCGGATTTGATGTTGTGGCTCTACTGTGGATTTGATGCTGCAGGTCTGCTGTGGATTTGATGCTTCGGATTTGCTGTGGATTTGCTGTTGCAGATTTCAGCTGTTAAATGAATACAAATAAATATCTGGATATAAAATCAAATCAGTAGCGTGCTCAGCAGTTGAAGCATTAAATCTACAGCAGATCACAGCAGCAAATCTGCCTCAGATTTGTAGCAGCTCTGCAGCACTAAAGGGATACTCTATTTAAAAATCTTAATCTTTTAATCACTTATCAGCTGCTGTATACTACAGAGGAAGTTGTATAGTTCTTTTCAGTCCAACCACAGTGCTCTCTTGTCTGTCCATGTTAGGAACTGTACAAAGCAGGATAGGTTTGCTATGAGGGTTTGTTCCTGCTCTGGTCAGTTCTTGATATGGACAGAGGTGTCAGCAGAGAGCAATATGGTAAGACAGAAAATAACTTCACAACTTCCTCCGGAGCATACAGCAGCTAATAAGTACTGGAAGGATTAAGATTTTTAAATAGAAATTTTCAAGTCTGGGCAGGGAAGGAGTGCATACCATTCTCACCCACTCCCCCTATCCCTGCCTACTTACGTACCCATCCTAGGTAGCAGGTCTGTAACCACGGTGACGGTCCTTACTTACAATAAGTGAGGCAGTCAAGTCAAAATAATAAACTATAATGCATACGGAGGTCGGGACACAGAATGGAACCACTCAGACTAACAGAAAAATAACTAAACATACACACAATAAGTCGCTGTCCACAGTCTGAGTCGATACCAAGAGGTTACAGATAAGTCAATTCGTAAAGCCAGGAGAAGAGTCAGAGAGCAGAGCCAAAGGGTCAAAATGCCAGATATTACAGATACAATATAAATGCTAGCTAGGAGTACACATAGCTCTTTAGCAGGCCAGGTGTGAGAGCAATTTACGTAGAAGAAGACCACTATAATCCAGGCGCTGCTTTATCCAAAGATGCAAAGATGCAGGTAGGTATCGTTTAACCAGATACTTTTATTTATATTACAGCATACAAGTTAGCAGACTCATGACGCGATTCTGCTAACTTGTATGCTGTAATATAAATAAAAGTATCTGGTTAAACGATACCTACCTGCATCTTTGCATCTTTGGATAAAGCAGCGCCTGGATTATAGTGGTCTTCTACGTAAATTGCTTCCGTTTCTACAGGAAGATACCTGTCTTCCTGTGACCATCAGGCTTGGCAGCTGATCCTAACCACTTGATACCCTGGATGGGGGGAGATATGCGCATTTTCTTCATTTATAAGGTGAGCAGCCATCTTCACTAAAATGCTGGGTTTATTCACCCAGTAAGTGTAGTGGATTCCTCACCAGCCAAGGGTAATACGCGAGGCGCTGCCTCCTGGTTGTCTATTTTTGTCTCTACTTATATACAGGTGTGAGAGCAGACTGCCAGTTTATATAGAAGCCCGAACAGCTGCTCTGGTCAAGGTAAGCTGACCAGTTTTGGCAGACAGGCATAACTATAGAAACAGACCAAACAAAAGCTCTCAGTGCAGATTAATCGTCTGGGTCCTTACAGAAGTAATTTGCAAATCTGTTTAACTTTCTGGAGCCAGTTTATTTAAAAAAAAAAGTTGTTTTCCACCAGAGTACACCTTTAAATCTTCAGTGGATCTGGTATGTGTTAATGTACCCTTAATGTGACCATAATATGGTCATATTTTCGCATTAGTTAGATATGAGCGAATTGAAGCAGACACACTCGAAATCGTTATGAATTTCAGGAAATCTTCGATTTGCAACAAATTTGAATATCGGCTCAATTCTATCACGCAAATCACTTCATTAAACTCCATTTTACAGCGTTCCAGGCTCCAGGACACCTAAAATGGCAGACCCACATGTAAGTACATGGGGCAGGGGATGCTGGGAAGGTGGGAAGGCAAGGCGGGAAGG
This sequence comes from Hyla sarda, assembly GCF_029499605.1. Lineage (NCBI taxonomy): Eukaryota > Metazoa > Chordata > Amphibia > Anura > Hylidae > Hyla > Hyla sarda. Next base: position 71,978,833 of record NC_079192.1, read on the forward strand.
GAGGTAGGAGGGATGACCCTGAATCACATGCAGAATGCAGCCTATCAGCATTCAGTCACCCCTGTAATGTCACAGCCCTATATAATCGGCAGTCATTTTGTGGCTGCTCATTTCATGCGATACACTGGTGAGGGATAGGACGGACTGTGTGTCTCTGTGTGTAACACAAACACGCTGAATTGATCATAGCGCAGCGTTCCACTTCCAACTACTAGTTACATCAGCGTTGTGGACAGTGAGCAGTGCAGTGCTTGTTCTCACTGAGAATGATTTTTATGCTAGCCATTAACCTCCCAGTCACTTTATTCAACATTTTATCAGAGAGGGGCAGAGAGCTTTTTGTTGCCTCATACATCTCAACAAGCTGCCTCAACTTCATCAACCTTAGCAGAGGAGGCAGGAATGATATTTCAGAGCAATTCTGTGTGTGTTTTCCACAAGAAATCATCTGCTGCTTATACTAGTCTGTAGACGGTATAATAACCAGCAGTTCACTCCATTCTTAATACTCTTTGACAGAGTGCAATTTTGGGTTTAATACACTTTATTTTTTTTTTTTTTGTGGTGCTGCACTGTTTTGTCCTGCTGTTGTGCAAAAATATGTTTTACATATAAGTGAAGGAAAGGAAAACCAGCCACTCATCATGTTCATCTTCTTCTTTAATTACATAAAATACTCACAGACATAAGGGAGAGGGAAGGAGTGGGGGGAATACGTTTTTTCAGCGGACTGTAGTGCATTTTTCTGCCCTCATACGTGCATACCACATACCTGCATCAAAGCAGTCTACTATTTTGTAGCTGTAAATCTGTAACAAGTCTAGATATTGGGAAAGTCCAGGCAAAAGTAAGCAGCGGCTGGTGTTTTACGAAAATACGTTTTCCAAGTATAATGTAGCGCATTTTTTTTGCCCTCATACGTGCATACCACATACCTACATCTAAGTAATGCACTTTTTTGTACCTGTTAATCTATCACCGGCCTACATACTGTGAAAGGACAGAAAAAAGCAATCACCGGCTGGTGTTTTAAAAAAATTACAGTTTTTAGGCTCATTTTCTGGCCTCATAAGTGCATACCGCATACGTACATCTTAGTAGTGTACTATTTTGTACCTGTTAATCTGTCAAGGGTCTACATACTGTAAAAGGACAGCCAAAAGTAATCACCGGCTGGTGTTTTTAAAAAAAAATTACAGAATTTTTAGGCTCATTGTAGCGCATTTTTCTGCACTCATAAGTGTATGCCGCATATGTACATCTAAGTAGTGTACTATTTTGTACCTGTTAATCTGTCAAGGGCCTACATACTGTGAAAGGACAGCCAAAAGTACTTATAGGCTGTTGTTGTACTCAGATACTTTAAGTGTACTGTAGAGCATTTTTCTGCCCTCATCAGTGCATACCAAAAACCTACATCTAAGTAGTTTACTATTTTGTACCTGTTAATCTGTCAATGGCCTACATACTGTGAAAGGACAAAGGAAAGTAATCTCCTGTTTGTATTTTACAAAAATACAAAGTTTTTAGGCGTATTATAGCACATTTTTCTGCCCTCATCAGTGCATACCGCATAGGTACATCTAAGTAGTGTACTGTTTTGCACCTCTTCATCTGTCAAGGGCCTACATACTGTAGAGGGCAGACAAAAGTAATCAACAGCCGGTGTTTTACAAAAATACTGAGTTTTTCGGTGCATTGTAGCGCATTTTTCTGCCCTCATAAGGGCATACCGCATATGCACATCTTAGTACTGTACTATTTTTTACCTGTTAATCTGTCAAGGTCCTACATACTGTGAAAGGACAGCCAAAAGTACTCATCGGCTAGTGTTTTACTGTAGTGAATTTTTCTGCCCTCACACGTGCATTCCCCATACCTACATCAAAGCAGTGTACTATTTTGTACCTGTTAATCTGTAACAAGCCTACATACAGTGAAAAGCCAGGGAAAAGTAATCACTGGCTGTTGTTTTATGAAAATATGTTTTCCAAGTGTACTGTAGCTTATTTTTTTGCCCTCATATGTGCATACCACATACCTACATCTAAGTAGTGTATCATTTTATACCTGTTAATCTGTCAAGGGCCTACATACTGTGAAAGTCCAAGCAAAAGTACTCACAGGCTGGTGTTTTACAAAAATACAGAGTTTTTAGGTGTATTGTAGTGCATTTTTCTGCCCTCATCAGTGCATGCCGCATATGTACATCTAAGTAGTGTACCGTTTTGTACCTGTTAACCTCTTAAGTACGCAGGGCGTAACTGTACGCCCTGCTCCCGTTCTCGGTATTTAAAACTGGGTCACGTCGTGACCCCGCATCATACCGGGTCGGTCCCGGCTGCTAATGATAGTCGGGACCCTGGGCAGATCGTTGTGCTGCGCGCTATGAACCCTTCAATTTTGATTGCCGCGTCCAAAACGAAAGTAAAAGCTTCCTGAACTTGTCCAAACTATAAAAATATATTGTTAATTAAACCGCACTGTCAACGGCATATGCGCAAAAAAATTCCAAAGTCCAAAATAGCGTATTTTTGGTCACTTTTTATATCATGAAAAAATGAATAAAAAGCGTTCAAAAAGTCCGATCAATACAAAAATGGTACCGATAAAAACTTCAGAACACGGTAAAAAAAAATTAGCTCTCATACCGGCCGGTATGCAGAAAAATAAAATAGTTATAGGGGCCAGAAGATGATAATTTTTAACTTTAAAATTTTCCTGCATGTAGTTATGATTTTTTTCAGAAGTATGACAAAATCAAACCTATATAAGTAGGGTATCATTTTAACCATATTGACCTACAGAATAAAGATAAGGTGTCATTTTTATCGAAAAATGCACTGCGTAGAAATGGAAGACCCCAAAAGTTACAAAATGAAAATTTTCTTCAATTTTTTCGCACAATATTTTTTTTTTTTCATTTCGCCGTGGATTTATAGTAAAATGACTAATGTCACTGCAAATTAGAATTGGCGGCGCAAAAAATAAGCCATCATATGGAATTTTATGTGCAGAATTTAAAACATTATGATTTTTAGAAGGTGATGAGGAAAAAATGAAAATGCAAAAATGGAAAGTCCTTAAGGGGTTAATCTATCAAGGGCCTACATACTGTGAAATTCCAAGCAAAAGTACTCACCGGCTGGTGTTTTACAAAAATACTGAGTTTTTAGGCGTATTGTAGCGCATTTTTCTGCCCTCATCAGTGCATGCTGTGAAAAGACAGCCAAAAGTGCTCACCTGCTGCTGTTCTAGACAAATAATGTTTTAAGTGTAGTGAAGCGTATTGTACTCCCCACATAGACACACTAAGTATGTCAGACAGAGAAGTGCCAGGATGTGCACAGAGGAGTGGCAGAGGCCTATTTCCTTCAGCAGAGGTCACAGCAGACTAGGGGCGAGTGGCAGCAGGAGTCGCATTGAGAGGCCTGAGCTCCCGTTATCAGCCAGCGGTCATGTCTCCACCAGCAACCCATCTGCCATAATCGATTGGTTAACATGGTCATCCACTTCATCCTAAGTGACATCTGACACCCCCAGTCAACAGTCGGTGGGTTCCTCAGACACAACCCTCAGTTGGCATGGCTCGGGAGCAGTCCCTGTCCTCCCATTGTCTCTGTCCTATGCTGTTCCCTCTCCTACAGAAGTATCTAATGCTGTGGGTTCAGCTCCACTACTCACTGAGGACGATCTAATGGAGAACAGTCAACAGCTACTGCCCAGCCAAGAAGTGGAGGAGACATCTGCCCAGCCAAGTTATGATGAGGAGAGTGACGTGGGAGGCGGTGTTGCCAGGGTTCAGGGTCCTAAAGCAGACACTGTTGAGGAACCTGAGGAGGACATCAGTGACGTGCAGACACTTGATAATGATGATGAAGCCGATCGCAATTGGGAGCCAGGTGCAGAAGGGCCTTCATCATCATCAGAAGAAGAGAGTTGCAGGTTGCCCGTGAGGCAGCAGCTGAGCCAGCAAGGCGATAGCATGGTTGGCAGTCAGCGTGGGGGCAGAAGTGGAAATTCTGAAGCCAAACGTGCCCGGGGGAGACCACCTGCTTCGCGGCAGCCTACCTTTCTGGGAGGTAGCGGAACAGGGGTTCCTGGAGACAGCGGTAGTAGCAGTCAATTAGTGCTACTGTTAGAGGGAAAATCAGCTAATCTGTGGTGTGGCAGTTTTTCATCAAGCATCTGGAGGTAACGGCAGAAGGTGAAGCATGGCCAGGGTCCTAATGTTGGCACAACGGCCCTGCGTCAACATATGCTTCACCATCATAAAGCAGCCTGGGAGAACCGTGGTCCAGCCTGCTGCATCACCCAGTGGCACGCCACTCCCTCTTTCAGTCAGCCAAGGCTCCACCACCTCAGCCAAAGGGAGCTGTGTGTCATACCCTCCTTCTGTCACTCCAGATGCTCCTGCTTCTCCCACTTTTAGGCAGCCATTCCGCTAACAATCCATCCGTGAAGCCATGTCCAAGAGACAACAGTATGCGCCCACTCATCCAACGGCGCAGAAGCTGAAGGTGCTCCTGTCTAAGTTTCTGGTGCTGAAGTCCATCCCTTTTCAAGTGGTGGACTCTGCACCTTTCAGAGAACTGATGGCTTGTGCTGAGCCGAGGTGGAAAGTGCCAAGTCATTAATTTGCGAAGAAGGCAGTATCAACCCTGCACAATTTTGTGCAAGAGAAAATGGGCCAGCCCTTGAGCCTGTCGGTGTGTACCAAAGTGCACGGCAGCGGCGACGTCTGGAGCTGTAACTACGGTCAGGGACAATACATGTCCTTTACGGCTTACTGGGTGAATATGGTACCTGCACAGCCACAACACCAACTTGGACAGGTCACGCCGCTTCTTCCTCCACACTCTCAGCCTGGTGGTCCTGTGACAGTGTGCGTTTACACCTCCTCATCCTCCACCGTGTCCTCAGCCTCCACTGCCCGGACAAGTTTCAGTGGTCCTTCAGCTGTCAGGATTCGGCAGGCTGGAGGTGGATCCTCTGTGTCAGAGAGGGATTGGCGTGGACCGTGTCGGTGGACCTGTTCTAAGTTGCTACTGGTTTTCACCAGAGCCCGCCGCAAAGCGGGATGGTCTTGCAGCGGCAGTAGCAACCAGGTCGTATCCACCGGCAACGGCTCAACCTCTCTGACTGCTGAGATAGGCGCGGTACAAGGGATTAGACAAGAGTAGGGTCGGACGTAGCAGAAGGTCAGGGAAGGCAGCAAGGATCATAGTCAGGGGCAACGGCAAGAGGTCTGGAACACTGGCTAGGGATACACAAGGAACGCTTTCACTGGCACAATGGCAACAAGATCCGGCAAGGAAGTGCAGGGGAAGTGCACAGGTGAACACACTAATTAAAACCCATGCGCCAATCAGTGGCGCACCGGCCCTTTAAATCGCAAAGACCCGGCGCGCGCGCGCCCTAGGGAGCGGGGCCGCGCACGCCAGGACAGCACAGACGTTGAGCGAGTCTGGTAAGCGGGTCGGGACACGCACCGCGAGCGAGCGCGTCCCGCATCGCAAATTGCATCCCGGCTAGGGAGATTATCACAGCGCACCCGGTCAGCGGGTCTGACCGGGGCGCTGCAAACAGGAGAACGCTGTGAGCGCTCCGGGGAGGAGCGGGGAACCGGAGCGCTCGGCATAACAGCCCCCCCCCCTTGGGTCTCCCCCTCTTTTTAGAACCTGACAATTTGTGGATAAGGTTCTTGTCAAGGATGTTGTCCTCGGGTTCCCATGACCTCTCCTCCGGACCGCAATTCTCCCAATCTACAAGAAAAAATTTTTTGCCTCTTACCTTCTTGGATGACAGAATTTCTTTAACCGAGAAGATGTCAGAGGACCCGGAGACAGGAGTAGGAGCAACAACCTTAGGAGAGAAGCGGTTAAGGATAAGTGGTTTGAGGAGAGAGACATGAAAAGCATTGGGAATACGGAGAGAAGGAGGAAGAAGGAGTTTGTATTAGACAGGGTTGATTTGGCATTTGATTTTAAAAGGTCCAAGATAACGTGGTCCCAGTTTATAACTGGGGACACGGAAGCGGATATACTTGGCGGATAGCCACACTTTGTCTCCAGGAGAAAAGACAGGAGGAGATCTTCTTTTTTGTTGGCATGTTTCTTCATCCGGGATGAGGCCTGTATGAGAGATTTTTGAGTCTCTTTCCAGATGGTGGAGAAGTCCCGAGTCACCTCATCAACAGCGGGCAAACCAGAAGGCGTGGGAGTGGGGAGGGGGGGAAGTGGGTGACGGCCGTACACCACAAAGAATGGGGATTTAGCGGAGGACTCAGAGACTTTGAAATTATACGAGAATTCGGCCCATGGTAGGAGATCGGCCCAGTCATCCTGGCGGGAGGAAACAAAATGTCGCAAATAGTCACCAAGAACCTGATTAACTCTCTCCACTTGCCCATTGGATTGGGGATGATATGAAGACGAGAAGTTTAATTTGATGTTAAGCTGATTACAGAGGGCCCTCCAGAATTTTGACACAAATTGAATGCCTCTATCTGAGACGATATGCGTAGGAAGCCCGTGAAGGCGAAAAATGTGCACAAAAAATTGTTTCGACAACTGTGGCGCAGAAGGAAGACCTGGAAGAGGAATAAAATGTGCCATCTTGGAGAAACGATCAACGACCACCCAAATAACTGTGTTGCCATGGGATAAAGGTAAGTCTGTATTAAAGTCCATAGCAATCTGAGACCATGGTAGCTCAGGAACAGGCAGAGGATGGAGGAGACTGGCAGGCTTGTGGCGAGAAGTCTTGTCCCGGGCACAGACTGTACAAGCCCAAACAAAATCAGCAACATCTGCTTCCAGGGTAGGCCACCAATAAAAACGAGAGATGAGTTGGACGGATTTTTTGACGCCAGCATGGCCGGCTAGGTGTGAGGAGGGACACCACCTGAGAATCCTGAGGCGCTGGCGTGGAGAGACGAAGGTCTTTCCAGGAGGAGTTTGTCTGATGGAAGCTGGGGAAGCAGAAATCAGACAGTCAGGAGGAATAATGTGTTGCAGGGAGGCTTCCATTTCAGAGGCATCCGAGGAACGAGAGAGGGCGTCAGCCCTAATGTTCTTGTCAGCGGGGCGAAAATGAATCTCAAAGTTAAAACGGGCAAAGAACAACGACCACCTAGCCTGGCGAGGGTTCAGCCGTTGGGCAGACTGAAGATAAGAGAGATTCTTGTGATCAGTGTATATAATAACTGGGTATTTGGACCCCTCCAGCAGGTGCCTCCATTCCTCGAGGGCCAGTTTTATGGCCAGTAGTTCTCGATCACCAATGGAGTAATTTTTCTCCGCCGGAGAGAAGGTCCTAGAAAAGAAACCACAAGTAACACCATGTCCGGAAGAATTTTTCTGTAGGAGTACAGCTCCAGCTCCCACCGAGGAAGCATCTATCTCCAGTGAGAAGGGTTTAGATGGGTCAGGTCTGGAGAGTACAGGAGCAGAAGAAAAGGCAGTTTTGAGACGGTTGACCGCCTCTTCCGCTTGAGGAGGCCAGGACTTAGGATTGGCGTTTTTCTTGGTTAAGGCCACAATTGGGGCCACAATGGTGGAAAAATGTGGAATAAATTGTCTGTAGTAATTGGCAAACCCCAAGAAACGTTGGATAGCTCGGAGTCCGGAGGGGCGTGGCCAATCCAACACGGCTGATAGTTTGTCCGGGTCCATTTGGAGTCCCTGGCCAGAGACTAAATATCCTAGGAAGGGAAGAGATTGGCATTCAAAGAGACATTTCTCCATCTTGGCATATAACTGATTGTCCCGTAGTCTCTGAGGAACCATGCGGACATGCCGGCGGTGTTCTTCTAGGTTAGAAGAAAAAATCTAAATATCGTCCAGGTAGACCACAACACAGGTATATAATAAATCACGAAAAATTTCATTTACAAAGTCCTGGAAGACGGCAGGGGCGTTGCAAAGCCCAAAGGGCATAACCAGATATTCAAAGTGTCCAACTCTGGTGTTAAACGCGGTCTTCCACTCGTCCCCTTCCCTGATGCGGATGAGATTATATGCACCTCTTAAATCCAATTTGGTAAAGATGTTGGCGCCATGTAGGCGGTCAAAGAGTTCCGAGATAAGAGGTAGAGGATAGCAGTTTTTTATAGTGATTTTATTAAGACCGCGGTAATCAATGCATGGTAGTAAGGAACCGTTTTTTTTTGGAGACAAAGAAGAACCCTGCTCCGGCAGGGGAGGAAGACTTGCGGAAAAATCCCCTTTTTAAATTTTCTTGGATGTACTCCGTCATGGCTTGTGTTTCCGGAGCAGACAGAGGATAGATTCTGCCCCGGGGTGGAGTAGTACCAGGGAGGAGATCAATAGGACAGTCATAAGGCCTGTGAGGAGGCAAAGTCTCTACTTGTTTTTTGCAAAAAACATCAGCATAGTCCAGATAGGCCTTAGGTAGACCTGGTATAGGAGGAGTCATAGGAAGCAGACATTCGGCATTTTTTGTGGCAAGAAGTACCCCAGTTCTTGATTTCCCCGGTGGTCCAGTCAAGGGTAGGGGAATGGCGTTGAAGCCAAGGTAGTCCAAGAAGAATTTCAGAAGTGCAGTTAGAGAGGACCAAAAATTCAATCTTTTCGTGATGGGGTCCAATGCACATTAAGAGGGGTTCTGTGCGGTAACGCACAGTACAGTCCAATCTTTCACCATTAACAGAGGCGATGTAGAGGGGTCTGGCGAGACTGGTCACTGGGATGTTGAACCTGTGAACGAAAGAGGCCAAAATAAAATTTCCTGCAGATCCGGAATCCAAGAAGGCCACTGCTGAGAAGGAGAAGTTAGAAGAAGAAATCCGCACCGGCACAGTAAGACGTGGAGAAGCAGAGTTCACACCTAGAGCTGTCTCACCTTTGTGCGGAATCGGAGTGCGTCTTTCCTGATGAGGAGGTCGGATAGGACAATCCTTCAAGAAGTGTTCGATACTGGCACAGTACAGGCATAGGTTCTCATTGCGACGGCGTGTCCTCTCTTGAGGTGTCAGGCGAGACCGGTCTACTTGCATAGCCTCCACGGCGGAAGGCACAGGAACAGATTGCAGTGGACCAGAGGAGAGAGGAGCCGGGGAGAGAAACCGCCTCGTGCGACCAAAGTCCATATCCTGGCGGAGCTCCTGACGTCTTTCGGAAAAAACGCATGTCAATGCGGGTGGCCAGATGAATAAGTTCATGCAGGTTAGCAGGGATTTCTCGTGCGGACAGCACATCTTTGATGTTACTGTATAGGCCTTTTTTGAAGGTCGGGCAGAGGGCCTCGTTATTCCAGGACAATTCGGAGGCGAGAGTACGGAATTGGATGGCGTACTCGCCTACAGAAGAATTACCCTGGACCAGGTTCAGCAGGGCAGTCTCGGCAGAAGAGGCTCGGGCTGGTTCCCGAAGACACTTCGAATCTCCGTGAAGAAAGAGTGTACAGAGGCAGTGACAGGATCATTGCGGTCCCAGAGCGGTGTGGCCCATCACAGGGCTTTCCCAGACAGAAGGCTGACCACGAAGGCCACCTTTGACCTTTCAGTTGGAAATTGGTCCGACATCATCTCCAAATGCAGGGAACATTGCGAGAGAAAACCACGGCAAAGTTTAGAGTCCCCATCAAACTTGTCCGGCAATGATAAACGGAGGCTGGATGCGGCCACTCGCTGCGGAGGAGGTTCAGGAGCTGGCGGAGGAGATGGTTGCTGAAGCTGTGGTAGAAGCTGCTGTAGCATCCCAGTCAGTTGAGACAGCTGGTGGCCTTGTTGCGACTGCTGGGCGACCACCGTGGTAAGGTCAGCGACAACTGGCAGTGGGACCTCAGCGGGATCCATGGCCGGATCTGCTGTCAGGATTCGGCAGGCTGGAGGTGGATCCTCTGTGTCAGAGAGGGATTGGCGTGGACCGTGTCGGTGGACCGGTTCTAAGTTGCTGCTGCTTTTCACCAGAGCCCGCCGCAAAGCGGGATGGTCTTGCAGCGGCGGTAGCAACCAGGTCGTATCCACCGGCAACGGCTCAACCTCTCTGACTGCTGAGATAGGCGCGGTACAAGGGATTAGACAAGAGCAGGGTCGGACGTCGCAGAAGGTCAGGGCAGGCAGCAAGAATCGTAGTCAGGGGCAACGGCAAGAGGTCTGGAACACTGGCTAGGGATACACAAGGAACGCTTTCACTGGCACAATGGCAACAAGATCCGGCAAGGAAGTGCAGGGGAAGTGAGGTAATATAGGTAAGTGCACAGGTGAACACACTAATTAAAACCCATGCGCCAATCAGTGGCGCACCGGCCCTTTAAATCGCAAAGACCCGGCGCGCGCGCGCCCTAGGGAGCGGGGCCGCGCACGCCGGCACAGCACAGACGGGGAGCGAGTCTGGTAAGTGGCTCGCGGTGCGCGTCCCGCATCGCGAATCGCATCCCGGCTAGGGACATTATCGCAGCGCACCCGGTCAGCGGGTCTGACCGTGGCGCTGCGAACAGGAGAACGCTGTGAGCGCTCCGGGGAGGAGCGGGGACCCGGAGCGCTCGGCGTAACATCAGCATACCATGTGTGCAGGGCACGGCGGGGTCACGATGTTCTTCACATGGTTTGCCATGGCGGAAAGAGTCACACAGGGGAGGAACTGCTAAAAGTAATTCGTGAAGAAATCGGAGCATGGCTTACTCCACGAAAATTGGAAATGGGAACCATGGTGACTGACAACGGGAAGAACATCTTGGCCGCCCTGAGACAAGGAAGGGTGAGCTATGCACCCTGCATGGCACACGTGTTAAATCTGGTTGTCAAGCAGTTCCTGAACTGTTCCTCCCATTTGCAAGGCATCCTAAAAATGTGTGGGAAACTTTGCATGCACTTCAGCCACTCGTACACCCCAAAGCACACCCTCCTTCAGCTGCAGCGTCAGAATGGTATCCCCCAACATAGTCTGATTTGTGAGGTTGCCACATGTTGGAATTCCACCCCCTATATGTTAGACCGAAAAGCCATCACCGATTTCTTGATAGGGGTACTCCCCTGTGCAACTTCAATGTGAACCAGTGGCAGCTCATACGTGACAACTGCCGTTCGCTCAGGCCCTTTGAGGAAGCCACATTATACGTAAATCACCAGGATTACAGGATGAATGACGTCATTCCACTGCTTCAATTCCTACAACAAGTGTTGGAAACAATGGCTGGTCCGGGCAATGGAGACATTGAGCCTACATCTCACAGCCACATGAGCCCTGTGGGGGCTGAACTGGAGGAGGAGGTGGAGGATGCGGAGCACAGTGGACACATTTAGGTTTCATGAAATGGACGGTGCTTCTTGTCATCTGACAGGAGAGGAGGAGCATGATCAACTAGAGGAGCTAGAGGGTTTAGAGGAAGGCGAGACAATCCAGACACACCGTGGCAGTATGCAGTGGAGATGGAGGCAGGGAGTCCCTCCGAGTCACTTGCACAATGGCACAATGCATGCTCAGATGCTTGCGTAGTGACCGCCGAACTGTCAACATTCAGCAGCTGGATGACTTCTGGGTCTGCACTTTATTGGACCCTCGCTACTGGCACAAAATGGGGGCCTTTTTAACACCCACTGAGAGGGATAACAAACTGACCTACTACAGAGAGATTCTACGTAGTCAGTTGGCCGATGTATATCAGTGCCATCGTCCATACACTGGCAGGTCTGACTTGGGGGGCCCTCTGCGCTCACCTTCCACTGCCATGGCTGCTGGGGAGGGGAAGGGTGGCAGGAGCAGTACTAGCTCCATCAGCAACAGCATATGTCTACAGTCACTGAGGAGTACATTTCTTCACCCGCATAGTGAAGCAACTCATCAGCAGCAGGTACTGAACCAGCAGGTGGGGGCGTATCTTGTAATGGCCATGCCAACAAACCTTGAAAAACCGCTGGACTTCTGGGCAGCCAAATTTGATTTATGGCCACAACTAGCAGAATTTGCCCTGGAAAAGCTGTCCTGCCCAGACAGTAGTGGGCCATAAGAGTGGGAGTTTAGTGCGGAGGGGCCATAGTCACCCCAAGCAGAACGTGTCTGTCTACGAAAAATGTGGAGATTCTGACCTTTGTGAAGATGAATGAGGCATGGATCAGCCAGGATTTGAATGAGGCATGGATCAGCCAGAGGCATCAGAGTAGATTAACCATGGTGCTACACCAACACGTCACAAATATGGATAGTGCCAAACAGATTTAAGGCACTGCTGCTCAGTTACAAATCTTCCAGCCACCTTCATCACAGGGTACTGGTATTGCCACCCACCTCACCACTCTGTCACCGGGTCACTTTCAGGACTCCTGATGCTGCAGCTGCCACCTCCAAGATGTTTCATTCAGCCATTATTTTGTCTCCTTATGCTTCTGCCAACTCCAGGCTGTGCCATTCAGCCACTAAATGGTTTCCTCATGCTTCGGCCACCTCCAGACTGTACTATTCAGACAATATATGGGCTCCTTATGCTTTCCCCACCTCCAGGCTGTGTCATTCAGCCAATATATTGTTTTCTGATGCTGCTGGGACTGTCTTGAATATTAACTATAATTTTTTTTATGGTAGCACTAGCAAACATACATGCTCAATAGAGATTACAAAATTGATCTTTTAATGTTAGGGGTTGTGAAGCCCTCTTATTTACGCATCCTACCGCCTGATCCAGGCTGTGTGTTTCAGGAACCACTTGGCTTACTGATGCTGCTGGGCCTGTGCCTACATTTTTTTTATGTTAGCACTAGCTAACATACATCTTCTATACAGATTTCAACATTAACATTTTAATGTTAGGGGTTGTGAAGCCCTCTTGTAAACTCATGCTGATGCCTGCTCCAAGCTGTGTGTTTCAGGAACTACTGTGCTCAGTGATGCTGCTGGGATTGGGCTTTAAATTCTTTGATGATAGCACAAGGTAACATACCTCTTCTATAGAGATTTCAACATTGATCTTTCAATCTTAGGGGTTATGAAACCCTCTTGTGTACTGCTGATGCCTGCTCCTGACTTTGTGTTTCAGGAACTTCTTGGCTTACTGATGCTGTTGGGCTTGGGCCTTACATTTTTGGATGTTAGCACTAGCTTACATAAATGCTTCATTGAGATTTCAACATTGTTCTTTCAATGTAAGGGGTTATGAAACCCTCTTGTCTACTGCTGATGCCTGCTCCTGACTGTGTGTTTCAGGAACTACTTGGCTTACTGATGCTGCTGGGTTGGGCCTTAAATTTTTGGATGTTAGCACTAGCTTACTTACATGCTTCATTGAGATTTCAGCGTTTATCTTTCAATCTTAGGGGTTATGAAACCCTCTTGTGTACTCCTGCTGCTGACTGCTCCTGTCTGTGTCATTCAGCAACTACATGGTTTAGTGATTCTGCTGGGCTTGGACCTTACATTTTTGGATGGTAGCACTAGCTAACATGCATCTTCAATAGAGATTTCAACATTCATTAATGTTAGGGGTTGTGAACCCCTCTTGTGTACTCATGCTGCTGCCTGCTCCTGCATGTGTCATATAGCAACTACATGGTTTAGTGATGCTGCTGAGGCTAGGACATTACCAATATATGATTATGATAGCACTAAGTACCATACATCTTCAATTGAAATTTCAAAATTCATCTTTTATTATTAAAGATTGTGAGGCCCTATTGTCTCCTCATCTGCCGCCAACTCCAAGCTGTGCCATTCAGACACTATATGGTCTCCTCATGCTGCAGCCAACTCCAGGCTGTGTCATTAAGCCAATATATGGTTTACCGAGGCTGCTGGGCCTGGGCCTGGGAATAAAACATTTTGTTATAGTAGCACTAGCTACCAAAAATCTTCAGTTTAAATTTCAAACTTTGTCTTTTTTCCTTTCGGATTGGGAAGCCCTGGGGTCTCCTCATGCTTCAGCCAACTCCAGGCTGTGCCATTCAGACACTATATGGTCTCCTCCTACTGATGCCACCTCCAGACTCTGTCATTGTGCTGCCATGGGACATGGGACTCCTTGTTAGATTAGGTACTTTGTACCTACATGCCGGGGCCCGGGGCTGTGTCATTCAGTCACTATATGGTCTCCTCATGCTGCCAACACCTCCACGCTTTTTCATTCAGCCACTATATGGTCTCTTCATGCTGCCAACACCTTCACGCTGTGTCATTCAGCCATTATATGGTCTCCTCATACTGATGCCACCTCCAGGCTCTGTCATCGTGCCGCTCTGCGGCAGTGATTCTAAAAGTGATATCGGTAATCTGCATGTTATTCTGAATAACAGTATTATTTCATTGCCCCAGCACACTCCATATATGTGTTACAACACAGCAAAGTGTTCTACACTCCTATTGAGGCTCTCTGTAGGCCAGAAATAGCTGTTTTTAATATAGATTCACCGCAAATAAATTTGGATCAAAACAATTTTTTATAAAAAATTTGGCGAATCGGCCGAAGCAAATTTTTCTAAAGTTCGCTCATCTCTAGTATTAGTCATCATCTTTTATAATTCTAGAGACGGCAACTGACAGCATCCTAGATTATCAGACAATTGGTTGGTCCAGGATTTGTGGCCACAATAATGCTTTTTTATACCGTTCTCATGCTACGTGTGACCCTACCCCGAGGCTTTGATTGTTCCGTGCTTCAGCTTTAGTAACACAATCCCTTGATCACAGGTGTTAGTGTTTGGCGTACATGCAGAAAGGGCTCTTTAAAGCTCACTCTGCTCAACCACATTTTGATGAGGGTTTAAAATGTAAATGAAAAGACAGAGCCAGGACATGAAACATCTTTAAACTTGCAACAAATCATTTTATATTGATAGAGTCCTGGGCTTTTTTCCAAGTACAGCTATTTGCCCTAATGCAGACTGATTTCAGGAGACTTAAAATAACTAGGATATTTTGTGACTGGCAGAAGCGGAGGAAAGAACTGCCAAAGTCAAATTGATTTTTTTTCCTCCTAGTGAAGGACTCAAAAATGATATATACAGGGCTCGAATGGGAAGAAAATTTGTAGGAGGAGAAAATACCCCTAGGTGCATGGAAAGGCAAATGAAGCTGGTGACAAAACAAAGCTGACACACGCTGTCATCTGTCCTGTATCATTGTGAATTTACTGTAGACCTCGGACTTTGCAAAAACATTCAAGTGACCGAACATAGACCAAGATTGCGCCAATCTGTCATGAAGTCGCACTCCCACCTTGGGGGCTCTGTCTTATAATATATTATTATCTAATGACCTCACATCACCAGCTCCCGTCTTTGTCAAATGTGTTTCTAGAGGGAATCACTTTGTGTAGTATTTACAATGGTTCATTCAATTTCCCTACTCATAAATCTGATGATTTACTATAGGGCTCTTCTTCCTACAGTAGACAAACGTGCATCCGCCAGAACTTGATATTCTGTATGGTCAGAGGTTATCCTTTCAATTCATTTTTACTGTAAGACAAAGTTTGCTAAAAATATACAATGGACAGTAAAGCCAAAGCTAATACTGAATAACATGAGTGCATGCTTAAAGTTTCCCATACACGATACTAAAGCTGCTCACTGCCTGCTGCAAATTTGGCCAACTGTCTAAGGTGTATGGAAAACACAACAAGGACCTCCAAGAGACTCAGGATCAAGCAGGGCGCATGGAACTCAGGTAAAACAATTAGGTTTATTACCCACAATGCAATGCGTTTTGCGGTAAACCACTTCATCATGATGCCTGATGAAGCAGTTTACCGCGAAACGCGTTGCATTGTGGGTAATAAACCTAATTGTTTTACTTGATTTCCATGCGCCCTGCTTGATCCTGAGTCTCTTGGAGGTCCTTGTTGTGTTTGCTGTTTACTCTCAGGAGCGGCTGCTGGATCCCGGATCTATTGATCTTATACACGCTATTCCATTGTTGTACTTGGCTTTAGTACAAGGGTGAGCACCTTTCATATTGTGTTCGCCTGTATTTTGGTATTACGATATCACACTCTGGAGCGCTTTCCCTCATTTCAGTAAGGTGTATGGTGGCCTCCTGACTTTCCATTGTCTGATAATCTGGGTGAAGCAAAGGGTCGAGCATGTTGAATTTTCACCTCCTGGCCCTATTTTTCAGGGAGGGATAAGCCAGTGCCAGAGCTGCATGGCTGCAGACTAACCCCTCCCCTCCCTTCACCGCCATCACCTTCTTCCAAAGAAGAAATACTGCTTTACGTCAACAAAGTTACGAGTCCTATTTATCAGAAAGTGACTTGTTTACAGAACTTTACTGGGTGTGGTACTGTTACATCGGCAACTTTACCACCGAGTGTGGCCTGCCAATCCGCATGCTTATGCTGAAGATCAAGTGGACCTGAAACCTTGGACTTGTGATCTAATGATTCTTCAAGCTCTACAAGGTCTGTACCTGGTAAGACTAAGTTTATATCACATCTGAGCTTTCAGTCTGACAAAAGAATTGGGAGCATTTCCCAACATATTCTAAACTTACGATAGAAGTTGCAGGCTTTTGCTGCTGTATAGCCATGCACTGAGACATAACTGTTTGTTCCCAGGCCCCAATGCAAAATCTGTCCCCC
Organism: Hyla sarda; assembly: GCF_029499605.1. NCBI lineage: Eukaryota > Metazoa > Chordata > Amphibia > Anura > Hylidae > Hyla > Hyla sarda. Next base: position 71,995,363 of record NC_079192.1, read on the forward strand.
TATGTACTACATGAGATTTATTATACTGCTGTATTTTCATTTGGCAAAGGGGTGTTAGGCCCCCTTTGCACCGGGGCCTGGATGCAACTGTAACCTCTGCATCCCCTATAGTTGCACCCCTGACCACACAGTGGCATATGTCACCATTTTGGACCAGGATAGCATAGTATACTTTGTAAGCTACCTCTAAAGTTAGGAACAAAAAACTCCATGTTGTTAAAAGGTGTTATGAGCCAGCACCACATCTATTAGATTACTGCTCTTTATTTTGGGCTGGGATATCCACCTGTGAATTCCTGATTTGTACTGACCTCCCCCCTAGCAGTTCTATCTAAATACATTCTCAATTATGAATGGAATAATGGTTAAGTAAAAGATGCACACAGAATAATAAAAATATTGCTTATGAGTCCTTCCTATTAATGAACATTTTAGACATTCTAAAATTACATCTTGAACAAAAAGTACAAAAAGTCCCATGAGGTAGTGTGAACAATAGTCCCATACCTGACAACACAGTTCTGACTATTTACAGTGCTCAATCCTCCAGAGCAACAGCAATAGATATTCTTGGAAAGAAAAGACAAGGAGGCACTTGTGGTTTAGCCAAGATTTTTAATCCGGCATGGTCACAGAGACAACGCTGGCCAACCGGCCGTTTCACGCTCACATGCGCTTAATCATGGCCATTCACTTGAACACCTCCCCTTCACCTTTTATATATACAAAATGAATTCAACTTTATAGATATCAGATGCACATGGGTCTGATAGATTTTTCTATGTAGTAGTAGCCAATGCTGCATACTAATGCATAAACGACAAAACTAGTTTTACAGGCGATAAATTGCTTTATAGTTATAACATATAACTATAAAGCAATTTATCGCCTGCAAAACTAGTTTTGTCGTTCATGCATTAGTATGTAGCTGGGGCTACTACTACATTGAAAAATCTATCAGACCAATGTACATGCGATTTAGGGAACATCTACGATCATAAGTTACAGGAATTACGATAGTCTGAGATTTGTAAAACACATGAAGAACATCCATGAAAACAATATTACAGAGTTACGCTTTTTGGGTTTAAAAGTTCAAAATATACCAAGTAGGGGAGGCAATAGAAATAAATTATTATTACAGAAAGAAACTGAGTTGATTTTATGCACTGAGGAATAGGGAGCTTTAGGCATGAACACACGGAGCGATTAGAGTGTATTCCCTCTGGGTTGTTAGGTGTGTGTATAAAACCTAAAACCTACCTTGCCCGGTAATGAAAATGTGAAGCCATGACAGTTAGTAACGTCTTTTGATGTAATTATGCAGTAGCATGTACAACTAATTAATGTCTTATACACAGATATATATATATATATATATCCCTCCTCAGTATTAGTCCGTAACTTATACTTTAATCTTTACGAGCACACATGAGCCTCTTTTTCATTTTAAGAATTTTTTGAAGTTGTTCATTTGTAATGTTTTCTGATATCAATAAAGTTGCATTTTGTATATAAAAGGTGAAGGGGAGTTGTTCAGGTGAATGGCCATGATTAAGCACATGTGAGTGCGAAACGGCCTGTTGGCCAGTATTGTCTCTGTGACCACACCGGATTAAAATCTTGGCTGAACAACAAGTGCCTCCTTGTCTTTTTTTTCCAAGAATGAATATTGATTCAGGAGTGTCCAGGAGTCTATATGACGGCATATGATTCCCACATAGCTCCTGCAAAGCCATAGGGACATTGTGTGCCATACAATGCTCCGTCATGGGTCATATGTCAGCAGGAATCCTCCCCAGGCGTATTGGTTCTATGGCAAAATTCCCCTATAATATAACATGTGATGGAACATACCTTAATATTAAACCAGAGGCACATGGAGGATTATTAGTGGACCTGTACACCACTGTTGGTGATCCATTATTGAGACATGCAAAAATCCATATAAAGCCATGTGTGTGCCAGACCTAAGATTGGGCTAAATGCTAAAACCTGCTAAATATTTATGGTGCAACCTTTATTTATCTGTGGACAGTCACTAAAAGCAACATAATTCTAAGTTAAGTATCTCCCCGGATCAGCACTAGCAGAATAATTACGGCATTGTCTCGCAGTGGTCCCTCCAGGGGGACCAGACCCACAATGGATCGCTGGAAGGAAAGAATGGATAAAACATTAATCAGATCAAACATTGAATAGGCCCAGTAGGAAGAATGTCACATTTTAATATTTCAACAGGCAAATTCCTTTTCCCTTTTAAATAGTCATTGGAACAAATTTCAAAGACGCAAATGTTCCTTTCTTGTGTATGACAGGATGCTTCAAGCAATATATATCCAACACCCACCCAGCCACAATACCATATGCAGATCAAGAATTATAATAAGGGACTGTAATATTTTTTGGTATGTTGTATGCGCCTACAATTGTTTGTAAAATCTAATTGATTTATCAAAATAATTAAGATTTCTATTACGAAGATGGACTTATGAGATTTAGAGGTTTACATTTAGGCTGCTGTTGTCATATTGCAAACCTATGGCTTTATATTTCAGGACAATGTAATATTTCAAATACATTCTCATCCTTACAAGTTCTTACAGTTAAAGGAAAACTGTCGGCTTGCTCTCCCTGGTACTGGCATGTAGTGCGGGGGATGCTGATCAGTTTGAGGCATACCATGCCCATATCCGCCGTGCCGTTCGCCTGTTATCTTCTTGATATGCAAATACGCTGCTAACTGGCATGTGCGGGGTTACTGCCTTCATCTGGCACTGTGATGTAACCGCCGCCCCGCCCGCAGCACCGCCCGACTTATGAATATTCATGTTCTCCCTCATCATCTCCCTCTCCTCCACGCTCTGTTCAGGACTCCTTTGCACTGAAGCGGCTTCCGGATGTCAAGCTGTAGTAGCTCAACAGACCTTTGCATACATTTTATACTTTGTCAAAATGTGAAAAGTAACCAGACTGATAAGTAAGACTGGGTTTGCATGTTCTTTGTTTCCATAGAAGCAGAACAACATTGGGGATGAAACATCAGTTACGTGCAAGACACCAATAGTGCCTGAGGGACCCCCTTGATTTTAGTCACTTTGTCTAGCATAGAACCAGACATAATAGCATTGCACGCTGTTTTATTTGGTCTGCAATAGTTGACAAAATTTTAAAGGAGGCTCCTAATGGAACTTCAAAAGCAGATGTGACTGAAGCCTAAGTGTTATTACTTTACTAGAGTGTTTCTAGATGGACCATAGGACTGAGACACACTGATGAATAGCGTACCAGTACATCACTATAAAAAATTAACTGGATCCAGGGCCGGCCCTACAATGGGTTCCGCTGGGTCCATTGGACCCAGGTGACCCCCTTCCTTTGCGACCCATGACAGACATGCCGTTAGAGATGAGCGAATCGAAGCTGATGAACCTGAATTCATTACATATTTAATGTAATATTAGATTCTCAACGAATGCGAATATCGCCGCAATTCTATCGCGCAAATCACTTCATTAAACTCCATTTACTGCGGATGATGCTCCAGGGCATCTAAAATGACGGATCCACATGTCAGTACATGGGGCAAGGAAAGCTGGGAAGGCGGGAAGGCAAGGCGGGAAGGGAAGTAGGCAGGATGACCATGAATCAAATGCAGGATGCAGCCTATCAGCAGCCAGACACCCCTGTGATGTCACAGCCCTTTATATTCGGCAGCCATTTTGCGGCTCGTCATATCATTCATTACACTGCATAGAGATAGGACGGACATCGCTGTGTGTGTGTCACACAGAAAAGCTCATTCCAGCAACATTATACATCCTAGTCACATCAGCGTTCTGGTGGACAGTGATTTTTTCACTGAAAAGGATTTTTACTGCAGCCATTAACCTCCCAGTCACTTTCTTCAGCATAGCATTACAGAGAGGGGCAGATAGCTGTGTGTTGCCTCATACATTTCAACACGCTGCCTCAACTTCATAAACCTTAGCAGAGGAGGCAGGAATAATTTTTCTTTTTTCAAAATAAGGTGTTTATTGAAAGTTTTCAAAATACAATGAAAATTATAACACTGGAACAGGGTCATAACAGTTACATTTTAGATAGATATGACTGAGTCTGTAAGTAGTAGACACAGTTTCTCCACTTATCTCTAATCCTAGGAACAAATGTCATAGTCTTCTACAACTCCTAAAAGAACATTTGCATAAGAAATAACAACTTCGTACAAAATACAAGAAAAGGATGTACAAATCTCCCTTGTGGAGCATGAGCACCTCAAGGAGAAGGAGAGGGAGAAGACATGAGCATAATAGACAAATAGGAGGGAAAAAGAAGAAGAGAAAAGAAACAGGAGATAGGAAGGAGGAGAAAGGGAAAAAAATTGAGAAAGGAAGGGTGGGAAGAGGGAACAGGCTAAGGATCTCAGTATTGGTAACTTGTGCAAGCTCATACCTTTCGGTCCAACGCACTGCCACCGGTCTCCAAGCAGCATCACAGCATAAAATTTTGCGTTCTGAATTCAGCGGAGGATACATAGGACAGCCAGGGAGACCAGATCAACTGAAATCTTCTATGCTGGTTCCTTGAGTCAGCTAACAGTTCCTCCATTCGACACACCTGAGAAACCTCTTTAAGCCAGGAGGAAAACGTGTGTGTGTGTGAGGGGGGGGGGGGGGCGGTGGTTGACTTCCACAGTCTAGGAATAACTGCTCTCGCTGACATCAATAGAAAGTGTGCTAGCCGTGATGCTTGTGTGAGCGAGGCCTGGGAAAGTATGGATAGTAGTATTCTCGATGGGCACCTTGTCAAGGAGAGGGAAGTGAGGGAGCAAATGGTATTAACAACTGAAGACCAATAGTCATCTAGCAAAGGGCATGTCAGCCAAATATGCGACATGGTACCCCCCGGGTTTCCACATCTCCAACAGAGATCTGGGACTGATGGATATATGTGCAAGAGTAGTGCGGAGACTCTGTACAATCTTGTGATGATTTTGTAGTTAGTTTCATGTGTGCGAGAGGAGATCGAGGCCTTGTGAGATAGGGTAAAGATCCTCTTCCATTCACCGTCCGACAATGAGTGTCCTATTTCCCTTTCCCTGGTTAAACAGAATGGAGGAGGGTTCGAGGACCCTTCCGCTAGAATCATCGAGTACAGAGTACTAATAGCATGAGGCACTGGCGTGCATTGAGAGCAAAGGTTTTCGAACTGCGTCAATGGACGGTGAAAATAAAGAGTCCCCTTGTGAGCCACGTAGAAATGGCGTAAATGATTATATTGGAATGAGTGCATAATAGAGTGAGGTGAATCACCTATAATGTCGTGTAGCTGCTTTAGGCCTTTGGCTAGGAGCACAGATTTGAGTGTTGGTCCATCTGTACTACAGAAGGTTAAGAAACCGGAGGCAGTGAGAGCTGGGGGGAACAATGTATTGCCAAACAGGGGCAGTAAGGGGCTATCTGGCTTGAATAGGGACATACAGATTAGGTATGCTGAGCGTGTTGTGTATATGGATCTCATTACCGGGGGTAAAGATGTCGAGGAGCGTAAGGCGGGAGGGAGTACCGGCAACCATAGTAGGTTTTTCGGGGGAAGTCCGCTAGATTAGCTTTCCAGGTGCACCCATTGTTTAGTATCTTCAGAGTGAAAGCTATCTAGCACTCTACTAAGGACCGTCGCCAGATAATATGACATCGCCAGACCCCCTTCCGTCTTCCGCCTATAAAGGTGTTTCCTAGCTATTCGTGGGCAGCTATGAGCCCACACAAATCTAGACTGTAAGGTGGTCAGTTCTTTGAAGAAGGTACGTGGAAAATGTGTTGAACACTTGCAAAAATGTACAATAGGCATGGGAGCACGTTCATCTTGAATATATTGATTCGGCCCAGCCAGGAGAAGTCTTTGCGCTCCACCTGGCTAGGTCCGAGCGCAATGCATGTAATAAAGGAGTAAAGTTAATCCGGTAGGTATCCGCAGGATCAGAGGGAACGTTCGATCAGAGGTATTTAAGGGCAGTTGTTTGCCATTTGAAGGGATATAACTCTTTAAGTGATTGAATCGTATGGGAGGGTGGATTAATGTTTAGGGCCTCGCTTTTGGCAGGATTGAGTTTGTAGTTACTATAACGTGAGAAAGTTGAGAGGACAGAGAGTAGGGATGGCACCGAGATAGTTACATAGTTACATAGTTAGTACGGTCGAAAAAAGACATATGTCCATCAAGTTCAACCAGGGAATTAAGGGGTAGGGGTGTGGCGCGATATTGGGGAAGGGATGAGATTTTATATTTCTTCATAAGCATTAATCTTATTTTGTTCCAGGAATGTATCTAATCCTGTTTTAAAGCTGTTAATTGTTCCTGCTGTGACCAGTTCCTGAGGTAGACCGTTCCATAAATTCACAGTCCTCACGGTAAAGAAGGCGTGTCGCCCCTTGAGACTAAACTTTTTCTTCTCCAGACGGAGGGAGTGCCCCCTCGTCCTTTGGGGGGGTTTAACCTGGAACAGTTTTTCTCCATATTTTTTGTATGGGCCATTAATATACTTATATACGTTTATCATATCCCCCCTTAAACGTCTCTTCTCAAGACTAAACAATTGTAACTCCTTTAATCGCTCTTCATAGCTAAGATGTTCCATGCCCCATATTAGTTTAGTCTCGCGTCTCTGCACCCTCTCCAGCTCCACAGTGTCCCTTTTATGGACAGGTGCCCAAAACTGAACAGCATATTCCAGGTAAGGCCGTACCAATGATTTATAAAGGGGGAGTATTATGTCCCTGTCCCTTGAGTCCATGCCTCTTTTGATACATGACAATATCCTGCCGGCTTTGGAAGCAGCAGCCTGACATTGCATGCTATTCTGTAGTCTGTGATCTACAAGTACACCCAGATCCTTCTCTACCAGTGACTCTGCCAGTTTAATCCCCCCTAAGACATACGATGCATGCAGGTTATTAGTGCCCAGATGCATAACTTTACATTTATCCACATTGAACCTCATTTGCCAAGTGGATGCCCAGACACTTAGTCTATCCAAGTCATCTTGTAACTTATGCACATCCTCTATAGACTGTACTGTGCTACAAAGCTTGGTGTCATCTGCAAAGATAGAAACAGAGCTGTTAATACCATCCTCTATATCATTGATAAATAAATTAAACAACAGCGGTCCAGGTACTGAACCTTGGGGTACACCACTAATAACCGGGGACCAATCAGAGTACGAATCATTGACCACCACTCTCTGGGTACGATCCATGAGCCAGTGTTCAATCCAGTTACAAACTAAAATTTCCAAACCCAAAGACCTTAACTTACCTGTCAGACGTCTATGAGGGACAGTATCAAACGCTTTAGCAAAATCCAGAAACACTATATCCACAGCCATTCCTCTGTCAAGGCTTCTACTCACCTCTTCATAAAAGCAAATTAGATTGGTTTGACAACTTCTATCCTTAGTAAACCCATGCTGGCTATCACTTATAATACAATTATACCCTATGTATTCCTGTATGTAATCCCTTATAAATCCTTCAAACAATTTACCCACAATGCACGTTAAATTTACCGGTCTATAGTTTCCTGGGGAAGACCTAGAGCCCTTTTTGAAGATTGGCACCACATTCGTCTTGCACCAGTCCCTTGGCACAATACCAGACACCAGAGAATCTCTAAATATCATGAAGAGGGGTACAGATATTACTGAACTTAGCTCTCTAAGAACTCTTGGGTGTAGTCCATCCGGTCCTGGGGATTTGCTTACATTTATATCACTTAACTTACCTTGTACCATCTCTACATTAAGCCAGTTCAGTACATTACATGATGTGTTACCAGCACTGACCTGGCCAATGTCAGCTCCTTCTTCCATAGTGTATACAGAACTAAAGAACCCATTCAGTAGCTCCGCCTTCTCTTGATCGCCTGTGACAACCTCCCCATTATCATTATTAAGGGGTCCTACATGCTCTGTCCTTGGTTTTTTTTGCATTTATATATCTAAAAAAATATTTAGGATTAGTTTTACTTTCTTTGGCCACCTGTCTCTCATTTTGAATTTTTGCTGTTTTTATTACATTTTTACAGATTTTATTAAGCTCCTTGTACTGTTTAAATGTTATAGCTGACCCATCAGATTTGTATTTTTTGAAGGCTATTTTTTGTTGTTTATTGCTCTTTTAACATCATGTGTCAGCCATGTAGGATTTAGTTTTAATCGTTTATATTTGTTCCCCTTTGGTATATATTTAGCTGTGGTGAGGAAAGGAATAACAGCACGTCGTCCGCAAATGCAGAGCATTTGTAATGGTCACGAGACACAGGCAACCCCTAGATGTCAGGATTTTGTCTAATTGCTACCAGCAGGTGTTCCAGACATAAAACATAGAGGAGAGGTGAGAGGGGGCACCCCTGTCTCGGGTCATTACCTATCACAAAAGGGGCAGACAACTGGCCATTTATGCAAATTTTCGCCTGGGGAGAGCGATATAATGCTGAAATGCTTTGTCTCATATGGGGCCCGAGACCTATCTGTAACAGGGTCGCTGTAAGGAATTCCCAGTCCACCCAGTCAAGGGACAGCGAAAAGAGAGGTAAACGGTGTTGCATGGTGTATTGCCGAGAAGGCGCGGAGAGTATTATCTCTCGCCTCTCTACCCCGAACAAAGCCCACCTGATCCGGGTGGACTAGGAACTCCATGTGGCGGACAATCGCAGCGAGATCAGTTTAGCAAATAATTTGGCATCCAAATTTATCAGGGAGATGGGTCGGTAGCTGTGGAAGAGGAGCGGGTCTTTCCCCTCTTTGGGAATAACCGTAATAAAGGCCCTGAGAAAGGATGGGGTATGGGGGTATCATCAGAGATGTCGTTGAAAGCAGCCAGGAGTGGCGGGATCAGCTCCCCCTGAGGACCTTGTAAAATTTAGCCGTATAACCATCCGGTCCGGGGCTTTTTCCAGCAGGCGTCGCGGAAATAACTGCATTTAGTTCCTCAGAAGTGAACCGAGCTTCGAGTGATTCAACGACATCTGGAGAGAGGCGCGTTAATGCCGTTTTCTCAATATACTGAGCAAGGGAGGGTGGGGAGGAGGTGGATGGGTCATTGGTCCTGGGTTTGGGAAGGTTATACAAGTCAGTGTAGTAAGCAAGGAATGCCTCCAATATGTTCGGAGTTAAGGGGGTAACTGAGCCTGTCCGGAGTTAAGGGGGTAACTGAGCCTGTCTTCCGTTGGATAGCTGAGACATATAAAGAGGAATTATTTTCCCTTAGGGCCCTTGCTAATAAACGACCCGATTTATTTCCCCATTCATAGAATAGTTTACCATTGATCTGTCTGTAGTAACGATGTTTGACATTTAATAATGCCAAAAGTTCCTGACAAACCCTAACCAGGTCTCTGTAAGTCATGTCTAGCTGTGATTGCTTGTGTTGTGACTCAAGGTCATGCAGCTGTCTCAGTAAAGAAGTCATTTTGTCCGTAGCCGCCCTCTTGAGACGCGCCCCATGCCTCGTTACAGTACCTCTGAGCACACACTTGAGTGCCTTACACTTGGTCAGCGGGGGAGTTGTATCAAGGACATGATCATTGGAGAAGTTTGAAATGGTTAATTTAAGGCCATGAAGACAAAGATCGTCAAGTAGCAATGATTCATTTAGTTTCCATGAGGCATGTGGCTTGGCAAAGGAGGGTAGTGAAAATGTACAGGTCATTGGTGCGTGGTCTGACAGAGTCACCAGTCCAATTGAAGCAGACTGAAAACTGGGTAACAGAGAGTGTGAGCAGAGAACATAGTCTATCCTGCTGTAGGAGCAACGAGGATGTGAGTAATACGTATAGTTGCAATCCTGCGGACGTAAAGTTCTCCACACATCCAAGAGCTGGAGGAGGTGAAGCTTACGTTTCAAAGCCCTCCGGCCTTAGGGGTGTGCGAGCTGTTCGGCCGCACAGGGCGCCATAGCAACAGGGGTGCCGGGTGGCCGACGTAGCTCTCACCAGGTATATGTAATTTGTATTGCCCAACGTGCAGTCCGGGCGCCGGGCAGGTAACTTCTTCAGACATTTAGCGCTGCTTCGGGCAAGCAGCGCTAAAGGCCAGTATAATGAAGAAAACTGTGCCCTGTAGTGGAATGTTACCCTCCGCACAGGGACACAGTTTTCTGCTTTGCAGGCCGCTCCCTCTCATTCCATTCCCACTACCCTCCCTCAACTGTGTCCCTATGCGGAAGGTCACAATCTGCTTCAGGGCACAGTTTTCTTCATTACTCAAGGAGGTTTCACTTACCCCGCCCTCCTCTGCGTCTCCGGTTGGCTGGCCGGCCCGAGTCTGAAGAGGGACGTCGCGCATGTGACGTACCTCCGCAGACCCGCACAAGAGGACGTCAGTGACGTCACTCGTCACGCCGACGCCGGAGAGAAGCGCAGCGCAGGACAGGTAAGTGTGTCTATGTGTGTGTGTGCATGTGTGGGTGTCTGTCTGTCTGTGTGTGGGTGTCTGTGTGTGTATGTGTGTATGTGCATGTGTGGGTGTCTGTGTGTGTGTGTGTGTGTGGGTGTCTGTGTGTGGGTGTGTGTGAGTGCATGTGTGGGTGTCTGTCTGTCTGTCTGTGTGTACGTGTATGAGTCCGTGGGGGGGAGTGGGAACCTGCTACTACCTAATGAGGGGAACCTGCTACTACCTAATGTGGGGAACCTGCTTCTACCTAATGTGGGGAACCTGCTTCTACCTAATGTGGGGAACCTGCTTCTACCTAATGTGGGGAACCTGCTTCTACCTAATGTGGGGAACCTGCTACTACCTAATGTGGGGAACATGCTACTACCTAATGTGGGGAACTATACTGCCAACCTAATGTGGAGAACTATACTGCACCTAATGTGGGGGAACTATACTGCACCTAATGTGGGGAACTAAATGGCACTTAATGTGGGGGAACTATACTGCACCTAATGTGGGGGAACTATACTGCACCTAATGTGGGGGAACTATACTGCATCTGATGTGAGGGAACTATACTGCACCTAATGTGGGGGAACTATACTGCACCTAATGTGGGGGAACTATACTGCACCTAATGTGGGGGAACTATACTGGATCTGATGTGGGGGAACTATACTGCACCTAATGTGGTGAACTATACTGCACCTAATGTGGGGGAACTATACTGCACCTAATGTGGGGGAGCTATACTGCACCTAATGTGGGGGAACTATACTGCACCTAATGTGGAGAGCTATACTGCACCTAATGTGGGGGAACTATACTGCATCTGATTAAGGGGAGCAGTGGACTGGATAAGGGGTACATGGGACTGATTAAGGGGGCAGGGGACTTTGACGCAAATATTTTTTTCCTCTTTGTGTACGTTTATTGGGGGGGGGGGGCGCCACAAGGTTAGCTTGCACAGGGCGCCTGAACATCTAAGGCCGGCCCTGTGAGTGTCCCATGGAGGTGTCGACAGAGGGGCATAGCGGGAGGTTGAGATCTCCACAGAGGAGAATGGGACCATCTGCAAAGTGTGCGAGCACATCCAACATTTTAATAAGAAAGGGGACCTGATTGTGATTCGGGGCGTATACAGAGGCTACCGTCAGGGGTTTATCTAACAGAGTGCAGTTAGCGAAGATATATCAGGTGTTTGGGTCTATAGCCAAGGAGCAGAGTTTAATGGGGAGATATTTGTGAAAAGTTAGCGAAACCCCCTTTGTCCTAGTGTCGCGGTTAGTACTGTGCAACCAGGTCGGGTAATACCTATTAGTGAGCGTGGGAAGGTGGCCCTGCTTAAAATGTGGAAGGTGTACAACGTTTGGGCACATTTCTCAGGCGTGTTGAAGCCCCTCACATTAAGGGATGTAATCTTGATGTCAGCTGCCATCTGCACGATTGGGAGTGGCACCCAACTTATACAGAGGAAAGGAGACCGGTGGCACATCCATCCCGTCAGGTCGAGACCAGCAAAGTAATAATAGCCTGTGAAGAGAAAGAAGAGATAGTGGGTTAGATAGGGCAGTAAAGGCAAACAAGAGCATCCGCACAGACACGGATACAAAGGTACTAAAGAAGGGGGACATAAGGGCCAATGACTTAATCGGAGCCAGTCCGATGGCTAGACTATGGTGGGTAGCACAGAAGGCGCACCAAAGTAGTAACAGCTGGAGTGCATATAACTTCAGTACAATCATATTATATGTAAGGTAGTCTACGCGGGCCCAACACAGGACCGTCTGGGAAAAGTATGGAGCACCTTACTAAGCTAGGGTAAGAGGCGTTAATGTATACGGGCAGTTAACTAAATAAGTGGGCAAGTAGCCCAACGTGATCAAGTGGTCGGGAGGCAGAGAGGACCATCAAGATGAAATTTATCTAAGAAAAAGAGGGGGGAGGTACCTGCTATAGAGGACCATCAAGATGAAATTTATCTAAGAAAAAGAGGGGGGAGTTAGCTGCTATAGACTGATGAACAACAGAAAAAATGTGTGGAGAAGAAACAAACACTAAGCAATGAGACAATTATATCATCACAGTGAAGTAGGAGACCAAACCGTGGGTCTCTGGGATAAGTTCAGGTCTTACACTTCTGCCTCTGAGGCAGGGGATCCAGGGACTGTCCATGTTGCTTGCTCGAGTGGGGGCGCTGGGTGGAAGAGGAGGGCGAGGGTTCCGTGACATCGGGGCAAACAGCATGTCCCAGTCCGGTAGGGAGACCGTATGCAGCTTGAAAGGGGTCAGGAATCCAGGGAGGTCAGCTGGACAGTGGAGAGTGGCAGTGGTCGAGCCGTGTTTAGCCATCAGTGAAAAGGGGAATCCCCATTTGTAGATGATCTGTGCGTTTTGAAGTATCGTAAGCAGCTGCTTCAATTGAGCTACGCAATCTCAGGGTACGCAGTGACAGGTCAGGATAAAGATAGATTTGAGTCCCATTGTAAGACACAGTTTTTAGAGTGCGCACCTTGCGCATTATACTCGTGACGGACATTTTGAGTATCTTGTAATGCCTTTTGGTCTCTGCAATGCTATGGACGTTTTTCAAGAGTTTGTCAATGATATCTTCCGTGATGTTCTCTACACCTGTGTTGTCGTATACCTAGATGACATCCTAATCTTCTCTTCCAACTTAGAGGAGTATTGTACTCATGTTTATATGGTTCTTTAGCCACGACAAAAGAATCATATCTATGCCAAACTGGAGAAATGTCTGTTCGAGAAGTCTAGTCTTCCGTTTCTTGGCTACATTGCCTCTCATCGGGGCCTGCAGAGGGATCCAGATAAAATTGGCTGCAGTGTTGTATTGGCCTTGTCCTTCGGGCCTACGTGCTATTCAATGATTTCTGGGATTCGCTAACTATCATCGTCAATTTATCCTACATTTTTTGTATTGGTTGCTCTAATTTTGGCTCTCACGCAGAAGGCTTCTAATTCTAAGTCTTGGCCTCAAGAGGCTGAAGAGGCCTTCTCCCGTTTAAATTCTGCGTTTGCCTCTGCTCCCGTGCTTACAAGACTTTTACTCAGAAAAACGCCAAAGGCAAGACTTGTGGATTCTTCTGCAAGACATTCTCTCCTGCTGAGAGGAATTACTCCATTGGAGATCGTGAACTCCTCGCTATCAAGCTCGCTTGGGAGGAATGGTGAAATTTATGGGTTCTTAAATTTTAAGGTTCTTCTCATCCGGTCAGCATCTATTCCGCCCATAAGAATCTTCAATACCTTCAGTCTGCTCAGCGTTTGAACCCTGCCAGGCAAGGTGGTCACTATTCTTTTCTAATTTCAACTTCTTCATCCACTTCCGTCCAGCAGACAAGAACATCAGAGCAAATGCTCTCTCCAGGTCCTATGACGTCATTGGTTTGGACTGCACGCCTAGGCATATTATTCCTCCTGACCATTTGATTCCTGTCGCTCCTGCCGAAATTCAGATAGTTCCTCTGGGAAAATCCTTTGTGCCCGCCAGATTGAGATGCAATCTACTGAAATGGGGTAATTCTTCCTTGACAGCAGGACATCCTGGAATACGCTAGACTATACTTCTAATCTCTCTGCATTACTGGTGGCTCCATCTTGAACGTAATGCTTCTGATTTTGTTCTTTCCTGTGAAACTTTTGCCCGTGACAAAACCCCGGACAAATTTCCGGAGACTCCCTGGTCCCATATTGCCATGGATTTCATTACCGATTTGCCACCATCTCATAATTTTTAACGGTTTTTCAAGATGGCTCATTTCATTCCTCTACCAGGTCTTCCTTCTGCTCCAGAGCTGGCAAAGTACTTCTTGTTGCATGTCTTTCGTTAACATGGTCTTCCTCAGCATATCATTTCGGATCGCCATGTGCAGTTTGTCTCTAAATTCTGGCGAGCCCTTTGTAATCGTCTGGACATCAAGCTGGACTTCTCCTCGGCCTACCACCCTCAGTTCAATGGTCAGGTGGAGAGGGTTAATTAAATCCTTGAGACTTATCTTCAGCATTTTGTTTCAGCTCGCCAAGACGATTGGGTCGACCTTCTCCCCTGGGTTGAATTTTCTTATAATCATAAGGATTCCAAGTCCACAAGGTCGTCCCCCTTTTTTTTTTTTTATCTACGGACTCCATCTCCGTTCTCCTCTTCCTCTCCCAGTTTCCTCCGGAGTGTCTGCTGTTGAGCTAGTCTGTGACTTCTCCACAATCTGGCAACAGACCTGACAGTCGTCATCTCAGACTTCTTCATGTATGAAGGCGCAAGCTGATAAAAGTAGAAGGCCTCCTCCGTCCTTCTCTTCTGGTGACATGTTGTGGCTTTCATCCAAATACATCCGCTTCAAGATCCCCTGTTACAAGCTCGGTCCTCGCTACCTTGGTCCCTTCCAGATTCTACAAAAAATCAACCCTGTCTCCTACAAACTCCGTCCACCTGCTACGTTACGTATTCCCAATTTATTCCATGTCTCTCTCCTCAAGCTTCTTGTCATAAACCGATTTTCTCAGAAGAATCTTGTCCCCACACCTTTCTCCGGCTGTTCTGACATCTTCAAGGTCAAAGAGATTCTTGCTACAAAAACCGTGTGAGGTAAACAATTTGGTTGACTGGGAGGGTTACGGTCCTGAGGAGAGATCTTGGGAGCCTGAGGAGAATATCCTGGACCGTGACCTTCTCAGGAGTTTTCTGAGGGGGAGACCAAAGGGGGGGGGGGGGGTACTGTTACGTTATGCGCTCTGGCCGCACACACTGGCCTTGAGTTACCTGCTGCCGACAGGGCTGGGAATCACATCGCGAGATGCGCCCCCAAGCGAGCCCCAGTCTGTCACCCACCTGGTGCTTCTGCTGCCCCAACCTCTGCCTTTCTGCTCCGGCGCATGTGTCCCCTTCCCCGCACGTGCAGAGCTTTAAAATTTAAAGGGCCAGTGCGCTCATTAGTGTAATTCCCCTGTGTTAAATTCCTCCACCCTTCCCACTTCCCTGCCGGATCTTTGTTACCTTGTGCATGAGAGAAAGCATACCTAAGAGTTGCCTTGCGTGTATCTGATCCTTTGCTCTGTGACTTGACCTTGCTCCTCTGCCACCTGTCTATTGACCTCCTGCTACGTCCTGATTATGCTACTGTTCCACTTTCCTTGACCTTCTGCTATCCTGACTACGAGCTGCCTTATCCCTCCTGTGCCTCGCATCTCCTCAGCCGTCTGTGTGGTTGATCCGTGCCAGGGGTAGCGACCTGGGTGCAGCCTGCCGCAGCAAGTCCATCCCGCTTTGCGGCAGGCTCTGGTGACAGTCTGTGTCATCTGCCACACAGACTTCCTGTCTTCTGAAACGTGAGTGTTACAATACGGAGTTTTTAAGCGAACTGTAGTGCATTTTTCTTCCCTCATAAGTGCATACCACATACCTACATCTCTATATTGTACTATTTGTTACCTGTTAATCTGTCATGGGCCTACATGTGAATGTCCAGGCAAAAGCAATCACCAGCTTGTCAGGATTCGGCAGGCTGGAGGTGGATCCTCTGTGTCAGAGTGGGATTGGTGTGGACCGTGTCGGTGGACCGGTTCTAAGTTGCTACTGGTTTTCGCCAGAGCCCGCCGCAAAGCGGGATGGACTTGCAGCGGCGGTAGCAACCAGGTCGTATCCACCGGCAACGGCTCAACCTCTCTGACTGCTGAGATAGGCGCGGTACAAGGGATTAGACAAGAGCAGAGTCGAATGTAGCAGAAGGTCAGGGCAGGCAGCAAGGATCGTAGCCAGGGGCAACGGCAGGAGGTCTGGAACACAGGCTAGGAACACACAAGGAAACGCTTTCACTGGCACAATGGCAACATGATCCAGCCAGGAAGTGCAGGGGAAGTGAGGTAATATGGACAGGGAGCAGGTGGAAGCTAATTAGGCTGATTGGGCCAGGCACCAATCACTGGTGCACTGGCCCTTTAAATCTTAGATAGCTGGCGCGCGCGCCAGGACGTGACAGCCGGTGACCGGGACAGGTGTGTGACTTGGGATGCGATTCGCGAGCGGGCGCGTCCCGCTATGCGAATCGCATCCCCGCCGGCAATGTCAGTGCAGCGCACCCGGTCAGCGGGTCTGACCGGGGCGCTGCAGAGAGAGGAACGCCGCGAGCGCTCCGGGGAGGAGCAGGGACCCGGAGCGCTCGGCGTAACACGGCTGGTGTTTTACAAAAATGCGTATTTTTCAGCTTACTGTATCGCATTTTTCTGCCCTCATAAGTTCATACCACAGACCTACATCTCTTACTAGTGTACTATTTTTTACCTGCTAATCTGTCGTGGGCATACATAATGTGAAAGTCAAGACAAAATTAATTCACCAGCTGGTGATTTACAAAAATACGTCTTTTTTAGTGTACTGTACCGCAGTAGTATACTATTTTGTACCTGTTAATCTTTCAAGGGCCTACATACTGTGAGTACTCACCGGTTGTACTTAAGTATACTGTAGCGCCTTTTTCTGCCCTCATAAGGGCATACCTTATACGTACAGCTAGGTAGTGTACTATTTTGTACCTGTTAATCTGTTGTGGGCCTACATACTGTGAAAATCCAGGCAAAAGTAATCACTGGCTGGTGTTTTACTAAAATAAATTTTTTTAAGCATACTGTACCGCATTTTTCTTCCCTCATAATTGCATACCACATACCTACATCAATTAGTGCACTATTTTGTACCTGTTAATCTGTCAAGGGCCTATATACTGTGAAAGGACAGCTAATAGTATACACCTGCTGCTGTTCTAGACAAATACTGTTTTAAGCCTAGTGAAGCGCATTGTGCTCCCCTGATATACGCAATAAGTATGTCACGCAGAGTAGTGTCAGGACGTTCTCAGTGGAGTGGCAGAGGCCTAAATTCATCAGGTGCAGGCAGAGGTCACAGCAGAGTAGGGGCGCATGGCAGCCAGAGTCGCAGCGAGAGGTCTGAGCTCCTGGTGTCAGCTAGCAGTCGTGTCTCGACCAGCAACACAGCAGCCGGGATTGATCGGTTCACTTGGTCATCCACTCAATCCCAAGTGACATCAGACACCCCCAGTCAACAGTCGGTGGCTTCCTCAGACTCAACCCTCAGTTGGCATGACCCTCATGCTGCTGCCGCCACCTCAAGGCTCTGTCATTGTGCTGCTCTATGGTTTCCTCATGCTAATGTTACCACCTCCAGACTCTGTCATTGTGCCGCCATATGGTCTCCTCATGCTGATGCTGCCACCTCTACGCTCTGTCATTGTGCCACATTATTGTCTCTTCATGCTGATGCTACCACTTCTAGGCTCTGTCCTTGTGCCGCCATAGTGTCTTCTCATGCTGACACTGCGACCTCCAAGCTCTCTAATTATTCTGCTCTATGATCTCCTCATGCTGATGCTGCCACCTCCAGGCTCTTTTATTGTGCTGCTCTATGGTCTCCTCATGCTAATGCTACCGCCTCAACGCTCGGTCACTGTGCCACCATATGGTCTCCTCATGCTGATGCTATCACCTCCAGGCACTGTCATTGTGCCGCCATTTGGTTCCTCATGTTGATGCTGCCACCTCCAGGCTCCCTAATGGTGCTGCTCTATGGTCTCCTCATGCTGATTCTACCACCTCCAGACTCTCTCATTGTGCTGCCAGGGATACTGCAAAACATAATTAAGGTGCTGGTCCCCAGGTTTAGAAATTCCTCTGCATTAGGGTCACTTAGGACTCCTGATGCTGCTGCTGCCACCTCCGGGCTGTCTCATTCAGCCACTATACGGTCTCATCATGCTTCAGCCAGCTCCAGGCTGTGCAATTCAGCCACTATATGGTCTCCTTATGCTGCCACAAACTCCAGGCTGTGCTATTCAGCCACTATATTGTCTCCTCATGCTTCAGCCAACTCAAGGCTGTGCCATTCAGACACTACATGGTCTCCCTATGCTGCCACAAACTCCAGGCAGTCATTCAGCCACTATATGGTCTCATACTACTGATGCCACCTCCAGGCTCTGTCATTGTGCTGCCATGTGACATGTGACTCCTTGTTAAATTTGGTCCTCTGTACCCACACGCCGGGGCCGTGGACACTAAAACTAGGAGTTCAAATTTTAATTTCAAAATCCTCAATTTCAAAATTTTAAATTTAAAAGTAAAAATCTTAAATTTCAATGATCTCCTCATGCTTCAGCCACCTCCAGGCTGTGCATTTCAGCCACTATATGGTCTCATGATTCAGCCACCTCCAGGCTGTGTCGTTCAGCCAATATATGGTTCACTGATGCTGCTGGGCCTGGGCCTAAAACATTTTTATGGTAGAACTAGCTACCATAATTATTCAATTTAAACTTCAATATTCCTCTTTTAATCTTAGGGATTGTGAAGCCCTAGTGTCCACTCATGCTGCTGCCAGCTCCAGGCTGTGCCATTCAAACACCATATGGTCTCCTCATGCTCCAGCCACCTCCAGGCTGTGTCATTCATCCAATATATGGTTTACTGATGCTTCAGCCAGCTTTAGTCTGTGTCATTCAGCAACTACATGGTTTAGTGATGCTGCAGGGCCTAGGACATTACCTATATATGTTTATGGTAGCACTATGTATCATACATCTTCAGTGGAAATTTCACAATTCATCTTTTATTCTTAGAGATTGTGAGGCCCAATTGTCTCCTCATCTGCTGCCAACTCCAGGCTGTGCCATTCAGACACCAGATGGGCTCCCTATGCTGCCACAAACTCCAGGCAGTCATTCAGCCACTATATGGTCTCATACTACTGATGCCACCTCCAGGCTGCCGCCATGTGACATGTTACTCCTTGTTATATTTGGTTCTTTGTACCCACATGCCGGGGCCCAGGATACTAAAGCTTGGGAGTTAAAAGTTCAATTTCAAAATCATTAATTTCTATTTCAAAATCTTAAAAGTCAATGGTTTCCTCATGCTTCTGCAAATTCCAGCCTGTGCCATTCAGACACTATATGGTCTCCTCATGATTCATCCAACTCCAGGCTGTGTCATTCCACCACTATATGGTCTCCTCATGCCTCAGCCAACTCCAGGCTATGTCATTCAGCCAATATATGGTTTACTAATGCTGCTGGGCCTGGGCCTAATTTTATGGTAGCACTAGCCACCATAAATCTTCAATTTAAATTTCAAAATTCATCTTTTAATCTTAGGGATTGTGAAGCCCTAGTGTCTACCCATGCCAGCTCCAGGCTGTGTCATTCAGCAACTATATGGTCTCCTCATGCTGCCAACACCTCCACACTGTGCCATTCAGACACTATATGGTCTCCTTATACTTCAGCCAATTCCCAGCTGTGCCATTCAGACACTATATGGTCTCCCTATGCTGCCAATAACTGTAGGCAGTCATTCAGCAACCATATGGTCTCCTCATACTAATGACACCTCCAGACTCTGTCATTGTGCTGCCATGTGACATATTACTCCTTGTTATATTTGGTCCTTTGCACCCACACGCTGGGGCCCGGACACTAAAACTTTGGAGCTAAAATTTCAATTTCAAAATCCTCAATTTCAAAATCTTAAATGTATATTTAAAAATCTTAAATTTCAGTGGTCTCCTCTACTTCTGCCAACTCCAGGCTGTATTATTCAGCCACTATATGGTCTCCTCATGCTTCAGCCACCACCCAGGCTGTGTCATTCAGCCAATATATGGTTTACTGATGCTGCTGGGCCTGGGCCTAACATTTTTTATGGTAGCACTAACTACCATAAATCTTCAATTTAAATTTCAAAATTCATCTTTTAATCATAGGGATTGTGAAGCCCTAGTGTCTGCTGCCAGCTCCAGGCTGTGTCTCCTCATGCTGCCCTCCTCATGCTGCCAACACCTCCACACTGTGTCATTCAGCCACTATATGGTCTCCTCATGCTTCAGCCACATCCAAGCTGTGTCGTTCAGCCACTATATGGTCTCCTCATGCTGCCAACACTTCCATGCTGTGTCATTCAGCAACTATATGGTCTCCTCATGCTGCCAACACCTCCACGCTGTATCATTCAGCCACTATATGATCTCCTCATGCTGCCAACACCTCCATGCTGTGCCATTCATGCACTATATGGTCTCCTCATGCGGCCAACACCTCTACGCTGTGTCATTTAGCCACTATATGGTCTCCTCATGCTTTAGCCACATCCAAGCTGTGTCATTCAGCCACTATATGGTCTCCTCATACTGCCAACACCTCCACGCTTTGTCATTCAGCCACTATATGGTATCCTCATGCTGACAACACCTCCACACTCTGTCATTCAACAACTATATGGTATCCTCATGCTGCCAACACCTCTACGCTTTGTCATTCAGTCACTATGTGGTCTCCTCATACTGATGCCACCACCAGGCTCTGTCATTGTGCCGCTATGCGGCCATGATTCTAAAAGTGATGCCTGTAATCTGCATCTCATACTGAATAACAGTATAATTTCACTACCCCAGCATACTCCATATGCGTGTTAGAACAAAGAAAAATTTTCTACACCGCTTTTGAGGCTCTCTGTAGTCCAGAAATACCCATTTTTAATATAGATTTTTTTTGTGGAGGTTTAGCATTTCACTCTTGGACCCAGGCATTTCAGTCCTGGACTCCTGGACCCATGGCTTTATTTTTATTTATTTTTAAAGGTTAGCTACAAAAAAAAAACCAAAAAAAAACTGTACAAGGCTGGACAAAATAGTATCTTATACTAGGGCATATTGAAATTTTCCTCACTAAACTACCAGGATATCTTGGTTTGGGAAGAAATCATCTTTCTACCTTTTAAATCATTATTTTCTTAGTTCCCTATTACTGAGAAAATGAATTATCTCTCCAGAAACCTATGTAGAAATGAACAGTGCTCAATTGTTTGTCATATTGCAGCCTACAGGTTAATGAGCTCAATTGCTTGGAATCTTCTTCTGGGTAATATTTATGGTACTTTCAGCCAGCGTGTCTGCTGCTACATGTGGATCTTATGAGACACACTCAAATTGTTACTCAAAGTATTAGGCTTTATTAACAGGTGGGACTTTACAATGCATTCACTGTGCAGAAAAGGCACAGAGAGTAGAGTCATTGGGGGTAGTAGTCTATCTTTATTGATCCATCCTTGCATAATGAAATAGTATGGGAAAATATTACAAAAAGCTTTTCATTTGCTTTGGAATTTGAACAAAGGTGTTCTCAAAAATACTTAGAGAGTTTATTATTCTGTTTGTGTTTTATAAATCCAGTGCAAGCTACAATGTTACTTAGAGTACTGTACTTTTGTACTTCCTTGTATGGTTTTGTTACATTAAAGTGACAACAAGGTGATTTTAGTGATGTTATAGAGCCTCTAAAAGCCTCCTTCATGGTCCATAGCAATCATTTATTCTTTCCATTTAAGGGGCGGGGTCAGAGCTTGGCGGTTTGCCAGCAACACTCTCAACTGAACTTTCTTACCCTTCATTCTCTGGCCAATAAAAATTAAGCCATCTCCTTAAAAACCCTCTACCTTTATGTTACGTTAAGGCAAAGTTTGTGCTGAAGAAAGTGTACTGGACTTGACATGTAATGTTCTGGGGGAAGATGTACACTACAACACTTAAAGGGGTATTCCAGGAAAAAACTTTTTTATATATATCAACTAACTCCAGAAAGTTAAACAGATTTGTAAATTACTTCTATTAAAAAATATTAATCCTTTCAGTACTTATGAACTTCTGAAGATAAGGTTGTTCTTTTCTGTCTAAATCCTCTCTGATGACACCTGTCTCGGGAAACGCCCAGAAGCTCATAACTTCAGAAGCTCATAAGTACTGAAAGGATTAAGATTTTTTAATAGAAATAATTTACAAATCTGTTTAACTTTCTTGAGCCAGTTGATATATATATATATATATATATATATATATATATATATATATATATAAAGTTTTCTCCTGGAATACCCCTTTAAAATGTCATGGGGGGTGATTGATGTGTTGGGTTTGAAAGGTAGTATATAAACAGAAAGGAAACAGCAGCATCCCAGCAAGGAAGGGGTTACATGACAAAAACAGCCCTGGTCTAAGCAGTGAAGTGCTGATCATAATGATGTCTGTACAGTAGAAGAGGGGATTACAGCAGGTAAGGGGGTAACATGACAAACCAGCCCTGGTCTTAGCCATAGACTGCTGATAATGATGATGATTAAAGTGAGGGGGGAGAGGAAACTACATTAAGGAGGTAGGATTGTGTAGGTAGAAAGAACACAACTGTTCACACATAAGAAAGTCATTATTTACCTTTATGATACAACATGGACCCTCTGAAGGAAGAGGCTTACCATGCATGCACAGCTCAGGCCTTTTTTCTTAAATATCAATTTAATTATTCATTGTCGCTGGTCATGTGAGCACTGCGGGCCCGCCTCCAGCGTGCAATTCACAGAAGAAGGAATACTATATATTGGTTAATACTATCTCAGCACATGTTCTTCCCTTTAAAACAAAGAAATGTGTACCTTATCAGATTAAATTAACCAGTTCCAGAACAACCCGGTTTCCCTGTTCATTATTATTATCAGACACATTTTCCTTAGTTAAGTACATATGATTTTTTTTTTTTATTATTAAAATCTATAAAGTCTTTTTTTTTTGTTATAATTTTTTTTTGTTATTATTATTTTTGTAGGAACCATTAAGAACCATCATCTAAAGTTGGGAACCATTAGAACCAGTGGTAACTTTCCACCTCTAGCTGCTGGTTCCTAATGCATATATTATAATACTTTTTGAGCTCAATTCCACTTCTACCTCTGAACATCCTAGAGCTATGCCCCTACATATAATGGGGGGATTGGAAATTATTAGACCATATTTTTTCTCAAAATTTTTCTCTAAATTAGTTGCAACAAGGTTTGTCAAAATCAAGTTGTTTTTATGCAATAGTCATGAATTTATCACGTGTGACCTTTGGTGAAAAGCTCTCCAAATTTTTCACAAATCTATACCAGCTGTGATCTGGCTTACATTTTGGCCCAATGAGTTAAAATGTCACAAAGTTGGTCGCAGCAGAGGGACCATACAAAGCAATGTCCTGAAGTGTTCTTTTAAAAACACCTGTTTTAGCACCATCATTCTCGTGTCATTAAACTATTTAATTAATTTGGCGCACATACACATTACCAGCACACACAAAAAAATGGAAAAAAATTCAACCACACCAATACAGGGAAATCTCCCCCATATGTGTTACAATATGCAGGCACCAAAAACTTCCTTCAGTGGAATTGGACTAATGTAAGGAAGTACTACAGCTCACTGTTGGGGGGAGGTGCAAGTATAAAAGAAGTGGACGGAGAACTAATTTAACAATCCTTGTTGATAACCTCATAATCTCTATTTCTGACCATAATACCCCATAATATAAAATTAGATTGTATTTCTTTTTTTCAGAATGTCACAAGCAATTAAACCATTAAGAACATTGTAATTTGCGCTGCGCAAATCTACAATGTGCACTTGTCTAAATCTGTCTAATAAAACCTTTTGGAACCAAACCCCAATACAG
The DNA here is from genome assembly GCF_029499605.1 of Hyla sarda. NCBI lineage: Eukaryota > Metazoa > Chordata > Amphibia > Anura > Hylidae > Hyla > Hyla sarda. Next base: position 72,019,351 of record NC_079192.1, read on the forward strand.
CAGAACGTGTTCCATGCAGGCAGCATCTGCTCATAAATGAGTAAGGGGAGTTGGTTTCCAGATGTTGGTTGCCACCAGAATGCTGATAATATAGTCCAGCTGTCATTTCTGATCAATCATTTCTAATAAGTGACAGCACACGTAGCCTCGATAGGTTCAGGGTGACTGAGATTTCTAAAAACAAGGCAGCGATCCTGTCTCATATCCTAAAAACTCTATTAACTTCCCTAATCTCCACATTCCGCAGTTTCCATAGGAAAAAGCCATGTTAGGTATGTATGCTGAGATGTTATTATTTTTTTTAATGTAACATTATCATAATGCCATACATTAAACTGTGTTAAAACACATGAATCTTTGATTAGTAAATGCATAAGCTAAAATAGAATTGACAGGTTTCTAGAAGAGAACAAAACTCATTACGTGCCTAATGGGCCTGGAGCTAGAGATTGTATCTGACAGAAGAAATGATGGATTTTTTCTAATATAGAGTTCCGTGCCTTTAATTAGACGAAATATCTAGAGCAGTGTATTCACACAGCTGAATAAAGCAATGCTTAAAGGTAACTGTATCCCTTCTTACTTCACGTATCGTTCACAAGGCGTGGATATGGAAATGTTAAGCAATTTTACACGCTCAAGCAAATTTTAACTCATATTTTACCATGAATTTTAAACTTAGTAAAGGAAAGGATGAAATCCACACTAAATCATCCATCATTATGTAACAGAATACAGCATCCTGGGAATATGCTAATATTAATAAACCCTATAAGTTACCTTAAGGGAAATCTATAATCAGTGTTACCTGCACTCACCTGTTGGGACATAAATGTAGTGCAGGCGACATTTAGGATAACCATACTTACCTGGTCCTGTTCCGTGTTTCAGTTTTCAAGGTATTTTCTTCGGTATCTTCCATTCCGGGGCTAACTTGGAGCATGAGTGGAGATTCTTGACATCACCACTGCGGTTTGCTAGCAGTGGGACCCAGCAGAGAAGCTGAAACGATAACGCCAGGAAGCTACGCTCATGCTCCAAGTCAGCTCCTGAGATGGAAAATATATAAGAAGATAGCTGGAGAACTGGAGCACAGAACGGGCCAAGTAGGTATGGTTATCATCATTGTCAGCTGCACAACCTCTCTGTACCGACAGGTTAGTGCAGGTGGCACTGATGACAGATTTCCTTTAAATGGGCACTGTCACTTGCAAAAACATTTTATATAATGTAGGTAATAACATAATATGTATATTTGGAATATACACTGCTCAAAAAAGTAAAGGGAACACTTAAACCACACAATGTAACTCCAAGTCAATCACACTTCTGTGAAATCACATTGTCCACTCAGGAAGCAACACTGATTGACAGACAACAGGTGGAAATTATAGGCAATTAACAAGACACCCCAATAAAGGACAGGTTCTGCATGTGGTGAGCACAGTCTACTCCTCAGTTCCTATGCTGCCTGGCTGATGTTTTGGTCACTTTTGAATGCTGGTGGTGTTTTCACTCTAGTGTTAGCATGAGACAGAGTCTACAACCCACACAAGTGGTTCAGGTAGTTCAGCTCATTCAGGATGGCACATCAATGCGAGCTGCGGCAAGAAGGTTTGCTGTGTCTGTCAGCGTAGTGTCCAGAACATAGAGGTGCTACCAGGAAACAGGCCATTACATCAGGAGAAGTGGATGAGTCCGTAGGAGGGCAACAACCCAGCAGCAGGACCGCTACCTCCGCCTTTGTGCAAGGAAGAGCAGGAGAAGCACTGCCAGAGCCCTAAAAAATGACCTCCAGCAGGCCACAAATGTGCATGTGTCCACTCAAACGGTCAGAAACAGACTCCATGAGGGTGGTATGAAGGCCCGACGTCCACAGGTGTGGTTTATGCTTACAGCCCAACACCGTACAGGACAATTGGCATTTGCCAGAGAACACCAAGATTGGCAAATTCACCACTGCTCTTCACAGATGAAAGCAGGTTCACACTGAGCACATGTGACAGACGTGACAGAGTCTAGAAACGCTGTGGAGAACATTCTGCTGCCTGCAGCATCCTCCAGCATGACCTGTTTGGCGGTGGGTAAGAAATGGTGTGGGGTGGCATTTCTTTGGGGGGGCTGCACAGCCCTCCATGTGCTTGCCAGAGGTAGCCTGACTGCCATTAGGTACCGAGATGAGATCCTCAGACCCCTTATGAGACCATAAGCTGGTGCGGATGGCCCTGGGTTCCTCCTAATGCAAGACAATGCTAGACCACATGTGGCTTGAGTGTGTCAGTAGTTCCTGCAAGAGGAAGGCATTGATGCCATGGACTGGCCACCCGTTCCCCAGACCTGAATCTGATTGAGCACATCTGGGACATCATGTCTCGCTCCATCCACCAATGCCACGTTGCACCACAGACTGTCCAGGAGTTGGCAGATGCTTTAGTCCAGGTCTCGGAGGACATCCCTCAGGAGACCATCCACCACCTCATCAAGAGCATGCCCAGGCGTTGTATGGAGGTCATATGGGCACGTGGAGGCCACACACACTACTGAGCCTCATTTGACATTACATGAAAGTTGGATCAGCCTTTAGTGTGGTTTTCCACTTTGATTTTGAGTGTGACTCCATATCCAGACCTCCATTGATTGATAAATTTGATTTCCGTTGATAATTTTTATGTGATTTTGTTGTCAGCACATTTAGCTATGTAAAGACGAAAGTATTTTGTAAGATTATTTAATTCATTCAGATCTAGGATGTGTTATCTTAGTGTTCCCTTAATTTTTTTGAGCAGTGTACATTGGTTAAAAAGTGTGTATATTTTTTGGGTGAAAAAATGCTGTTTTGTCCCTGCCAGCTATTGCCTGTGTGTATTGACTGGAAAAAATAAAGTAAGTGTGGGCAGGACAAAAAGTGCAGGCTACTGGCTTGTCAATTAGCCTACTGTGTAAACCTGGGATGTGTCACAGAACCTTAATGCACAGAGCCCTGTTTGTCCTCAGTGTACAGAGCCCTGCTTGTCCTTGGTGTACAGAGCCCTCTTTGTCTTCAATGCACAGAGCCCTGCTTGTCCTCACTGCACAGAGCCCCCTGCTTGTCCTCAGTGTACAGAACCCTGCTTGTCCTCAGTGTACAGAGCCACGCTTGTCCTCAGTGCACAGAGCCCTGCTTGTCCTCACTGCACAGAGCCCTGCTTGCCCTCACTGCATGGAGCCCTGCTTGCCCTCATTGCACAGAGCCCTGCTTGTCCTCAGTGCGCAGAGTCCTGCTTGTTCTCCATGCACGGAGCCCTGCTTGTGCTCAGTGCACAGAGCCCTGCTTGTCCTCCCTGCTCTGCTTGTGTAGTGAGGGGTATGGAAGGGCAGATGTTATTAACCCTTTGTGATCGTGATGCCAGGGCGTGGTTGACCTGTCACCACCCGAGGTAGACCAGCTTCACCTGTGCCAGGCACGGGGCAAATAATCACTCTGACAACAGGTTACGGTTAACTGGTATGCTTTACTGAGGTAGACAAGGTGTTAAAGTCCATACAGCTCAGATAGTCACTAAGGAGATGCAGGGTGAACTTAGGGAAGCTTATCGGCTTGCTGGGACTTGTAGTTGCAATTATATAGATTGATGCAGCCACGCTTGAATTTAGTATTTGAGAGACTTGACTTGACTACTTGGACTGGACTTCAGAGAAATCTCCACTATTTTTAGATCCTACCATTGACTTTGACTTTCAACCATGGTGTAGGGGTTAACTTGAGGTAAAAGCGTGGAGGCTGGACTAGGCCTCCTTCAGGAACACTCCACAGACTCCTCAGACTTCTCTTCACTATACTTCAGCTGCAAGTGAGCTAGAGCTCAAGAGAGTGATCTGAACCCTGACCTCACTATATTAGGGGGATGGTTAGAGAGATCCCATTGGTTTCTGATAAGCCACCTGTTCCTCTTGCATACTCCCCTTGACAACAGGGTTACTAAGAACATTATTTATCGTGACAAATGCCTCGAAAGATTAAACAACATATAGCCTGAGATTTTATAGTCCTTAGGAGGGATGTGGGCCTAGTGGGACACTGGAATAGAAGTAGCCACATAGGACGGGCAGGTGTACAGAATAACAGATTCGGTACTGGGCCACCTGTCCTCACTGCACATAGCCCTTTTTGACCTCAGAGGACAGAGCCCTGCTTTCCCTCAGTGCACAAAGCCCTTTTTGTCCTCAGAGCACAGAGCCCTGCTTGCCCTCAGTGCACAGAGACCTGCTTGTCCTCACTACACAGAGACCTTTTTGTCCTTAGAGCACAGAGCCCTGCTTGCCCTAAATGCACAGAGCCCTGCTTATCCTTAGTGCACAGAGCCCTGCTTGTCCACACTACACAGAGCCATTTTTGTCCTCAGAACACAGAGCCCTGCTTGTCCTCAGTGTACAGAGCCCTGCTTGTCCTCACTGTACATAGTTCTTCTTGTCCTTAGTGTACAGAGCCCTGCTTGTACTCAGTGTACAGAGCCCTGCTTGTCCTCAGTGTACAGAGCCCTGCTTGTCCTCAGTGTACAGAGCCCTGCTTGTCCTCAGTGTACAGAGCTCTGCTTGTCCTCAGTGTACAGAGCCCTTTTTGTCCTTAGAGCACAGAGCCCTGATTGCCCTCAGTGCACAGAGCCCTGCTTATCCTCAGTGCACAGAGCCCTGCTTGTCCACACTACACAGAGCCATTTTTGTCCTCAGAGCACAGAGCCCTGCTTGTCCTCAGTGTACAGAGACCTGCTTGTCCTCAGTACACAGAGTCCTTTTTGTCCTCAGAGCACAGAGCCCTGCTTGTCCTCAGTGTATAGAGCCCTGCTTGTCCTCACTGTACAGAGTTCTGCTTGTCCTAAGTGTACAGAGCCCTGCTTGTCCTCGGTGTACAGAGCCCTGCTTGTCCTCAGTGTACAGAGCCCTGCTTGCCCTCAGTGCACAGGGCTCTGCTTGTCCTCAGTGTACAGAGCCCTGCTTGTCATCAGTGTACAGAGCCCTGCTTGTCCCACCCACACTTCCTGTAGTTTGTCTTTGTACAGGGACAAGATAGCATTTGTTTATCTAAAAATATAAACATTTTTTTAAATATGTATATTACAAATATACTGTACAAATAATGTTATTATCAGAGTTGAGTGAGCTTTCTAAAAATTCGGCTCGCTGGGCTCTCCAAACTTTCGGAAAGTGTTTGCAGAGGTTTTGAACAGGTAGTGAAACGGTTGAGTTGCGCTCCTGTGAAACAGTAAACCAGCAAATCTGCTATGGGTGCTTTGCTGACAGCTGTGATGGCTGTATAATGGTTGTATAAAGTATACAGTGAAGAGAGTGATACTTGCCATCATTGCTGGTCGTTGTTGGTCTTCTGTAGCCCTGCCTCTAGTGATGATATAACTGGTGGTGGAGCTACACAAGAAGAGGCCTAGACCACTGACAGGATGGTGAGTATCACTCTCTTCCATATAGATGGCTTTGTAATGTATACACCCCTCCCCACGAAGGAGTTGGTTAACTCCTTCCTTCATTCCTCGGCTGAGCTGTTCCCAAGGCTTTCAGGTTTTATATGGTATTACAAATTGGCTCCATTCACTTCAATGGAACTGAGCATCAATGCCACACACAACCTGAGGAAGAGAGTGTTTTTAAAGAAATCAGCTGTTTATCTAATGGATAAACCCTTCCCGACCCATAACATACATATACATCAAGGTTGGATGAGAGAGTATGGTGCAGGCTCGGGACCCACATCATTACCGGCAGATGGTCTCTGTCAGTAGCTGAGATCTACCAGTAATGGTGGACATTGGCGATCATGCCAATGCCCATCAATTATTTGTTTAGATACCGCTAGTAAACAGTAAATGCTATATATTTTAATAATATATCTTATCTCATCTCATTAAAATAATACTGCACTATAATATTTCATACGAGGCTAGATAAGTAGCATCTTGTATGGCACCAATCAGGAAATTATTATGAAAATGACTAGGATTACTATAACACAACACCTGCTATATTTTTAGTAACCTTCCCTATTACATCGTGTGCAGGTAATAATTACTATTTCCAATTACAGCTAATTACCACATGTCCCTGATGTTCTAACATAAAGTTCTATTAAAATTCTCAGATAAGAATAGACCATGGGGAGAGTGTGATATTTCCATGTTCAAAGTGATGAGAAAAAAAGGTGTCAAGCATTCCAGTAAATAATGTGTACTCTTAAAGGGGTTGTCCAGTTTAAAAAAAATCCATTTTCAGTTGTTCCTTCTGAACAAAAAGCACAGGGTAGTATTATGTTTTGTGTCATTTGAACAAACAAGAAATGCCAATTATATAACATTTTAGGAAAACAGATTATGTTATGCCTACTGCATGTTTGAGAATACAGTGTAAGGCTAAGTTTCCACTTGTTTTTTTCTCTGGCAGTTTTTGGAATACTGCCCCTGCAGTTTTTGAGCCAAAGTCAGAAGTGGATTCAAAATAGAGGAGAAGTATAAGTCCTTCCTTTATATGTACTATTCATTTTGAATACATTTCTGGCTTTGGCTCAAGAACTGCAGTGGAACCTTTGCCTTAGGCTTCTAACTCTGGATTTCTTTGAACACCTAGATCAATCACAATGCATTGCATTGGCAGAGAATTGATTTCCCAAAAACATGTAATATTTACTTTACCCTGCGGGGGTGCTGCAGGAAGATTATTCACTCCCTGCAGGCTTCTTGTCAGTTTATTGTCACATTTTGTAAGATTTCTTTTTTTTTTTTTTTTACAAGAAAATGATTGGCCAACTCTTTGTGCACAACCGTTTTAAAAATGTCCATATTACACAGCTATTCTAGGTATTTATTTTATGTTTAGTCGTTTGCTGGTAGCAACTTTTGCAGGAGTAATGGGTCTATTTCATGTGTTTGTTGTGTTTTGCTTGAGGTAATTCCTCAGTCTATATAATGGATCCATTTGTTGATTTTTTGGGGCTGGTCATATTTGCTGCTATCGACTATTGACATACATTTGTTTTTGCTTTTGACATTTGATACTAGCATGTATGAATTTCTTGCATGCATGCCAACAGGTGCCACTGTTCTGTCCTACCGTATCTGAGTACAAGGAGTCATTGTTAAGACTAAGGAAGGTTACTGCAAAAGGTAAAGCCTGATTCTGCAGTCTCATCAGCATTGTAACAGTCCCAGCTCAACCCCCTAGCCTGGGACAAGAGGTGTTCTCACTTGTTCTCTCTAGTTCAGTTTTGTCCTGGCAATAACTGGGTGCACATGTTATTTATTTATTTATTTATTTATTTATTTTTGCTCTTGTCATACTTCCCACTACTGAGGGAACTACAAGTCTGTGAGCCTAGGCATAGCTAATGTCGAATCAGCAAAGGCAGCCAATGGTAGCAATGAGCATACTTTTATTCGGATCCCATAAAACCGCATGCAAGCGGGATAACAGCCATCAAACAACTCACAGGACAGGTGTGGACGAGTTTCGGGTATACACCCTTCGTCTTAGCACTTAGCTAATGTCAGGCACATTTCCAACAAGTAGGCCATGTTGTCACTGGTCCTGTTTTCAATAAAGTCAAGCCTGTGCCTGGAACAAAGTCTCACTGCAAGGATTGCTGAGCTCTTCATTCTTCCTCTGTAAGGGGTTGGCAAGGTTAAGATGCTCAAGGACCTTGTTGTAGACATGTGCAATTCGTTTCGGCACGAATGTCTAATTTACCGAATTTTACAGTTTTCGTGCATTCGGACCGATCCGAATGCACGACAACATATTTTGAACATTCCCGAATAGCCACGATAATACGAATAAGCAAAATAACAAATGCATTCGTTAGTTACCGAATATATGCGGTAAATAACGAATGTATTCGTTATTAGTGTTGAGTGGCATAGGCCATATTCGAATTCGCAATATTTCGCGAATATATGGATGAATATTCGTCATATATTCGCTAAATTCGCATATTTGTAATATTCGCGTTTTATTTTTTTTATATTCGCGTATACACATTGCAGGCTCACTGTAAGTTCTTGCTGGGCAGTAGATATACGATGTATACCTACGGCTCAGCGTCGGCTCTGTAGCCTTGAGAACAGCTGATCCCGACATTCACATCAGGAGGATCGCAGAGGGTGTCAGGAGCAGTGACATCCGCTGGGATCTGTCCCTTACTGCAGGTACTTATACTCCCAACATGGAGCACACTCTGCTCCATGCTGGGAGCTGTAGTACCTGAATTAATAGACATATCGCAGCGAGTGTAACTTCTGACACCCGCTGCGATCTGTCTATTAATGCAGATACTACAGCTCCCAGCATGGAGAAGAGTGTACTCCATGTTGGGAGTAGTAGTACTTGTAGTAAAGGAAAAATCACTGCGGGTATTACTCCTGACACCCGCGGTGATGCTTCTGTATAGTGTATGGATGCGGCGGCCGCTCTCCTATGGTCTCCTGCACTGCCGTATATATACACATATTCCTATTTCTCACAGAGAGCTGTGATTGGCTGGAACCATCTGGCCAATCACAGCTCTGCGGGAAATATGAATAGGTGTATATATACGTGATTGCAGGGGACCATAGAAGAGCTGCCGCCGCATCTATACATTATACAAGAGGATCGCAAGGGACCCCGGCGATCTGTCAATTAGTACAGGTAACTACTACTCCTATCATGGAACAATGTGTTCCATGCTGGGAGTAGTAGTACTACCTAAAGATTTTTTTTAAAAAGTGAAAAACACACACACACTACATTTTTATTATTGTCGGCTACATTTTTAGTGCTTTACCGGCTCACATAAATTGATCCCTGTTTAAAAATTAATAAACATTTCATAATAAAAAAGATACATTTCGTTAGATACAATTTTTTCCATCACTACTGTATTTTTTTAATAATTTTTTTATGGTACCCTACGAAATTTTTATAAAAAAGGTTTCTCCATAATTTTTTAGGATTGCTAAAGTCCAAAAAAGAATGAAAAGATTTACCCAATGTACCCGAATACCGAATGTATTCGAAAAATCAGAACCGAAAATATTACCGAACCAAAACATTTTTCCAAAACGAAACGAAACGAAAATTTTTCTTGTGCACAAGTCTACCTCGTTGTCTTTTCACTGAATCTTGTTTGGCCTCTGGTCAGGCCAGTGCCCACTTGTTAAGTCATGGGAACTTCACCTGCTGCAAACCTCAGAGTTTTGTGTCACAGTTTTCCACAGAAGTTCAAGTAATAAAAACACTAAGCTAGTGCATCAGAGAATCGTCTACAAGTACAAGACACATTTAAAATCAAAATGTATGCACAAAAATGATATTTCTCCGCAAAAGTCACATCATCTTAAAGGGACATTTACCACATTTTGCTTCTTCTTCAAGGGGTACTCCAGTGATCAACGTGTTTTTCCGTTTTTTACTTACCCTATTTGTTTTGTTTCATTTCTATTCTTGTTGTTTAGCCTACTCTATTTACGTTTTTTGTTGTCTTTTTATCCCTCACTTTCTTTTTCCTATCTTTGCTTCTATTTTCCGTTTCTTGTGCTGAAAACTACAAATCCCAGCATGCCACATGCCTTGCTGGTTTGGGGTGGCTCCTTTTTTTTTGGCTTATTTGTTCCTCTCTTTACCCATCCTACTATTTTCCTGGGTCAGCCCCCTTATACTCCACACTAATATAATCAACCCTGGTTGGGATACACTGGCATACACACACAAAAGGGACTACAACTCCCAGCATGGGTCATTCAGGAGTCTTCAGTCTGTGGTATAACACCAGCATGCTGCCTCTGTAGTCTCCTGGGGGTTGTAGTTCACCACACCTCTGTAGGGCATACACCAGTGTTTCCCAACCAGGGTGCCTCAAGGTGTTGCAAAACTACAACTCCCAACATGCCCTGACAGCCTTTGGGCATGCTAGGAGTTGTAGTTTTGCAACAGCTGGAGGCACACTGGTTGGGAAACACTGGTGTAACATGATGTGTATGCTAAATAGGCTAGAACAGTGTTTCCCAACCAGTGTGCCTCCAGCTGTTGCAAATCTACAACTCCCAGCATGCCCAAAGTCTGTCAGGGCATGTTGTGAGTTGTAGTTTTGCCACAGCTGGAGGCACACTGGTTTGTAAACACTAGCACACACACATACAACAGGGACTACAACTCCCAGCATGTGTCATTCAGGAGTCCCCCCCTCCCCCTTCACATATAGGGGGAGATTTATCAAAACATGGGAAAAAAAATAACTTTTCCTCAAACCCTGTGCAGAGGAAAACTTGCCCAGTTGCCCATGGCAACCAATCAGCTTGCTTCTTTTATTTTTATGAAGGCCTGTGAAAAATGAAAGAAGCAATCTGATTGGTTGCTATGGGCAACTGGGCAAGCTTTCCTCGGCACAGGGTTTGATAAATCTCCCCCATAGAGATCATTCCCAGTATGAGATTTATTCCCCTGCAGTACATATATCCCCAGCCTGTGCACCTTCTCATCCTCCCCTTCAGATAACACTTATCTTCTCTGTGTTCTTTCTCCTGTGCAGACCTGCATCCTTAGATTACAGAGCAGGGGGAGGGGAGGAGCTGTGTACTCAGCTGGATGAGATGAGGGGGCGTGGCTTATTCCTCTCATGCAGACAGAGAGGGGAAAAAAAAAAGCTGTGACATCTTGTCCACAACAGACTCAGAACTGTGGACAACAGTAAAAGAAAACCCTCTGAACTACAGAACTTCCTGCCCAACAAACAGGTAAGAAAAACACACACATGCTGCCAAAACATATAAAAGAAGAAGATGACATATAGTCAAAAAAATTTACCACCGGAGTACCCCTTTAAGTTGTATTCTAGAGCTGTACTTCTTTAGCTACATTCAAAATGTCTGAACTGCATTGGGAGTTAGGTAAAGTTCATGTTGTTTCATGAAGCACTGACTTTCAGAAGTCCCATTCCTGGGCTTTGTGCAAGGGAACAGCTTTATCAGAACAAAACAAAAAAAAAAGGTTGTGGTACACCGAGCAACTTTGGGCTACACTCCTCAGCTTCCTTTCACTACACTTCAGGAACTATTATCCTCATCATCACGTACTACATCTTCCCAGTGATCACCACATATGCAAAATGTTTATAAAATCCAGGCTAAAAACCTGTACAAGGGAAGATTTCTAGGTTCTTCCGAAGGGAAACAAACAAACCCCAGTACATGCTATAAATCTCAGAGTAATATTTCACCAGTGTGTGTACATGAAAGGTCCCTCATGACTGGCGTCTCGACCTCCAGGTTGATCCCTAGAAATTGTCTGATGACGTCAATGCATATGCGGACTTAGAAGAGGGAGATCGTAAACGGCAGAGACGATGATTAAACTTTGAGGATAATCTCTGAGCAGAATCACTCTCCAAAGGTCAACATGGTTGGTTTCCCTTGGCCCATTAAAGCCTAAGTATCTATTATACGGTCTAAAGAACATATTAGAAAGGTCAGTCTCAGTAAAGAATTTTATGTGTCCACAGGATAATACAGGAATGTGGCTGGGGCTTTTTTTTCCTACAATATACAGTACATTAAATTTTGGGAACTGTATGAACGTGAGTGAAGGAACTATTAACAGGGATTCTCTAGGCATAATTACTCTTGGAATTTTTATGAAAGGGATTGTTGAACCCTTTTTTCTTATTGGAATAAGCCATCATTTGTAATACTTCCTTTTCCCTTAGTTGTTTCCTCCAATCTTTTTTTTCAGTTTTTTTCCGGCTATGTGCCCCTGGCAAAATAACTTCCTGTTGTCTTCATGTTCTGGTCACGTCAGCAGTGCTGAAATCATATCCAAGTCGGAGGGGTTGGCAGTGCTTACGTTACAGTCAACTCGGCAAATATCCTGCTCCACACGCTTCCTATTGAATGTAGCTTCATCTATTCTACTCCTAGGCAAGGAAATATACAGGACTCTATGTTACTACAAGTGCATGTCTGTAGAGCAGCGTGATGGCTCAGTGATTAGTACTGTTCCCTTGAAGGCCTGAGGTTATTGGCCTGAGGTTAACTATATAAATATATATATGTGTGTGTGTGTGTGTGTGTGTGTGTGTATATATATATATATATATATATATATATATATATATATATATATACAAAAATGTAGCCCTCCCCCGAATACAATAGGAAAGTATAGGACTATGTGTCACTGCAAGTGCATGGCAGCAGTACACCTAGGACAAAGGAGAGTTCATGACTAATTTCCAGATATTGAAGCAGAAGCATAGCAAAACTCAAAATACAGCATTCAACTAATCAGCATCTTCACTGCCATCTCAGACCAACTTTATTTGCAGACAACACTGAATATTTTGTAAAGTTTGAGAACATACTAGACACGGTCCACTTCAACTAAATCTTTTTGCAGCTTTATTCCTGATACCCAAGCCTACTACATGTAAAATGTGGGGGAAATGTACCATAATATTTACAATAAAAGTCTAAATTACTCTTTAAAAAATCAGTCACATATATCACATAGGTAGTATAGATATATACTGCATATCTATTGTGACATTGTGGCAAGGGAAGGGTGTATTTCCCTAGCTAACCCTGGAGAAACCTCCACCTGTGGCCTAATTAATGAGGTAGCAGAAAGAGAAGTGTGTTTAAAACGAAGTCAGACAGAATAGTCAGTGCTCTCCCCAGAAGACAGCAATGTGGCTGTAGGGGGGAGGCAGGGGTCCTGGTGAGGAACACACAGCCCAAGCTGTGAGTGGCCCCAAGAGTGATGTGGACGAGACACACAGCAAGAGTTTGAAAATGCTGTGTAATAGGCTGCAGGAGGCATAAGTTTAACTGGCCGGGAGAAGCCCACCAGTTGATAGTCAAGGCATGCTGTATTGTTTAGTTAGTGACTAGACGGTCTAGGGTTTTGTTTGTTCCTGTCTTATGTTTTTTTTTTTTATCCTGCACCCTCTCTAATAAAGCTGGCAAGGGGCCAGACTTGCATAAAGTACTGTTGTTTGCCTGCTGATTTAAGTGGAAACGTGTACTGTGGTGGTGTCAAGGATGATCCCACAGCTATCCCCAGGGAGAAATCCTTACAATATATATCATATATCACATAGCATAAGTATTGATTTTGTTGATTATTTTATTAAATAAAGAAGCAATTTAAGCCTATGAAGAAGGTAATTCTGCATCAGGGAAGTAGAAAACACAATAGAAAGACAAGTAGATTGCCCTAGATAATAAACCCCGTCTATATATAATAAAACCACAGAAACCAAACTTCATAGTTAATGCTTTAGACAAAAAACTGTCATAGATTAAACACCACCCACCAGGGAACAAGACACAGAGTGTCAAAAGGTAAAAAAAATACTGTTGTGCAAAGCAAGTGTTTACAACAAGAATTTACAACATTCTGCAAATTTCTCCAAGCCAAGGGATGATGAATCCCCCCTTTGTGTTTAGTGAAGCGAGTATGTGCTACCGTATATGTATTTCTCTCTTCACTTTCCATGTTATTCTCGCAGACTTTTAGCAAAGATTTTGTCATCCGTCTTGGCCAGAAAAAGAGTCCACTTCGAAATGTCATACTCCTTACGCTACAGAACAGTCTTGTGTGTCAGCAAAAGTGGTGCATGAAGCATAAGCAAGAAGTATGATGGTTACAGGGGGCAGAGGGAGCACTACGATGCATTAGAATATTAAAAAAAATGTGAGCCAAGAAGATTGCCATGAAAGACATACGTCTGAGCAAGAGTGCTTGGGCAAAGATACAGGGAGGGAAAAGCTTTGTGTTTCCATTTCAAGAGTGCTATTGTTCATTTCAAGCCGCTGTCTGCCAGCTCCTTACAAGCACAGAGATTTTATAATCTTGAAGCTTCCTTGCAAACAAAAATCAGATGTTCAAGTAGGCAGTGATTTTCAAAGAGGTGATATAGATAAGAGTCAACAAGCTATCTGTCCTTGAGTGTCATGATAGAATAAATCAATATGTCTACTGATCTATTCCATGTCATTTCCTGGTATTCATAGTGAAGAAATACTTTCTACCTGCCAGGATAGAATGGACACTGTGTACCAGAACGCTGCTGGACCCGCTATACAGACAGTCTAGATGCGGATGCATTTGCCATTTAACTATTCAGGACTACACTGCTGTGCTTTGTAGAGAAGGTTATCCTGCAGTCTTATGTAAAACCATACAGTAGATAGGGCAGCTTATATAAAAGACTCTTCTACATCTGACTACATTGGCTCTGTCACATGTATATCTCGTTCTTATACTATATATCTAGATATAGAAATGTAGAAGCATAAACAGTTGTTGGCAGTAGAAAACTACCTGGTCCATCTAGTCTGCACTTATATTAAAGGGGTACTCCGGTGCTCAGACATCTTATCCCCTATCCAAAGGATAGGGGATAAGATGCCTGATCGTGGGGGTCCCGCTGCTGGGGACCCCCGTGATCTCGCACACCACACCCCGTTAAAATCAGTCGCCGGAGCATGTTCGCTCCGGGTCTGATTACTGTCGATCACGGGGCTGGGGCATTGTGACGTCACGGCTCCGCCCCCTCAATGCAAGCCTATGGGACGGGGCGTGACATCTGTCACTCCCCGTCCCATAGGCTTGCATTGAGGGGGCGGAGCGTGATGTCACACGGGGTGAAGCCGTGACGTCACAATGCTCTGGCCCCTTGATCGACAGTAATCGGACCCGGAGCAAACACGCTCCGGGGACTGATTTTAATGGGGTGTGGCGTGCGAGATCACGAGGGTCCCCAGCGGCGGGACCCCCGCGATCAGGCATCTTATCCTCTATCCTTTGGATAGGGGATAAGATGTCTAAGCGCCGGAGTACCCCTTTAATTTATTTCTAAATAAGGATCGATGTGTGTTTATCCCGGACAGGTTTCAGTGAATTTACCAACCACATCTGTTGGAAGTTTGTTTAAAACATTTATACATTTACTCTTTCGGTAAATAATATTTTATTATGGCCAAAATTCTGTACTCAACAGTATCTGTTACTGCTAAATAAAATGTTTTATTAAATGAAACTTTTGGTCCCAATTGGAAAACTGGCAATAGGGCTATGAGTTATCAAGTGACATATATAATATTGGTATTTTTTATTTAGCAGATGGACCTTTGGGCTGTATCCGGCACAAGATCCTGGATATGACTTCTACCACCCCCCCCCCCCCCCCCCCTATAGTTACGCCTCTGAGTATTAGTATTACCTGTGAAATGTCATAGTTTAGTAGAAGCTTCAAGGGGTACTCCTGTGGAATTTGTTTCAAATCAACTGGTGCCAGAAAGCTAAACAGATTTGTAAATTACTTCTATTTAAAAATCTTAATCCTTCCAGTACTTATCAGCTGCTGTATACTACAGAGGAAGGCGCTTCCATATTAGGAACTGTCCAGAGGAGTATATGTTTACTATGGGGATTTGCTCCTGCTCTGGACTGTTCCTGACATGGACAGAGGTGTCCGCAGAGAGCATTGTGGTCTGACAAAAAAAGAAATTCATAAATAAAAGAACTTCCTCTGGGTATATAGCAGCTGATAAGTAATGGAAGGATTAAGATTTTTAAATAGAAATAATTTTACAAATCTGTTTAACTTTCTAGCACCAGTTGATTTAAAAAAAAAAAAAAAAAAGCATGCTTTATAAGAGGAGAAAGAATAGTTTTTTTTCTCAGAGAACATATATTAGAATGTTACATAAAAATAGATCCTAGTGGCTAGGGAATGGCTGCAAATTATCCTCAAATCAGACTGTTTTCTGTTGAACCTTGTAGGCCTAATATTGTGTTGGGGCCCCGGCTCTGAACCTCATCTAAAGATCTTCCCTATTTTAAAGCCATGAAATCTGGGTCCAATGACCTGTACACTGCCTTTGTACTGTGTGCAGGTGGTGTATATAGCAATGTTTTTACCTAATATTTGCAGGCTTTCGTTACCCCCAAAAATGCTTTTGATCAAAGCCACTGACGGTCGGATAGGCGTGGCGCGAGGTACGCGATGCCCCGCCGCTGCCAGGCCCACCCCCTGTATGTCAGTGCTGAGACCGCTGTGTGATTGGCACACAGGTCCCAGCGCATGCACCCTTCAGATAATCTAACGTGCGCACTGCTGTTTGTCATCCAGCAAGCGCTCGCTCCCCCAGCAAGCGCTTGCTCCCGCCACCATCTTTCTCCTCAGTGCGCCTGCGCAGTGCTAGTTGGATGACACGCATGCACGGCATGCACATTAGATTAGCTGAAGGGCGCATGCGCTGGGACCTGAAATATTAGGTAAAAACATTGCTATACACACCACCTGCACACAGTACAAAGACTGGGTGCAGGTTATTGCACCCAGATTTAATGACAGTTGCGCTTTAATAATAATAATAATAATAATAAGCAGGGAAGCTAAAGAACAAATAAATTCCTCAGGCTTCCCTATTGTATTGCAGCAGACGTTCAGCAGTGTTTTACTGATACACCTACAGCGCAATATGGTATGAAATACAATATTATATTGACCAGTTTCCCACTGTAATGTTTTTGCCATATCAACTGAGCATAGCACATTTTGTTTTATTCTTATTATTTCTATAACTGTTATCCGGGCATGCTGGAAGTTGTAGTTTAGCAACAGTTGGAGGCACCTTGGTTGGCAAACAGTGCTTCACAAAATGGACTCTTCCAGCTTAGAAGCAGTAAACGAGTCAGAGCTGTCAAGATAGTGATCCTTGGCTCATGCTGCCTTACTAAAATAGAGGGGAAATAATACACTTTTCCAAAAAAAAAATGTTGGAAATGTTTGTATATGTCAGTCTTCTAAAAGTTTATTAACCCCTTAAGGACGCAGGGTTTTTCAGTTTTTGCACTTTCGTTTTTTCCTCCTCACCTTTTAAAAATCATAACCCTTTCAATTTTGCACCTAAAAATCCATATGCTGGCTTATTGTTTGCGCCACCAATTCTACTTTGCAGCAAGATGGGTAAAAAATAATTGTGCGAAATTGAAGAAATTGAATTTTGTTAATTTTTGGGGCTTCCGTTTCTACGCATTACATTTTTCAGTAAAAATGACACCTTATTTTTATTCTGTAGGTCATTTGATTAAAATGATATCCTACTTATATAGGTTTGAATTTGTCGTACTTCTGGAAACAATCATAAATACATGCAGGAAAATTTATATGTTTAAAATTGTCATCTTCTGACCCCCTATAACTTTTTTATTTTTCTGCGTATGGGGTGGTATGAGGATTCATTTTTTGCGCCGTGATCTGAAGTTTATAGCGGTACCATTTTCGTATTGATCGGACTTTTTGATCGCTTCTTATTAATTTTTTCATGATATAAAAAGCGAACAAAAATACGTTATTTTGGGCTTTAGAATTGTTTTGGCGCGTACGCCATTGACCGTGCGGTTTAATTAATTATATATTTTTATAGTTCAGGCATTTACGCACGCGGCGATACCACATATGTTTATATTTATTTTTATTTACATGGTGTTTTTTTATGGGAAAAGGGGGTGATTTGAACTTTTATTAAGGAAAGGGTTAAATCACATTTATTAACTTTTTTTTACACTTTTTTTTTGCAGTGTTATAGCTCCCATAGGGGGCTATAACACTGCACACACTGATTTTATACACTGTTCACTGCAAAGCCATAGCTTTGCATTGATCAGTGTTATCGGTGGTCGATTGCTCAAGCCTGCATCTCAGGCTTGGTGCAATCAATCGCCGAGGGGACACACCAGAGGCAGGTAAGAGGACCTTCGTCCGCGTCCCAGCTGATCGGGACACCACATTTTCACTGCGGTGGTCCCGATCAGCCCCACTGAGCAGCCGGGAAGGTTTCACTTTCGTTTTAGATGTGGCATTCAACTTTGAATGCCGCATTTAAAGGGTTAATAGTGAGCGGCACCACGATTCTCCCCTAATAAAAATTTTAAATGTAAATTTTTCCCATTTTACCCCCAAAAAGCTTAATTTTTTTCAATAAACATATTTGGTATTGCTGCATGCGTAAATGTCCTAACTATCAAAATATAATGTTAATGATCCTGTATGGTGAATAGCGTAAACGTAAAATTTTTTAAAAAGTCCAAAAATGCTGCTTTTTTGTCACATTTTATTAAAAAAAATGATAAAAATTATCTAAAAGGTTTATATATGCAAATGTGGTATCGATAAAAAGTACAGATGACGGCGCAAAAAATGAGCCCTCATATTGTTATGTATTTTAGAAGGCGAGGAGGAAAAAATGAAAACGCAAAAATAAAATTAGCCTGGTCCTTAAGGTTAAATGGGCTTGGTCCTTAAGGGGTTAAGTTCACCTCAAAACTATTTCACACATCCCCGTCAACCTCTCTCTTGCTCCATAATTTCTTCTTATTGTTCCAGCCCCCTACAGTTGGGCAAAAAAGTATTTAGTCAGCCACCAAATGTGCAGGTTTTCCCACTTCAAAAGATGAGAGAGGCCTGTAATTTTCAACATAGGAATACCTCAACTATGAGAGACAGAATGAGAAGAAAAAAATCCATAAAATCACATTGTCTGAATTGAATTGCAAATTATGTTGGAAAATAAGTATTTGGTCACCTACAAACAAGCTAGCACAAGAAAAAAAAGAGCTGGCAACCACAAACAATGCACACCAACACAGATACATGTAATTATAAATGTATCTTTATTAGCAAAACCAAAAAAGGGGGAAGACAGTCACCACTGAAAACACTTAAAGGGGTATTCCAGGCCAAAACTTTTTTTTTTTTATATATATATATCAACTGGCTCCGGAAAGTTAAACATATTTGTAAATTACTTCTATTAAAAAATCGTAATCCTTCCAATAGTTGTTAGCTTCTGAAGTTGAGTTGTTGTTTTCTGTCTAACTGCTTTCTGATGACTCACGTCCCAGGAGCTGTGCAGCTCCTATGGGGATATTTTCCCATCATACACAGCTCCCGGGACGTGACATCATCATTGAGCAGTTAGACAGAAAACTTCAGAAGCTAATAACTATTGGAAGGATTAAGATTTTTTAATAGAAGTAATTTACAAATCTGTTTAACTTTCCGGAGCCAGATGATATATATATATATATATATATATATATATATATATATATATATATATAAAGTTTTTGCCTGGAATACCCCTTTAAAACCACATATAAATACACAGAGGATAGGAACGTAATCCTACTTCCACCCCCTAACTCCCGCTCAATAGCATGTACGGTGAAAACTGTCCCTTATATACATACTAGCGAGTACTGATGGTTTAATTCTAGTACTCGCCGATACCAAGTACGAGCACTTTTATTTTAAAGGGAATCTGACACCAGGGTGACCCGGTTTCTGGCGCTGTTTACTGTGCTGATATGGGGGTTCCTTGTTGTGTACAATGGAGGCGGCTGCTGTAGTATGAGCCAAGTTCTCTCTCTTCTCCATTGGACAGAACAGGAAATTTGCATTAGCGGTGAGACCGATGTACACATGGTGAGCAGCAGTAGAAACCGGGTCACCTATGAATTCAAGTTAGTGCAGGTGACTCTGCTGTAAGATTGCCTTTAACAGTAGGTAGTATCCCCTTGCAAACATTAGCAGCAGCCGCTCTGCTGCCCCTTTCTCCCATCCTCCCGTCCCTATCATGGCGTTCAATGGAGGAGCATGTGACATATAAGTCACTCTGCTTCCTCCGTAGCGTTACGCTGGGTGCAGGGGAGGAGAAGGAGATGCTCCTCCATGGAACACTATGATGCGGACGGGATGATGGGAGAATGGGGCAGCGGAGCGGCAGCAGGTATCGGACATGGTATCGGGGACATTAAACGAGTCCTCGATACCATGCAAATGGATAGTATCGGCCCCGATACCGATACTAGTATCGGTATAGGGACATCCTTAATACATGCTGTCACGAACCGGCAGGACTAGTAGTGGATCCTCTGGACCAGAGAGGCGATGGCGCGGGTTGTACTAGAGGACTGGTTCTAAGTAGTTACTGGTTTTCACCAGAGCCCGCCGCAAGGCGGGATGAACTTGCTGCGGCTGTAACTACCAGGTCGTATCCTCCAGTAGCAACTCGACCTCTCTGGCAGCTAATATGGCGTGGTACACAGGAAGCAGGCAGGAGCGTAGTCGGATGTAGCAAAGGTTCACGGGTGAGTAGACGGTAGCAACGGGTTCGGCAACAGGCAAGGCAATATACACAATAGGGAACGCTTTCTCAAAGGCACTAGGGCACAAAGATCCGACAAGGGCAGGAAGGGGCAGGTTACATTTATATGGAGGTGGCCAGAGGTTAGGGTGCCATTGATTGGTGCGCTGGCCCTTTAAATTTATTGAAGGTGGCGCGCGCCCTAGAGAGCCGGGCCGCATGCGCCGGGAGGCCGAGACAGATGGCGCAGGGAGCGGGGAAGCAGGTGAGTGACACAAGGGAACCCATGCTCCCGGTCAGCGTGTCTAACTGGGAGACGCTGGGATCCTGAGGGGGGAGGCCGAGGGAGGTGCTCCGGTCCGGGAAAGGAGACCGTAGTGCACGCTGTGACAGTACCCCCCCTCCTTAGGTCTCCCCCTCTTCTTGGTGCCCAGAAAAGTGTGGATGAGACTGCAGCCTTCCCAATCAACCACAAAAAATCTTCTCCCCCGAGAGATCCGGGACGCCAAGATCTCCTTGACAGAGAAAATATTGGAGGTATCGGCAACAGGGGTGGGAGAAAAAAGCTTGGGAGAAAAACAGTTAAAGACAGCAGGTTTAAGAAGGGAGCCATGGAAAGAGTTATGGATTCGGAGGGAGGGAGGAAAATGGAGCTGGTAAGAGACCTGATTGATCCGACTCTTTATTTTATAGGGTCCCAAGTAACGAGGGCCCAACTTGTAACTTGGGACCCTTAATCGGATATATTTAGAGGAGAGCCAAACCTTGTCACCTGGGCGAAATTCCGGAGGATGCCTGCGTCTTTTGTCGGCTTGGACCTTCATACGAGCAGAAGCCTTGAGGAGGGCAGTGTGAGTATCATGCCAGATGGTGGAAAAGTCCAGTACAAGATTGTCAACAGCAGGTACAGAAGAGGGAGTGGGAGACTGTGGCAGAGGTGGAAGAGGATGATGGTCAAAAACTACAAAGAAAGGAGACTTGTTAGAAGCAGAGGATTGTTTGTAGTTGTAGGGGAGTAGATCCACCCAATTGTCATGGCGAGAGGATAAAAAGTGGCGCAGATAGTCGTCCAAAATTTGGTTCACCCGTTCCACCTGGCCGTTGGACTGAGGGTGGTATGAAGAAGAAAAATCCAATTTGATCCCGAACTGACCACAAAGAGCCCTCCAGAACTTGGAGACAAATTGTACCCCACGATCCGAGACAATATGTTTGGGGAGGCCATGGAAACGGAAGATGTGTTGGAAGAATTGTTTGGCTAACATGGGTGCAGAGGGTAGGCTGGGTGGAGGTACAAAGTGAGCCATTTTGGAGAAGCGATCTACCACGACCCAGATAACGGACATGCCATGGGAGGAGGGAAGGTCTGTAACAAAGTCCATAGCGATGTGAGACCAGGGACTTACAGGAACAGGTAGAGGCAAGAGAAGCCCCGCTGGTTTCTGTCGAGGCAATTTATCCCGGGCGCAAATCATACAGGCCTGGACGAAGTCCACAACATCCTTCTCCAGAGAAGGCCACCAATACCTTTGGGAGACCAGTTGAAGAGATTTCTGTACCCCTGGATGCCCGGCAAAAAGGGAAACATGACCCCACTTGAGAACTTGCAACCGCTGGCGTGGAGGTACGTAGGATTTGCCAGGAGGAAGAAGGCGTAGGTCCACTGGAGCGACGGCAATTAGGCGTTCTGGTGGGATGATATGTTGAGGAGTTAGCTCATCGCCCACCACATCTGAAGAGCGAGACAGAGCGTCTGCCCTAATGTTCTTACAAGCCGGACGGAAATGGATTTCAAAATTAAAGCGGGCGAAGAACAGAGACCAACGAGCCTGACGGGGATTTAGTCTCTGGGCAGACTGGAGATAAGCCAAGTTATTGTGGTCCGTGAAGATGTTCACAGGATGTGTGGCGCCCTCGATTAAATGCCTCCATTCCTCCAGTGCCAACTTAATGGCAAACAGTTCTCTGTCTCCAATGGAATAGTTTCTCTCTGCGGGGGGAGAATGTTTTAGAAAAGAAGCCACAAGTGACAGTCTTGTCCCCGGAAGACTTCTGGGTGAGGACAGCTCCGGCCCCCACCGAGGAGGCATCCACTTCGAGAGAGAAGGGCTTGGTGGCATCTGGTCTAGAGAGAACAGGTGCTGAGGCAAAGTCGGCTTTCAGTGACTGGAAGGCTTCTTCGGCTTGGGAAGGCCAAGATTTGGGGTTAGCTCCTTTTCTTGTTAAAGCCACGATAGGAGCTACCAGAGTGGAATACTGAGGCAGCAAAGGTTCACGGCGAGTAGACGGTAGCAACGGGTTCGGCAACAGGCAAGGCAATATACACAATAGGGAACGCTTTCTCAAAGGCACTAGGGCACAAAGATCCGGCAAGGGCAGGAAGGGGCAGGTTAGATTTATATGGAGGTGGCCAGAGGTCAGGGACCAGCGTGCCAGGAGACTGAGACAGACGGCGCAGGGATCGAGGAAGCAGGTGAGTGAGATAGAGACGCGGCACGTGAACGGGGACCAGCCGTCACGGCAGCCGTGTCCCCGACACAAAGGAACCTGTGCTCCCGGTCAGCGTGCCTGACTGGGAGACGCCGGGATCCCGAGGGGGGAGGCCGAGGGAGCAGGCGCTCCGGTCCGGGGAAGGAGACCGGAGCGCGCTCTGTGACACATACATATGAAAAACACAGAGTCCTCTAATAATAGCATAAACATAAATGACCAATAGTAGCTATCAAAACTATTATATGGTGTATCGTGCAGTAACAATAAGATATATATAAATATAACACCAAATTAAACAATAAATATGTGCACTGGGTCCAAATATGACCACATAAAAGAATAAGAATATAATAATAAATACATGTGCTCAATACAGCAATTTACGATTGTCCCAAAAATAGACAGCAAAATATATACTCAAGGTCTCCGGCATGTAGAGTGTATATGGAAATACAAAATGTGGGACAGTTTTCACCAAAGATAGGGGGACAGTTTTCCCCAGGCGTTCCGCCACCCGCTACAGCGGCTTCCTCAGCCAAACAAGATTTTTGGATCTCACAGACCTGTAACTTCTTTAAGAGTCTCCTCTGTTCTCCAATCGTTACCTGTATTAATGGCACCTGTTTGAACTTGTTATCAGTATAAAATACACCTGTCCACAACCTCAAACAGTCACACTCCAAACTCCACTATGGCCAAGACTAGAGATGAGCGAATCGAAGCAGATGATGTTGAATTAGTTCCGAATTTCATGAAAAATTTGATTCTGAACGAATCCAAATTTTCTCGTGCTTCATTGCAATGAATCGCTTCATTCACTACATTTTGTGCAGGCCGGGGGGCTAAAATGGTGGCTACACATGTGAGGACATGGGGCAAGAAAGTCTGGGAAGGCGGGTAGGCGGGATCACTATGAATCAAATGGTGGCATGCAGCCTATCAGCAGCCAGCCAGCCATGTCATGCCACAGCCCGGCATGTCGGCAGCCAATGCCGAAGACTGGCATTTCCCATTTTTCTGAAAGAGCAGAGACTGTGTATGCGCACTAATCGCTGTTACTAACAATACAGATCTTTATACCGGCAAATCCATTCACTTTAAGCCTGCATTCGTTCTGGCTAGAGAGCAGACACTGTGTGGTCACTAATCAGCATTACTGACATTACAGATCAGCACAGGGGAAATCCATTGACCTCAAGCCTGCATCACTACAGGCAGGCAGGGAGAGTTCAGAAGTCGTTTCATAATCTTCCAATTGAGATCATCACAGGAAGCACTTTCAATTCAAAGACTACAAGCAACCATTGTGATGCCATATGGTCTCCCGACCCTGCTGCCACATCCAGACTCTGTCATTGTGCCGCTCTGTGACAGTGATTCTAATAATAATGCCTGCAATCTGCATGTCATATTGAATAACAGTATTATTTAACTACCCCAGCACACTCCCTATGAGTGTTACAGCAAAGCGTTCTACACCCCCTATTGAGGTTCTCTAGGTAGCCCGGAATTAGCTGTTTTTAATAGCGATTCACCACAAATATATTTGGATCAAACTTATTTTTTTCAGAAAATTCGGCAAATTAGCCAATTCAAATTTTTTGAAAAATTCGCCCATCTCTAGCCAAGACCAAAGAGCTGTTGAAGGACACCAGAAACAAGAAACGCTGCCAGGGACTCAAATCATGCAGTGCAAGATGTGTCCCCCTGCTTAAGCCAGTACATGTCCGGGCCCATCTGAAGTTTGCTAGAGAGCATTTGGATGATTCAGAAGAGTATTGGTAGAATGTCATATGGTCAGATGAAACCAAAGTAGAACTTTTTGGTAAAAACTCAACTCGTTGTGTTTGGAGAAGAAAGAACGCTGAGTTGCATCCAAAGAACACCATGCCTACTGATAAGCATGGGGGTGGTTTTTCTGCTTAGGGACCAAGGTGACTGATCCTTGTAAAGGAAATAATGAATGGGGCCATGTATCGCGAGATATTTGAGTGAAAACCTCCTTCCATCAGCAGGGGCATTAAAGATTAAATGTGGCTGGGTCTTTCAGCATGACAATGATCCCAAACACACCGCCCGGGCAACAAAGGAAGCAGTTCAAGGTCCTGGAGTGGCCTAGCCAGTCTCCAGATCTCAACCCCATAGAAAACCTTTGGAGGGAGTTGAAAGTCTGTGTTGCCAAGCGACAGCCCCAAAACATCACTGCTCTAGAGGAGATCCATGGAATGGGCTATTATACCAGCAACAGTGTGTGAAAACCTTGTGAAGACTTACAGAAAATGTTTGACCTACCCAACAAGGGTATATAACAAAGTATGAGATGAACTTTTGTTATTGACCAAATACTTATTTTCCACCATAATTTGCAAATAAATTCTTTAAAAATCAGACAATGGGATTTTATGGATTTTTTTCTCATTCTGCCTCTCATAGTTGAGGTATACCTATGATGAAAATTACAGGCCTCTCTCGTCTTTTTAAGTGGGGGAACTTGCACAATTGGTGGCTGACTAAATACTTTTTTGCCCCACTGTAAGTGCATAACTTTTTTTTAACAAGCAAATACACAAAGGCGCATGCCGCACGCTTTGCTCTCTAGCATCAAACAAGGTGACTATTACCACATTGACATTCAAAAGGCGAACACAGCTGGGATGTACTTTTTATACTTTTTGAAGTTGTGCGTCATTTTACAGCAGAGCGGAACAAACGTGTATTTTTAGATATTACACTAGAAAGTGCAGTGCTTATAAAGGTGACAAACATTTCATGAAAAGGACATACATAAAGTAAACAGTTATAGAAATAAATAGGAATAACATACCTAAATAATTAACAGACCTCTTATTAGTAGAGATGTCGCGAATTGTTCGCCGGCGAACTTAGCATGTTCGCGTTCGCATCGCCGGGCGAACATATGTGAAGTTCGATTTGCCCCCTATACTTTAAAATTGCAGTAAACTTTGACCCTGTGAGTCAGAGTCAGCAGACAAATTACAGCCAATCAGCAGCAGTCCCTCCCTTCCAGACCCTCCTACCTCCTGCACGGACGCCATTTTACCTTCATTCGGCATGCTGCAGGCTTAGGAAGTGGAGGGACAGAGAAGCTGCTCCTGCTGTATAGGGAAAGCGATAGCTAGGTTTCTGCTAGGTGGTGTATTCAGGGTCCACTTTACTCCTAAAGCACTAATCTAACATCTGCTTTAAGGACAGCACCCAAAAAAGCCCTTTTTAGGGCTTAAATATCAGTCTGTGTGTCTTGCAACAGCTGGAGTCACCCTGGTTGGGAGGGAACTGCTGGTTGAAAGGGGTACTCCAGTGTAAAACGTAAGTTCCTTCAAGCAACTAACTACAGTATTAAAAGGGCTATAAGTTCAGTCCGTGTATCTTGCAACTGCTGGAGGCACCCTGGTTGGGAGGGGACCGCTGGTTAAAAGGGGTACTCCAGTGTAACACTTAAGTTCCTTCAAGCAACTAACTACAGTATTAAAAGGGCTCTAAGTCCAGTCTGTGTATCTTGCAACTGCTGGAGGCACCCTGGTTGGGAGGGGACCGCTGGTTAAAAGGGGTATTCCAGTGTAAAACTTAATTTCCTTCAAGCAACTAACTACAGTTGCAACTGCTGGAGGCACCCTAGTTGGGGACCTCTGCTTAAAAGGGGAACTCCGCTGGCAACCTTTTTTGCTCATTGTCACACTAGTGCAAATCACATTTGGTGTGACAGTTGTTCAAATGAAAAAATATATATATCTTTTTTGGCTGTGAAATAAAACCAGTGCTGCCTAAAGGGGGGGGGGGGGGGCTCTAACTATGTGCTGCCTAATATAGGGGAATCTATGTGTTGCCTAAAGGGGGATCTAAATATGTGCTGCCTAAAAGGGGCTCTATGTGCTGCCTAAAGGGAGGCTCTAACTATGTGCTGCCTAATATGGGGGAATCTATGTGCTACCTAAAGGGGGGCTCTATGTGCTGCCTAACTATGTGCTGCCTAACATGGGAGAATCTATGTGCTGCCTAAAGGGGGATCTAACTATGTGATGCCTAAAGGGGGACTCTATGTGCTGCCTAAAGGGGGCTAAAGCACGTTATTCCAAAGACTTTAGGAATAATAGGTGATTTATGCCCTTCATGGATTAAAACCAGACTCTGCATTAACTATGTAATTTTCCATGGGAGTTTTGCCATGGATCCCCCTCCAGAACCACAGTCCAGGTATTAGTCCCCTTGAAACAACTTTTAAATCACTATTGTGGCCAGAAAGAGTCCCTGTGGGTTTTAAAATTTGCCTGCCCATTGAAGTCAATGGCAATTCGCCCGGTTCGCCGGTTCGCGAACATTTGCGGAAGTTCGCGTTCGCCGTTTGCAAACCGAAAATGTTATGTTCGCAACATCACTACTTATTAGGTCAGGAAAAGATCCTAATGGTATCTCCAATTTCCAACTAATGTGTGTCTTTTGATTTGAGATTCTTAAAGGGGTTTTCCAGCTGATAAAATGTAGGATAGGGGATAAATGTCTGGTCTTTGGGTATGTGACCACAGGGCCTATTTCCAGTGGTGTTGCTATGGTGGGAGGAATAATCCCACGATGGTGTCACCCCAGCAATGCTAAAATGGTGGCGCTGTAAGCACTTCATGCTCGCAGCGTGTGAACTGCAGGGATGCGATCTCCGGCAGGCCAGCGCAATGATGTGACATCATCACGCCTGCCTGAGATCCCGGCCACGCTGCTCACACACTGCAAAGATGAAAAGAGGGAGAGAGCTGCTCTTGGGAACGTAGATTAGGTGAGTATAATTGTTGTTTTTTACTATGTTTGTGGCACTAGGGGAATTTTATGCGAGGGGCGCAGGGGTATTATA
Organism: Hyla sarda; assembly: GCF_029499605.1. Classification (NCBI taxonomy): domain Eukaryota; kingdom Metazoa; phylum Chordata; class Amphibia; order Anura; family Hylidae; genus Hyla; species Hyla sarda. The sequence goes on from NC_079192.1 coordinate 72,046,873, forward strand.
AGTGAGGGACACAGGGGTATTATATGTGAGGGGCACTGGGGCATTATATGTGAGGGGTACTGGGGCATTATATGTAAGAAGCACAGACAGGGCCGTTTGAAGGAACCAGTAAGTGCATACACTTCAGTAATACAGGTAAAGAGAACAGAACATGTTATAGCTCTCTGTACTGTAGGGGGCACTACCAGACACCAGTCAGTACATACACTTCAGTAATACAGGTAAAGAGAACAGAACAAGGGGGGGGGGGTAGTAACCTGCAGATTAACCCCCCTCCCTTGTAGGAAGGTAGTACCCCCAGATTATCCCCCTCCCTTGAAGAAGGTAGTACCCCCAAATTACCCCCCCTCCCTTGTAGGAAGGTAGTACCCCAAGATTAACCCCCTCCCTTGTAGGAAGGCATTACCCCCCAGATTAATCCCCCCTCCCTTGTAGGAAGGTAGTACCCCCCAGATTAACCCCCCTCCCTTGTAGTAAAGTAGTACCCCCCAGATTACCCCCCTCCCTTGTGGGAAGGTTGTACCCACCAGATTACCCCCCCCCCCTTGTAGGAAGGCAGTACCCCCCAGATTAACCCCCCCTTGTAAGAAGGTAGTACCCCCCAGATTAACCCCCCATCCCTTGTGGGAAGGTAGTACCCCCCCAGATTAACCCCCCCTTGTTGGAAGGTAGTACCCCCCAAGATTAACCCCCCTTGTAGGAAGGTAGTACCCCCCAATATTAACCCTCCCCCTTGTAGGAAGGTAGTACCCCGCAGATTAACCCCCCCTCCCTTGTAGGAAGGTAGTAACCCGCAGATTAATCCCCCCCATCCCTTGTAGAAAGGTAGTACCCCCAAATTTTAACCCCCCCTCCCTTGTAGGAAGGCAGTACCCCCCAGATTACCCCCCCCTTGTAGGAAGGTAGTACCCCCAGATAACCCCCCCCCTCCCTTGTAGGAAGGTAGTACCCCCCAGATTAACCCCCCTCCCTTGGTGGAAGTTAGGACCCCGTAGATTAACCCCCTCCCTTGTAGGAAGGTAGTACCTCCCAGATTAACCCCCTCTCCCGTAGGAAGATAGTACGTCGGTACCCCAGATTAACCCCCTCCCCTCCTCCCCCCAGACCCAGTAGGCACGTAGTTTAGAACATTAAATAACATTGCATTTACTCACTGTCACTATCGCAGCACTAAATGCCGCGCGCGATAATCCTGTGATGAGGCTGTGAGTTTGCGCACCATCACGTGACACGTCACGCTCTAGGGCCGGCGTAAGGACGCCGGCCCTTGAATTATGGGACTCAGCGCGGTGACGTCATGACGGTGACGCGCAAAATTACGCATCCTGGACTGACTGAGTGAAGGTGAGCCGGAGCGGGGCACAAAAAGGAGCCAGAGGCAGGAACTTCAGTCTCTGCTTCCCGCTCCAGGCAGGGTCTCGCACTGCTGGCCCGTCAGGCCGACAGGGTGAGCTGCCTGCAGAACAGTATAGCGCAGGAGGACAGGCAGAGACCGGCTCTGCTCAGGGGCCCCGGGCCAGCTCGGGGCCCCAAGCAATTGCTTGGTTTGCCTGTCCTCTTGCGATGGGCCTGAGCACAGGGACATTATATGTGAGGGACACAGGGGCATTATAATTGAGGAGCACTAGGGAATTATATGTGAGGGGCAATGGGGCATTATATGTGAGGGACACTGGGGCTTCATATGTGAAGGGGCACTGGGGAATTACATGTGAGGGGGCACAGGGGTATTTTATGCGAGGGGCACATGACAAGGGACATTATATGTAAGGAGCACTGGGGGATTATATGTGAGGGGCACTGGCGCATTATATGTGAGGGGTAACAAGGCATTATTTGAAGGGAACATGACAGGGAACATTATATGTGCGAGCACATGATGGGGGGCATTATATGTGAGGGACACATGACAGTGCATTATATGTGAGGGGCACATGAAGGGGCATTATATGCGAGGGGCACATGAAGGGGCATTATATGCGAGGGGCACATGACGGGGGACATTATATGTGAGGGCACAAGGCAGGGGACATTATATGTGAGGGGCACAGAACGGTCTACTATTATGTGGTGGGAACAGGACAGGGCATAATTGTTGTAAGTGTGAGCACAGGACAGGGGGCATTATTATTATGTGGGGGCACATGACAAGGGGCATTATTATATGAGGAGCATAGGATAGGGGGCCTTATTATATTTTATATGTGGGGCACAGGAAGGGACATTATTACTATGAGGGGCATAGAGTGTTTTGCATTCCAGAGGTAGGGTGTATTTTAAAATTAATTTTTGAGGTGTTAACAGGGCAGGACATAATTATTATAAGTGTGAGCACAGGACAGGGGGCAAATTAATTTCTGGGGTGGTATGTTTTTTATGAGCCACAATATGTTGCAGTATTGTATTCAGAGGGTTCACTGTATGGCAAGATTATATTTAGGAATCAGCAAATCAAATCTAATGAATCGTTACAAATTTCAGGAAAAATTTTATTTGCAAGGAATGCAAATATCGCCGCTATTCTATCATGTGAAATGCTTCATTAAACTCTAATTAGTGCAGTCCAGGCTCCAGGACATCTAAAATGGCGGATTTACATGTGAAGACATGCAGGATGCAGCCTATCACCAGCCAGTCACCCCTGTGATGTCACAAACCTATATAATCGGCAGACATATTGCAGTCAGTCACTTCAGCCTTTCAATGCAGAGAGATAGAGAGTGGCAGACAGTGCTGTGTGCTGCACAGAAAAGATTTTTCCAGCAGCAATTCACCTCCTAGTCATTCTGTTGCACAGAGAGAGGGACAGAGAGCAAAGTGTATTTCGCAGAAAAGCATTCTGCAGCGATTTACCTCCCAGTCACTGTCTACAGTGTTCTATTATAGAGAGCAGTGTGTTGAATAGAAGAACAGCAGCGATTCAGCTCAAGAACAAATCCTGCCTAGAAGCACTGATAGGGAATGGAGTGAGATTTAGAGAGAAAGTGCAATTTTGGGTGTAGTACACATCGCCTGTGTGCTGCAGCACTGGTGTCTACTGTTGGTGTTGTGCACAAATACTTTTTTAAGTGTACTGTAGCACACATTTTTCTCCCCTCATAAATGCATACCTCATATGTACATTGAGGTGGTGTACTATTTTGTTCCTGTCAAAGTCTCAAGGGCCTAGATATTGTGAAAGGCCAGGCAAAAGTACTCACTGGCTGGTGTACACAAATACTTTTTAAGCAAACTGTAGTGCATTTTTCTTCCCTCATAAGTGCAAAGCACATACGTAAATCTAAGTGGTGTACTATTTTTTTCCTGTTAAAGTCTCAAGGGCCTAGATACTGTGAAAGGCCAGGCAAAAGTACTCACCGGCTAGTGTTGTACACAAATATTAAGAGTACTGTAGCGCTGTCAGGGACTGACCAGTGGACAGGGAGAGTGAGCCCTAAACTGACCCTAAAACTGCTCTCCCTGCATACTTGTCCCTTCTTGAACTAAAGTGCATGGGCCTAATAAAAACACATACTAATAAATAGTCAGTCACAAACCAGAAACATAATATAAAGTTCAGAGGACACAGATCAGAGAGTTAGTACAGAGGACATGAACAGAGGGCTCAGTGGTCATGAACAGAGTACACTATAGATAAGCGGTCATGAACAGAACTCCAAAGATCTGAATAAAGAGCTAATAAACAGATAGAGTTCAAAACACCAGACAGAAAAACGGATAAGTCTGAACATACTCCAGAACAAAACAGGAATAAGCTTAATCCCCTGGAAAAACCTCCAGTAGACACAGTAATACCAATACCCTTGTCTCCACAGACAGGTAAACGACTTCAATCACTAATCAGGAATAATCGCAATCCCTCCGAACACCTCCAGTAGACAAGGAGTCCCCATGGACAGGTAACAGGAATGCCAAGTTACAACTCAGAAAAACGGATACAACAGGATATAATTATAGGACACTTTTCACACTGAACACAAGACAGGATAAATTGAAATCCCTCAAAACACCTCCAGTAGACAAGGAGTCCCCATGGAGCGATAACAGGGATGCAACATAGGACACTGTTCACACTGGACACACAATCTGGACACTCCATTCCACTAACAAAGAAGCCATTAATAATCCATTAGCTGTGTGTGAACACAGACGAAGACAGACATGACAAGTGCATTTTCTTCCCTCATAAGTGCATACTACATACGTACATCTAAGTGTTGTACTATTTTGTAACTGTTAAAGTCTCAAGGGCCTAGATACTGTGAAAGGACAGTCAAAAGTAAACAACTGCTGCTGTTCTAGACAAATACTGTTCTGCGTAGTAGAACTCATTCTACTGCTCTCATAAGTGCAGTACATCTAAGTGTTGCACCATTTTGTTCCTGATAAAGTCTTAAGGGCCTAGTTACTGTAAATGGCCAGCCAAAAGTACACACCTGCTGTTGTGTTAGACAAATACTGCTTTAAGCGTAGTGAAGCGTATGGAACTCCCCTCATTTATGAACGTATGTAAGGCAGAGAAGTGCCAGGATGTGCACAGAGGAGTGGCAGAGGCCTAAATTCACCAATCGCTGGCAGAGGTCACAGCAGACTAGGGGCGAGTTGCAGCAGTAGTCATAGCGAGAGGCCTGATCTCCCAGTATCAGCTAGTGGTCGTTTCTCGACCAGCAACCCATCTGCCGTCATCGATTGGTTAACACGGTCATCCACTTCATCACAAGTGACCTCTTATACCCCCAGTCAACAGTCGGTGGGTTTCTCAGACACAAACCTCAGTTGGCATGGCCCGGGAGCAGTCCCTGTTCTCCCATTGCCTCTGTCCTATGCTGTTCCCTCCCCTACAGAAGTGTCTTATGCTGTGAGTTCAGCTCCACTATTCAGTGAGAATGATCTAATAGAGAACAGTGAGCAGCTACTGCCCAGGCAAGAAGTGGAGTAGACATCCGATGCTTTCTCAACTAGGCGGGCAAGTAGTGATAAGGAGAGTGACATGGGAGGTGGTGTTTCAAGCGTTCAGGGTAATGAAGCATACACTGTTGAGGAACCTGAGGAGGACATTAGTGAAGTGCAGACACTTCATGATGATGAAGACGATCGCAATTGGGAGCCAGGTGCAGACGGGGTTCATCATCATCAGGAGAAGAGGGTTGCAAGTTGAACGTGAAGCAACAGCTAAGCCAGAAAGGTGGTAGCATGGTTGGCAGTTAGCATGGTGAAACTCTTGGAGCCAAACGTGCCCGGGGAAGACCACTTGCTTTGCGGTGGCCTACCTTACCGGGAGGTAGTGGAACAGGGGTTCCTGGAGGAAGTAGCAATCAATTAGTGCGGACTGTTGGTGGAAAAATCAGCTACTCGGCGGTGTGGCAGTTTTTCATCAAGCTTCCGGAGGAGGTTTACATAGCCACATGCAAGATGAGTCAGCAGAAGGTGAAGCTTGGCCAGGGTCCCAATATTGGCACCACGGCCCTGCGTCAACATATGCTGCACCACCATATAGCGGTGTGGGAGAACTGTGGCTCTGATGTGGTGGTCCAGCCTGCTGCATCACCCAGTGGCACGCCAGCCTGTTTCAGCCAGCCAAGGCACCACCACCTCAGTAAAATGGAGCTATGTATCATACCCTCCTTCTGTCGCTCCAGATGCTCCCCCTCCTCCTACTTTGAGTCTACTTTGAGTCATTCCGCCAGCAATCCATTGGCAAAGCCTTGTCCAAGAGACAACAGTATGCGCCCACTCATCCAATGGCGCAGAAGCTGAATGAGTTCCTGTCCAAGTTGCTGGTGCTGCAGTCCCTCCCTTTTCAAGTTGTGGACTCTGCACCTTTCAGAGAAATGATGGCTTTGCTGAGCCAAGGTGGAGAGTGCTAAGCCATAATTTCTTTGCAAAGAAGGCAGTACCAGCCCTGCACAATTTTGTGGAAGAGAAGGTGGTTCAGTCCTTGAGCCTGTCGGTGTGTACCAAAGTGCATGGCAGCGCCGAGGTATGGAGCTGTAACTATGGTCAAGGACAATACGTGTCCTTTATGGACCACTGGGTAAATGTGGTGCCTGCACAGCCACAACAGCTACTTGGACAGGTCACACCATTTCCTCCTCCACACTCTCAGGCCGTTGGTCCTGTGACAGTGTGCGACTCCGCCTCCTCATCCACCACCGTGTCCTCAGCCTCCACTGCATGGAGAAGTCTCAGTGCCCCTTCAGCATACCATGTTTGCAGGGCACGGCTGTGTCACGCTGTTCTTCACATGGTTTGCCTTGGCCAACGGAGTCACACAGGGGAGGAACTGCTAAAGGTCATTCATAAAGAAATTGGAGCATGGCTTACTCCACAAAAACTGGAAATAGGAACCATGGTGACTGATAACGGGAAGAACATCTTGTCTGCGCTGAGACAAGGGAGCCTGAGACATGCGCCCTGCATGGCACACGTGTCCAATCTGGTTGTCAAGCGGTTCCTGAAGTGTTCCCCCCATTTGCAAGATATGCTAACAATGGGAAGGAAACTTTGCATGCACTTCAGCCACTCGTACACTGCAAAGCATACCCTCCTTGGGCTGCAGCATCAGAATGGTATCCCTCAACATAGTCTGATTTGCGACGTTGCCACACATTGGAATTTCACCCTCCACATGTTGGACCGAATATATGAACAGAGAAAAACCATCACCGATTTCATGCTGATCCAAGCGGATAGGGGGACTCCCCTGTGTAACTTCAATGTCAACCAGTGGCAGCTCATACGTGACACCTGACGTTTGCTCAATCCCTTTGAGGAAGCCACATTATTAGCCAGTCTCCAGGATTATGGGATGAACGACGTCATTCCACTGCTTAATTTCCTAAAACACTTGATGAAAACGATGGCTGATGAGTGCACTGGAGACGTGGTGCCTACATTTCACGGCCACAGAAGCCCTGTGGGGGTTGAACTGGGGGAGGGGCACAGTGAAGCACAGTTTAGGTTTCACGAAATGGGCGTTTTTTCAAGTCATCTGACAGAAGAGGAGGAGGAGCAGGAGCAGCCAGAGGAGCTAGAGGGTTATGAGGAAGGCAAGACAGAGGGCCCAGACACACCATGGCAGTATGCAGTGAAGATGGAAGCAGGGAGCTCCTCAGAGTCACTTGCACAAATGGCACGATGCATGCTTAGGTGCTTGCTTAGCTACCGCCAAATTGTCACCATTCGGCAGAAGGATGACTTTTCACACTCAACCTTATTGGTACCTCGCTTATGGCACAAAATGGGGGCCTTTTTTACACCCACTGAGAGGGAGGACAAACTGACCTACTACAGAGAGGGGGGCTCTGCACTCACCTTCCACTGCAATGGAAGCTCCATCAGCAGCCTGAGTCTACAGTCGCTGATGAGTACCTTTCTTCACCTGCAAAGTGAAGCAACTCATCATCAGCAGTAAATCTGGAGCAGGACCTGAACCAGCCGGTGGTGGCATACCTTGACATGCCGATGCCAACACACCTTGAAGATCCGCTAGACTTCTGGGCAGCCAAACTTGATTTGCGTCCGCAACTAGCAGAGTTTGCTCTGGAAAAGCTGTCCTGCCCGGCAAGTTGTGTGCCATCAGAGCAGACATTTAGTGCGGCGGGGGCCAAAGTCACCCCAAGGAGAACTCATCTGTCCATGAAAAATGTGGAGAGACTGACTTTTGTGAAGAATAATCAGGCATGGATCAGTCAGGATTTCCACCCACCAATGCCAGATGCATCAGAGTAGATTGACCATGGTGCCATACCAACACTTCACAAATATGGATAGTGCAAAACAGATTTAAGGTGCCGATCCCCAGTTGCAAACATTCCTCCGCACCCACCTTTGTCACCAGGTATTGGTATTACCACCCACCGCACCACTCTGTCACCGGGTCACTTTCAGGACTCCTGATGCTGCATCTGCCACCTACAGGCTGTCTCATTCTGCCACCATAAGATCTCTTCATGCTGCTGCAAACACCAAGCTGTGTCATTCAGCCACTATATGCTCTCCTCATGGTGCCGCAAACTCCAGGCTGTGTTATTCAGCCACCGTATGGCCGTATATATTTTCTCCTCATGCTGCTTGTACATAACTTAACATTTTTTTAAGTAGCACTAACTACCATAAAACTTCAATTCAAAATTGAAAATTCATCTTTTAATCTTCAGGATTATGAAGCCCTATTGTCTCCTCATGCTGTCGCCAATCCCAGGCTTTGTCATTCAGCCACTATATGGTCTCCTCAAGCTGCAGCCAACTACAGGCTGTGATTCAGCCACTATATGGTTTCCTCATGCTGCTGGGATATTATCTAAAAAATGTTTTATGGTAGCACTAGTATTATATTCAGTGGGTACGGTGTGTGAGAGTATTATATTTAGAGGGTACAGTATGTGGCAGATTTATATTCAGAGGGTATGGTGTGTGGAAGGTTTAAATTGAAAGAGCATAGTGTACAGTAGTATTCTATTCAGAGGATACAATGTCTGTCAATGTGAATGAGCCCTTATAGATATAATAACCCCTTAAAGACAATGGACATAGATTAAGATCATAATATTACATCCACAGTATCACATATGTAAAGAGCAAACAGGTATATGGCTTGTAGATCTGTAGATATGTTTTGAACTGTAAACGGCCCGATTTATGTGTACAGTGCTGCGGAATCTGTGTGAGCTATATAAATAAAGAATTATTATTATTATTATTATTATTATTATCTACATTCTGAATGAAAAAGACATAATGTGGACTATAGCTTTTGCTTTAGCCCCCCCAACATGCTAAAAACACAGACAAAAAATGGTAAAAATGGGCCTATGGAGCAACCCCAAAGAATGTTTGAAAATTTCTGATGACTTTTGCCTGAAAAATAGCATTTTTTGAGACTCAAAACATAGCCTTTGTGTTATCATAGCTAAGTCTTATTCAGACTATAATAATAATCATTGTATGAATCAGAAACAAAATCCATAACAATTTAAAGATAATCTTAGAAATTATAAGTATTTGTGTGTGCTTTGGGTAGCAGTAATATAAAGAAAGTAGAAAGAGCGTTGAGTAAAGCAATCTCTCCTGTTCAGTCCTGGATTTTATACACAGGTTACAGTGATATATGAATGTCAGGGAGGAAGTGTGGGGATTAAAGCTTCCATTAGACAGGAAAGCTGTCTCTTAGTCTGTCCTGTCTGTCAAATGGAATTTCTACAAATAATTACATGCTCAGGACTTATCAGCCCACTAAGCTGTCCTACAGAACATTCCCCTTTAGAGATCCTCCAGAGCATAGAAATGATGGTTTTATTTCAGGAAATGGTTTTCTACATTAAACAACTTCTTTTTTCTATGACTCTCTGGGATAAAATATGGTGACATCAGAAGGATTGAATGTGACCCTTTAAGACCTCTGGAGTTCTGCCCGCTTGCATTCCCAATGAGTATTAATGACAGATTGGGGCACCTCAGATAATAGAACTTGCTTTGAATCCTACCAGTGCGTATCTGCTATAAAGTGTCAAAGATTCCATGGAGAATCCTGGGGAAACTTTGAACTTTTTTCAGACTTTAAAAATCAATAGGTCTTGCTTGTGATCTGGATACGTTATAGAGTTTTATTTTTTTGTGGATGTTGATATTTTGTCCAGAAAAATAAATAAACTCAATTGTGTAATCACTTCCTTTTTTTTTTGTTAGGATATAGACTGTACTGCAAGCATTAGTTATAAAAATAAAAAAGACAAATATAATGAAATAAACATTCGGCATAGTCACAGAGAAGCATAGGGCTCCGGCTATTACATTGGGGGCCAAAAGTATGGATGATACCATACATTTTATAAGTCCATATGGCCAATGGTTGTCCAGTTGTAAAAAACTAATTCTCAAACTTAGACAACGGAAAAATATTGATGGAGTCTTTTGAAAACATAATTCCTATATTATTATATATTCTTTGCAGTTTGAAATAATTGTACCAACACGAGAAATTCCAAAAAAGCATACCAGAATGAGTGAATGCCATTCACTCATACCCCAGCACTGAGTATAGAGTCAAAATTGCAGATGTTTGGGGAAACCAAATTGATCCAGTGTGAGGGGCACCCTATTCAATGCCTTTTCGGCTTTGGTGTCTAGTAGGGGCAGGGGGGAACCTGAGGCATGGGCACAGTGAATGGCATGAAGGACTCTACTGGTGTTGTCCTTACCCTCTCTCCTTTTGTGTCGAAGTTTGGAGGCTTGTAGTTTGGCCCAGACTTTCAAATCTATATTTAAAAGGTAAATAGGCCTGTAGTGGAAGCAGGAGGAGGGATTCTCCCCCTTTTTTGAAGGAACCATTATGTGGGCTATAAGCAGAGAGTTGCAAGTCTGGGTCAAGAAGATTACTAAACCCCCTATAATAGGTAGTAGTGAGCCCATTGGGGCCAGACCTTTTCCCAGCGGGAAACAACCAAAGAACCTCCTTAATCCCCTGTGTTCATGGTTGGATCAGTGCCACAATGTAGTCAAGTGTAATATGGGGCAAATTTAAGGCGCAAAATAATCATTTTATTTGATCATGGCATGGGGTTTCTTGGGTTGAGGGGCAGGGGTGGGGTAGGGTTGCACTAAAGATCTGAGTAAAAGACCTTAAACTGTTAAGTCATTTGTTTGAAGTGGCAGATGCACTCTCTGGAGGGAGTAAGGATCGACTGAACAAAGGACTTTTCTTTTGCTTCTTTATTAAGGGTGACAGCAACTTTCCACCTTTTTACCATGGGCATAAATTTTTTTAAAGGAAATATTAAATGTTTTCCATTTTCCTATTAAGCAGTAGTGTTGTGCGGCATAGGCCATATTCGAATTTGCGACATTTCGCGAATATATGGACGAATATTCGTCATATATTCGCTAAATTCGCGGTTTATTTTAGCACATGCGAAAATTTGCATAAACCAAAATTAGCATATGCGAAAATTTGCACGCCAGTCTCACACAGTAGTATTAGAGCCTTCTTTACACCACACAAGCTGGAAGCAGAGAGGGATGATCACTGTGATGTTTACTGTGAAAAAAAAAAAAGGAATATTCGTAATTATGAATATATAGTGCTATATTCGCGAATATTCGCGAATTCGCGAATATGCGATATTCGCGAATAAAATTCGCATTGCGAATATTCGCGAGCAACACTCGCGAATATGGGCATCGGATGCCCATTTTCCCTCCTGAAGACGCAACGGATGTAGTGAAACATGTAGAGGGGGCGTTTATAGCATTTTAATCAGCGGGAGTTGGTGTGCTATCTACGGTGGTACTGCAGCCCACCTGGGATAATTGATATATACACAGTGGTGAACTGGACTAAATCCAAATACTATTATAAAGCACACCAACCCGTGTTTTTAAGTGAATACACTCATCATTTAATATACACTTATTATTTAATAATTCTAATTTGAACACTAATAAAAGTTAAGTTTTAGGGGTGGGATTTAACAAGGGTATCAGTGACCCTGGGTCTTCCAGGGTCAAAGGTGTTCCCAAGTGATTGGGGTTGAACTTTCTGTGTATAGATTGCTGTCAAAGTAAGATTGTAATTGAGACAAAATATAAGCCATAATAATGACATCTTTATTTAAAATGAAAGGGGACAGATAGGGGGAAGCATTCTCAATGATCCCCTGCTGCTGGTGTTTTGTTAGTGCCCAATCAGTACCATCTGATCTCTATTTCCTAGTCAATATGTTGACACAAGGAAATGTCCACTCAATTGTTGAAGTTCTTTCAATTGTCCATTCAGTCGCTGATCTTTGTGAACATTTCTTAAGGAACTGTTAATCCTTTTTTTTTACAGCTGCAATATTAGATCTTGCACATTGCTCAAGCAAACCAATTGTAGATCACATAAACTTCACAAACACAAAAGAGGGGTTCTACTATCCTCAGAAACAGAAGTAGTATGGAGGACATTATAAATTATAGAGCAGTACTGAGTAGTGTAAGCTGTTAATCCTACTCTGAGGTGAATTATAACACTTCTTGCAACCTGCTAGAGCCTCTACCTGCGTCTGTCTGCCTCTTTTTCACTCCATCCACCCCCACCTCTCTTCCCTCTCTATAGGCTTCTCTAAGCAGCTTTAACTTGAATAAATCTGCAATCTGATCTGTCTCCCAGACTTTACCGGCCTATGATTGACACACAGGGCTACTCACCAGTCTGTGCTGTTTGTTTAGCCTCTGGTTTCCCAGTACTGTGGTTTCTGGCGCACACAAGTAAAGTTTTGACTCTGGCCAACATGGGTCAAAGCTTCACAGCACATGTTTGTATTGCATGTTTTGATGGAAAACTAAGCCTTCATAGATTAAACATAAAAAAAAAAAATGATTGCCCAAACTTTACCGGTTAGCAATAATAAATATGAAAAAGATTTAAATACTATACATTTGCTTTGCACTAAATTGCTTCCTGAACATGTCACTTTTGTGTGGTCTTAATCACCTTTGATGATAAGCAAAGCTGGCCTCAAGCATTTTCCCCTAAAATCTTTAGAAACTAAAATGTGTTTTTCAATCAGCATCTTAAACATTTCAAAAGATTACATCAATTCACTGTATTAATATACATAAAAAGACACTAAAATGTGTATGTATTCTAAATATCTTAAACAATATATTTCATTTCAAATACATAAACACAATGGCCCAGATAGGTTTATGAATTTATCCAAGACAAATCACTTGAATAGATTGAGGAATCTGGGCCAATATATTTTTAATATTTAAGGGTTGTCCAGTGAAAAACAACCCCCTATGCACATGACGGCGGATAAGTGTCTGATCGCGGAGGGTCCGACACCTGGGGGCTCTTAGGGATCTTCAGAATGGTGCTATCTCTTATGGTGCATTCACATATATGATTTTGCTATACTGTATTGAATCAGTTTTTGTATTTAAAAACACCATACAACTGTATTGCTTGCCTTATACATTGACCACCCATATAAAAACTTACACAAAAAGATGTATCAGGTTTTGTAAGTTAATGTACTTATTAGTTTTTCTACCTTTTTTCCTGTGCACAAAGCTGTAGTCTACGGGCCAGTTCACACCACATTTTTAGCAACATGGGACCGTATGCGGCTGGGGGGAGCGAAAACCAGGCGCTCCCGTATCCCAGCCAGATACAGCCCATATGTAATGCATTTCAATGAGCCAACCGGAGTATAAAGGTTTTAGGTCTGGTTAGAGAACCGTATACGGGGCAAAAATTAGTTGACCGGAGTCAGCGTTTGACTCCGGTCGGCTCATTGAAATGCATTACAAATGAGCCGGGTCCGACTGGGATACGGGAGCACCCTGTTTTTGCCCCAGTCGGATATGGTCCCCTATTGATAAAAACATGGTGTGTGTCCAGCCTACCACGGTTTTGTATCCTGTTCTGTCCTGTTTTTTTCGTTTACAAAGGGGCAAAAAACTATTTAGTCAGCCACCATTTGTGAAAGTTCTCCCTCTTTAAAAGATGAGAGAGGCCTGTAATTTTCATCATAGGTATACCTCAACTATGTGAGACATAATGAGAAAAAAAATCCATAAAAATCACATTGTCTGATTTTTTAAGAATTTATTTCCAAATTATGGTGGAAAATAAGTATTTGGTCACCTACAAACAAGCAAGATTTCTGTCTATCACAGACCTGTAACTTCTTCTTTAAGAGTCTCCTCTGTCCTCCACTCTTTACCTGTATTAATGGCACCTGTTTGAATTTGTTATCAGTATAAATAACACCTGTCCATAACATCAAACAGTCACACTTCAAACTTCACTATGGCTAAGATCAAAGAGCTGTCGAAGGACACCAGAAACAAAATTGGGAAGGCTGGGAAGACTGAATATGCAATAGGCAAGCAGCTTGGTGTGAAGAAATAAACTGTGGGAGCAATTATTAGAAAATGGAAGACATTCAAGACCACTGATAATTTCCCTTGATCTGGGGCTCCACGCAAGATCTCACCCTGTGGTGTCAAAATGATCACAAGAACAGTGAGCAAAAGTCCCAGAACCACATGGGGGGACCTAGTGAATTACCTGCAGAGAGCT